>NW_024509210.1:1312276-1399922 GCF_017590135.1 Pyrgilauda ruficollis | reverse complement strand
CTCCCCCCCCCCCCCCCCCCCCCCCCCCCCCGAGTTTTGGATTCTTGAGTTTAAGCAAAGAAATAGCAAAAAGAGGTTTTTAAGGAGAAGCTTGAAAAATGAATGGACGAAATTCAGAGCTCTGTGGAGGTTATCAACCTTCCCATTTTATTTTGTGGTGCTGCTTAGAGTTTATAAACTCAGTGTGAATAAACAGGAGAGTCTCTGCAGGTGGATGAGCCAGGGAAGATGGGATTAGGGATAAAAGAACTGAGCCAGCTTGCTGTTCCCTGTCCCTTTTGTCACCTCTTGTTCTCCAACTCTCCTTTGGAGTCCTGCCATTATAGCTATCCCAACTTTGATTTCTCCAACAAAGTCAAAAGGAATTTAAACCTGAATATATTTGGGAGTGAATCTTAAAGGAGCCTTAAAGCATTCAGATTTTGCAGGCAGAAGGATCTGAAAGAAGTTTAGGTGTCATTGGCTTAGCCTGTCATCAAATCAGAGTCTGGGAAGTTTTCTTTTGATGAAGCTGGAAAAGCCATTGCTGTGAGGGGGGATCAAAGGCAGCAGCATGAGCAGGGGAGTTTGGCTGTTGGCTTCATGTTTACTGCTGGGTTTGGGCTGTTGGATGTGTCTAGCTGCTTTAATTACCAGGATAAACAAAGGCATGGAATAAAGAGCGCATTCTTAGATGCTGATTAAGGAATAATCTTTGTCAGAATTTTCAGTGCAACGAGGCAGTGACATCATGACATTGTAAATGGTTCAGCATTTGAAAAAATCTGTCCAGAACAGGGCTGGGAGGCAGCATCAGACACCACCTCTGGGACGGGGCCAGCTGCTTGGGAGAGAATTGATTTTAAACCATGGAATTCTGGAATGGTTTGTGTTGGAAGGGATTTCAAAGCCCATCTCATTCCACCTCCTGCCATGGCAGGGACACCTTCCACTGTCCCAGGCTGCTCCAAGCCCCGTCCATCCTGGCCTTGAACCCTGCCAGGGATCCAGGGGCAGCCACAGCTGCTCTGGGCACCCTGTGCCAGGGCCTGCCCACTTCATAGGGAAGGATTTCTTCCCCATATCTCATCTAAATTTCCCCTCTTTCAGTTGGATCCCGTTCCTCTTTGTTCTGTCCCTGCAGTTCCCCACAATGGTTTAACGTGAAAAAACTTTGATCCCCACGATTTTTAACTTTAAAAAATTAAATAACTTAATCTGTGCATGAGCATGGAAGACTTGGCCGAAAAGAAAGAAAAATAAGAGAGCTTGTAGTTCTGCTAACAAATAGATGCATTCAGAACAGTCCTTGGCGTGAAACTTCTGCCTCCCTCAATTTAATAAAGAACTCAAAAAGCTGTGACTGTGATTCTGTACTGCACAATTCACTGGCAGGAGAATTTAATATGTATTCAGTCTATTCATTTTTGCACCTGTGAGCCACCAAAGTGTGTGGTTTGTGACGGCTTTGAAAGCACCTCTCCATTTCTCCCCAGGAGAACATTTGTCTCAGTAATTATTACAAGGCAGGCAGGAGTTTCAGAGGGCAACTTTCAATTTATTTCTTTTTTCTTAGTTGCTTTTTTGCATTGTTTGCATTCCTTTAAAGCAAGGGGTGGTGGGGGGAAACTGCTGAATGCAGCAAAATCAGGTTATGAGAGATGTAGTAAAAGATTTTGTGCCTGTGAAAGAATTTTTCCAAATATTTTTCTCATGGCTAGATGGGATATGGGCTATATTTTAACAAATTAAACAGCCTTGTCTCCCCCAGCCCTCCCTGCTCTAAAGGCCTGGCTATTTTAATCCAACCAGTGGAAGTTATGTAGGAAAATGCAAAGAAAATAAAATTTATTGGTTTCTCTTTTAGGTGTAAACATGGGGATTCCTCCCTAATCTCAGTTTTGAAATTGTACCATGGTGCCAGAAACCTTTCACAGTGAAATAACCCTTCACTGCTTCACTTTCCATTGTCTGCCTCTTACTGAGAGCAAAGTTTGGGCCTGCACCAAATAAGGTTCTTATTCTGAAGCACAGAATGAAAGAAGTGCTAAGAGTCAGAGCTACCAAACCCTTCCACTAAGAAAACCCAAGAGTGCTTTCTTTGATATTTAATTTGATAAGTTAAACCCAAGGCTTACCCACTGTCATGCTCAATGCAGCTCCATCTTTGCTCATAAACTCTTTTCTTTTGGTAAATAAGTCACTGCTGGTGATATTAGTTAATCTTGCCCCTATAAAGTTGGTTTTTGGTTTGGTTTTTTTTTTTTTTTTAAAGTTATGAAACAAGACATCAAAGAGGCACGAATCAGAGTTTTCTTTCCTTCAAAAATAAATACCAAATTTCTCTTTGAAGTGGAATCAAAGCCAGGGAGTCTGCAGCTGACTTGAGAACCAAGACAGGTATCCTCTGAGAGAGGCAAATCCCAGGTTTGGTGGTGACAGAGACATCTTTTTTTAAATACTTGTGTTTCTTGTGATTTTCCCCTGACTTAAGGCAGTTTTAGTCACCAAGAGTCTGCAGCTCATGGATTTCTGTGTTTACTTTGCAAAGGAAATGCAAGCAGAGCAAGGAAAGATTTGATCTGTTCTACCACATCATCTTTAACACACAAGGGAAAAAATAATGTAAATAATCGAAGCCAAGGCTTCTAAAAATACCTTGAGAAGTGTTTGAGTGACCCAGGAGCTTCCCCTTGGATTTGAAGGGAAAGGAGGCATCAGGAAAATCCATTTTATTTCACTGCCTGGTGGACTGGCAGCTTGGTGCTGGTTTGGTGAATGGAACTGAGCATTCATGAGTGATTAAAAATACTGTGACACATCTGCATATAATTCTGAATACTGAAAAGTAGGTTCATATTTCCTTGGGGGCTTCCCAAATCTTTGCCTTAGCAGTGTTGTTTCATAGAATCACAGAGTCCCAGACTGGTTTGGGTTGGAAGGGACCTTAGAGCCCATCCAGTGCCCCCCCTGCCAGGGAACAATTCCTCCCCAATATCTCACCTGAATTTCTGCCCTTTCTGTTTGAAGCCATTTCCCTTTGTCCTAGCCCTCAGCTCCTGATGAAAAATCCCTCTCTGGCTTCCCCCCTTTGAATACTGGCAGGATTTCTTTCAGGTACTGGAAGGAAATTTAATTCCAAGCTCTCCAGATGCAAAAGAGAAAGATAAATTGCTCTTTTTTCCCGTTAGCTGTCATCTTTGAAACTGCACCAGCTTCCTGCTGCTTTATTGTCCTGGTGGTGTTTAGATTTCTTAGGGATCTGGTGGATTTTATGCTTGAATTTTTACCTCAGATTCCCAAGTCCTCCTTCTTTTTAGCCCTAATTTTGGCTGCCAGTCGTTGAATGAAGATAAAATCTAGCTGCGGGTTTTCTTGGAGAATTCCAGTAATTTTTTTGGCTTGTTATGGCCATGTTTTGCCTTTCTTAGGGTTAAGAGTCATTGTCACCTCTTCTCTATTTCTTCCAAAAACCAGAGATTTGATAAAACCCTTTCAGAAGTGGGATCCAGACAGGGAGCAGCACTGTGGGGGATGCAGCTTCTCCTCACCTCTCACTTCCCATCTTCCCATGTGTCCCTGACCTGTGACAACAGATAGAAAGAGGCAGCAATTAGTGGGAGTTGTGCCAAAAAATGGGTGGATTTATGGCAGCAGAGCAAGCCAGGTTGATCAGAAGCACCCCACAACATCTATTCCCCCACCAAGTGTGTGTCTACCTCCCCTCAATCCCACAGGGATCAGGAAAGCTGACAAACACAGCTTTGAGTCCCACAGCTCTTCCCTCCCAGCTTTTCCACAGCTTCCATGTCCATCTTTGGACTGTGACCCCCAGAAAGCAAATAATGCTAGTGCTGAGGTTCGGTTTTTAGACGTTTGGGCTGTTAGATGTAGAGTTCATTTCTGTAATTCTGTTTACTTCAGTGCCACAGTTATGTTCAGGCTAGGATGTACTTCTGTACTCTGCTTCTAGGAAGATACTTAATGGCCAAATGTTGATGCTGATGGATAAAAGAAGGACTGATTTTTATTTTTTAAGTAGAACCTATCATTTATTCAATGCTGAACTTCTGCTATTTGACAATGACAGAAAAATAGAGCACGAGAAGGGTTTTAAAATCCATTTTTGCCTCACACACTCCCAATTTAGCCTGCAGTTTGGGAGTGGGAGCAAAAAGTCCCTGCACAACTGATCCCTTGGAAGAGTGTGGAATATTGCATATTCCAAAGGAGTGCTCTAGACCATTTGTAACCCTGGAATGGGCTTTACAGATGTTTAACAGATTTAATTTGTAAATTTCAACAATGTACAAATGCCTCTCCTGAAGCTTTCTCCTTGGAAGTGGATGCATTTATAAGGATTGTTTTGGTTTGAAAAGACAGGTGTCTGCTAAGGAAGGCAGGAGCCTTCCTTGAAATGGAGAATGTAACCCCCCTCTGAATTATTATAATTTTGAACTTAAGGGGCTTTCAGGCAAAAGTATGGGAGCAGGAATAACGGTTCTTTATCAGTGAAAAATTAAAATCTGCCCCAGCTCTGACACACCCCCAGCCACATTTTGCATTTCCAGCCCAAGACAAGGATGTAGCAAACCACAGAATTGCCAGGGTTGGGAGATCACCGGGTCCAACCATTCCTCCAACACCACCATAACCATGTCCCCAGGGGCCACCTCCAGACGCCTCCTGAGCACTTCCAGAGAGAGTGACTCCACCATCTCCCCACCAATGTCTGATCACTCTTCCAGGGGAAAAAATTACATTCTAATACCCAATTAGAACCTTCCCTAGCTAAATACTGAGCACTGAAATACTAGCAAGTGTTATACTTGTTCCAGGGCTGGTTAGGGTGGGTAATTTCTATTTTAAGGGAAAGAGTCACAATTTTTAAAGCACTTTTTCTGTCTTATTTAAGTGCTATTTTATTTATTTGGAGTGAGATTTAAGTTCCTTTCCAACCAATTGATTTCTAATGTATGAATATTAATTTTGGAGAAAGACAAAAATACGAATGAGGCACAGACAGATGTCCCGACAAATGGGGAAAGTGTAGCAAAGAAAACAGGAAACAGGAAGGAAAAAAATACATTTTGAAGCAGTTAATTAAAATCTGGCTCCAAGGCAGTAGCAGGGTGATGGATCACAATGATCAGCAGAGCAGATCCAACCTATGAATATTCATTCTGAGAGCTCTCCTGCTGATCTCTTGGCTCCAGAGAAGGTCAGGCCCTCCCTGCTTTCCTCAAGGAAAATGAGAAAACAGGTGTGGGTAAAGGAGCTGGAGCAGGATTTGGGATGGAAAACATTTTGTGTTGGAAGGTGGCTGAACTCTTTGACCAAGAACAGGCAGATGTTCCAGGGATAATGGGATGCAGCCTGGCACTGGCACAGCATACACAGAGTGTCCAGCTGCAGGATTGGAATGAAGCTGCCTTTTAGCTGGGCTTTAATTAACAAAACAGACCAAACTTAGGCACAAACAGAAGTTGTTTGCACTGACAAGAACTTTGGGAAGCAATGCTCACAACCACTGGAGAAAGGAGCCCAGGATCTGGAAATTTCAGAGCACTGCCCTGCTGCTGTGGACTGCAGGGAGTGGACACAGGGGACATGAGGCATTTGGGGCCTGCAGGACAAATCAGCTACTAAAAGGCAGAAATGGAGAGCTGGAATAACAGTTCTCAGTTCAGGGATCATTGCCTGTGGATTCCCATGGGAGCTCATGCTCCTCAGAAGTTTATTGTTGATGAGGGTTTGAGTTTCGCCGGATGATGCCTGCTAGGCTTCAATCCACAAAAAGAAGATTCCCAGACTCTCAGAGTTTAACATCTCCAGGTTGGGAGCAGCAAGAAGATACAGGGGAGATAAATGGACCATAACTGAACTAAGACTGGGATTAATCTTTTAGGATAGGGATTGAAGGAGAAGTTTTTGGTCCTGGATGACTCTGTGAGGAAACACTGCATGCTGTGGTGTTCAGTGCAGGTCAAACAGTGAAGTACTGCCATCCTGAAATAACCTGAGGATTAAGATGGGTATTTTTGTTCTAGCTAAAAATTTTGGCTAAATGTCCTTTGATAGTCAAGATAGTAAAATTAAAAATGGGAGCCATTGGGAATAGCACAGACTTTGAAATGGAAAGTGCAATGTCAGTCAGAGGTGCACATGGTGCAGGTGGGTCACTCAAAGGGACCTTGGTGACCTGCTGAAGGTGGAGAGCTGGGACAACAAAGATGATCAGAGAGATGGAAAGGCTTACAAGGAATGACAGCAGAGGCTGGACAAGGGAAAAATGAACTCTGTATGACAGAAAATAATAAAATCCTGAATACAGGAGGAGAGGAGAGGTTATCCCTTCCACGTGTGTGGGGTTACTTTGCAGAGCTCCTTGCTTTTCAATCCACAAAAAGAAGATTCCCAGACTCTGAAAGTTTAACATCTCCAGGTTGGGAGTAGCAAGAAGATACAGAGGAGCTAAATGGACATAAACAAACTTCACCCCCTGG
This sequence comes from Pyrgilauda ruficollis, assembly GCF_017590135.1. Taxonomy (NCBI): domain Eukaryota; kingdom Metazoa; phylum Chordata; class Aves; order Passeriformes; family Passeridae; genus Pyrgilauda; species Pyrgilauda ruficollis. The sequence goes on along the minus strand of NW_024509210.1, from coordinate 1,393,437 downwards.
TCTGGGAAAAGATTGATAAGAGAAGCAAAGAATGCGGACCAAATCAGCATCGAAGGGGTCAATAACCAATAGGAAATCAAATGCAAAGAATTGTGCAATGTAGAACCAATGAATGAGAATTTCTTTGTGGTTTTTTATGTATAAATATGGGGAAAGTCTGGTAAAGAATGATGTGTGATGGAATAATTTCTACTGCACACCCTGGCTATGTGTGGGTGGGATGATTTCCATTGCACATCCTGGCCAGCATGAAGTAATGCCTGATTCTCTAACACTTAAAAGATGGTGTGGAGAGTTTCTCCTATTCCTGCAGTTTTGGTGACAGGGTCAAACTGGAGAGAGGCTGCTGGGGAGTGAGAAGTGGATTGATGAGAATTAGCTGCCTGCACTTGACATGTGGAGGTGACAAGGACTGGGCTAAGATGAGGAGCAGAGGCTCTGCCGATGTGTTTTGGGCATGAAAACCAATTAGCAGCGCGGGTGAGGAGATGAGCTGGAGTCAGAGTGTGAAGGAAATACAGGTAATCAGCTTGGGAGAGAGATCTTCACGTGTCACACTTGAGTCTGCAGGAGATGGGGATTAATGTGCTGCTCATGTGGTGATTTGTGCTACTTGACTCCTTAAGGACATGTCTTTATGGAATTTTCTGTGCTTGTCATTTCTCACCCGCCTGGGCCACGTTTCTGAACTTTGGGTCTTCCAGCACTCTTATTAAGAAACGCCTCTGGTTGCTCTAGGGGCTGTAGATGAGAATATGATGAGCAGCTTAATCAGGAAGGTTCACTTTTTATCAGCTTTATCACTGGGCTGGTGCATTTCCCCCCACCCCCCCTTTTTCCATATAGTCTGGAAAAAGGGTGTATCCCTTCATTGGGATACTTGGGTAGAGACCAACTGGCAGAGAACAGGACAAATCTATGCAGCAAAATACTCCACCATTAATTAGTGAAGTGCATTTAATTAGTCCTAGAGACTAGCAAACAGAATAAAAATATCAAAATATAAAAAAAGGCTATTGCTGCTTTGATAAACTCCGCCAGGAATGTACAGAGCAGCAAAATATTATTTTCTTCAAATATCCAATAGCACAGGAGTATTCCTTGTTGGTTTTGAAACATTTCACTTTTATGCCTCCAGCAGAACTATCCAGGTTTTGATGGGACCTTAATTTATAAGTACAGTGAAAAAAACCCTTTCTGAATAGTAGTAAAATATATATTCTGGAGCTAAAAGTTTTCTAGCTAAATATTAGAGTTTCTTACAAAAAGTGGTGTACTCTTGGTTGAAATTTGAGATACCACTGCTGTGAATGTTTACATATGCACAGGACTCCTCACTCCTCTAGACAGGGCTTCCCACATCTTCTATTGCTTTGGCAACTTTGCCTGGCTAAATCTGAGTTTCAGCTGAGAGCAACAGCGGCTGCATCCTTGGCAGAGCTGTTGAGCAGGATTTATAGTGAGCAAGGCATTACCTGGCAGAATGAAAAAGGGAAAAACAAAAGGTAGATTTTTGAGGGAGGATGGCTCTGCTCACGAGCTGTGACAGTGACATCCACTCCAAACAAGTAAAAGCAGAAGAATTTTCAGGAGAAATGTCTGTGTCAACAGCTATAAAACTATTTCTTATTACTTAGTCTTGGACTTTTTGTGGGCTCAGAGATATTGAAAAGACAGAATTCTTTGCCTTTGCATATTCCAAGTATTTTAATTAATTTCTGAAGACTTAGCTTAATGATGCTGAGATTTGGCTCCTGTGGATGGTGCTGATCATTTTGAATAAGGTACAAGATGGTTCTATTTTTCAATATTGTCTTGGACTAATTAATGCCTCATTTAAATTCTCAGGCAATGAAGCCCTGATATTATTTTAGCTATTTCCCTTAATTGCTTGGTATTGCAATTTGACTTTAATTTTATAATTAAAAAAAAAAAAGCTGTAAAACCTCTGTATCTAAAAAGTTTGTTAATGTTAATTTTGCTTTAGGAAAATAATTGAACGTGGAGTTTCTAAGTCGCTGCTTGCAGTCATGGAGATCTTTTTATCAGTTTGGGGGTGGGAATGAAGGATTGTGGCTGGGTGAGACAGCAAAACACCTTTGCTCAGTGAGTTTGTGCTCATCAACAGCTATAAGGACTTGTAGGCTGCCAATTTCAGTAGGGATTTTGGAAATGTCCTGTAGTTGTACCTGTTACCCAATTTCTGTGGATAAATAGAAATGGGAACACACTGGAAATGGGAGATCCCAAGAACAAGAGGATCTTCTATATAAAACCTACTCCTTGGTTGAGATTTTAGTCTTGGTTGCTTAAATTTGGTTGTGTGAATCTCAGGCACTGCCAGCAGGGTGAAAAGAAGCTTTAAATCCATGTTTATTTCTTATTTGTGCTCATACACTGTCCATCAAAAACAGGAATTAGTTTCTAAGGGAAAGCATCCTGTAAGTGCACAAACATTCTTACATTCTGGAATTTAGTGAGCTTTGACCTAAATGCAGGGTTTTTATGTTCTCCATGATATTCTGGAATACAAATGTTAGACTGGACAGTAAGAACTTGGAAAGGGTTTCCCATTAAAGTCCCCTGAAAACAGGAATGCTGGTTTCCTTCGTGGCTGTCAGGAGCTGGAAGGGGCTGCCCAGGGAAGCGGTGGAGTCCCCAGCCCTGGACATGTTCAAAAGCCCTACAGATGTGTCACCTGGGGACATGGGTTAGTGGAGACCATGGTGGTGCTGGCTGACAGCTGGGCTTGTTGATCTTAGAGGGCTTTTCCCACCTTAGCTTCTGTGGAATTCCATTAACTGAATAAAAGGAAACTTCCATCTTTAACTGAGTTAGGGGCAGTTCTCAATTTGAATACTTGCAGATGGCAGGGATAGTTTGTCCTGTGGGGTGTTCTGGACATGCTAAGTATCAAGAAAGAGCAGAGAATCCAGAAGGACCTTCCCTGGCTGGAAGCAGGGAATTGATGGTTGCTAGAAATACAAGAGGGCTGCAGAAAGCTGAGGCTGTGTCCAAGAGGAAAAAAGGAAAAAGAACAATATGTGGAAGATTAAAGAGTAAGGTGCCAGGAGAACAATTTGAGCAGGGCAGGAGAACTAAGGAATTCTTTCACAAGCACACCAGGTGCAAAAATCTGGCTACAGAGTTTGGCAGATGAGTAATAGACACACAAAAGGAACAGCCAGAGTAAATAAGGCTGGAATGGGAAAGCAAGATGAATATTTAGCATCTATATCACCACAGAGAAGTTGGAGCAGGATGCCAAGCTCCTGTTTGGAAGATGAGTCCTTCCTTATAGCCACGCTGTGCTTCCTTGGAGCTGTCACCAATTCTGAGGGCAAAGAAGTGCCTTTCCAAAAGCCCTGGCTGGGGATGCTGACCAAAGGCTCCCAGGGAAACTGAGCTGCCCATGGGATGGAAAGTGAGGTGTCCCCGTGGGGAGATGATGGATAAACGAGAGGAATTTGGCAGCTGTTTCCTTTGTCAAACACCTTCTGGGAAATCAACCTGTCTAAGCGGATGTGTATCCTTGATCGCTCTGCTGAGCACCACAGTTTGCTGCTCTTCACCTTCCAGCTGCCTTGGAGCTGAATCCCTGGGATTCTGTTTTCCAGCTAAGGGTGTTTAGGAATTTTCTCTCTTTTGCACACTTAGCAATAAGTTCCCTACAAGTTGTTTGTAAATCCAGCAACATTGGGGGTTATTACTGCTCACAAAGATGACACAAATTTAGCACTGCACAACCTGCTTGCCAATTGTGCTTCTTATGACTCTGTTACTGAATCTTAAATACTTAGTGCAAAATGGGAAAAAACTTGTGTGGTCTGTTGCATGTAAGGAGAAAAAAACTTTTTTTTTTTTTTTTTTTAATTTTTTTGCAGTGTAGTGTTTACTTTGGAATCCCGGGAAGCATTTTGAAAAGTGGAGTGATGGGCAGTGTAGCACAGTTGATATTTTTAAAACATTGGGAAAGTTTGGGGGAATTCTTTTATATTAAGTCCCACTTTATGCTAACACTTGCATAGCTCTTGCCACAGAATCATGGAATGGCTTGTGTTGAAAAGGACCTTAAAGCCCATCCAGTGCCACCCCCTGCCATGGCAGAGACACCTTCCACTGTCCCAGGCTGCTCCAAGTCCCATCTAACCTGCCTTGGACACTTCCAGGGATCCAGGGGCAGCCACAGCTTCTCTGGGCACCCTGTACATTCTGTGCTGTTATATGCACAGGTGTGCAAACACAGAGCTCTTTACCTCTCCTTAAACTCTCTGTGTGCCTTGAAACCCTTTGCTAGCTCCAGGAGGAAACAGCTGAACGCTGGCGCCGTGAGTTGGCCTTTTCCACACTTCCCGTAAATCACCATAAACACCTTTTATCATAATGAATGTAAAGCATAGCATTGGCCTCCAGATCTTCTGCTACAGTAGGAATGGGAATATTTTCACCTGGAGGCCTGGCAGGGTGAGGCTGACTGGGTTTTAGCCTTCCCTGTTAGCACATGATGGAGGAGCCGGCGTCGTGCACCTCCGAGCACGATGCCAATTATTTTCCCTGGCAAGCTGTCATCTGGCAGGCTGGCTGTACTTCTGCAATTTCCCCTGAAGTATCTGAGACTAAACCATGCACAAACAAGGCAGGCGATGATTTATTTGGAACGATTGGTTTAGGTGCTGATTCTTGGGGAAAGGGTGCCGTAGGCACTACGTATTTAAATATGCAGAAGAAATCCTGGTTTGGGATGGAGTAAGTGTTCAAGTAAAATTGTTGTGTTATTCTGGCTTTCCTGTGCTGCCTAATTTCCCAGCTGATGCTTTCTGTATTTCCTGTGTGTTCCTTGTCACCTCTGTAGTTTTCTAAGTGGCAAAAAAATGTGTGTTACAAAAAACCATTTGGATTTAACCCCCTGGCAGCAGACATTGTCTCACGGGAATAACTGATACAAGTCATGGAAATGTTCTGTCTCTAACTCAGTTCATTGCAAAGCTCATTCTTCTTTTCTGGTCACTCTACAGTAATGTGGGAACTTCCCACTGCATTTGCTTTTATAAATATCTGTAAATACATTTAGGAAAGGCTCCAACATCTGCTGTTTTAAGGTGAAGTTTGGATAAAAGGCTATAGAAAAAACTTGATTTACAAAGAGTGCATTCAGTGCTCACACTTTCATGGCAGGCTAGTTAGTACACAGACATCTCCTGGTTCTCCTGCTGTTTGGAATTTCCCAATAATTTACTCCTGTGCTCTTAATTCCAGCAAGTTTAATTTCCCCCACTGGAAAAGAAGGAGTGAACCATGTTTGTGCTTTGTGATCTTATGGTATTTTTCTCTGACCCTGATTTATTCATTTCCTTGCCACACCATGAGGTTATAATTTAAGGGAGGACTTTATCAGAGTGTGTGACCCATTTTTGCCGTTTGTCTTGCTCCAAAATTTTTTTTGCATTTTGAATTATTTGCAAGGCAGCCCCAGCTGCACAAATCCACCCAACACCAATCTGTTGTAATGGTTGTAGTAAAAAATGAGAACCAAGTTTCTTGTCTTGTAAATATATCTGCAGTTGGTTTAGATAGCAATAAACCATCAGTATTTAAAGTGTGGTATTGGGAAATGTGGCTGCAGCAGGAAAGGGGTGTGGAGACCAATAGGACATCAAAAGCATTGCACACAGATGAGTGTATTGCTGAATTTGGATATGGACATGAGAAAAGTTGAGACAGCTTGGAAAATTTAATGGTTTTATGCTTGTTCTTGTATAAATCCTCCCTTATGCGGAGTACCAGGGGCTCTTTAGAAATTGTTTGTGAGAAAACAGTAATGATCCTTCACCCTCAGGAGCTTTCAGCAATCTGAAACATATTAAAAAGTCAGAAGCAGTAAGATCCACGCAGCCCTAGCCCAGATTCAAAGTTTAATTGTTGATGTTTGTCATTCGCAATGTAATCTACAAGCAGTAGGCATTCGTATATTTAGAAAATCTGTTTTCTGTTGAAAAAAAATATTTTAAAGTGAAAAGAATGCCTGACTGAAAGACTGCTTGTGGAAGAGTTACTTATTCTCTCATTTGCCTTAATTTAATTAAGACAAATATCAAAGTAGGGGACTGGTAACTTCCTGGAAGAGAAGTTGAGAAAAAATAAACCTAAATTAACATTGCATTGTTTTGTTCTCTCTTTAGAGAAGATCTCTTTAGATTTCAAAACACCTGCATTCATAGAGATTTCAAAATGCTTTGTCAGTTAGTTGGGACATGAATCACCCTTTCCCTAAATTAGTCAGGCTGCATAATGAATATGAGAGGAAAATCCAGCTGAGATCCCAGGTGTGCATGGAACCAGTTTATCTGAGGGACACAGGCTGAACTTTAAGCACCTAATCCATTTACGTACATATCAATTACCCTGTAATGGTTAATTGTCCATGATCCCGTTAGGGGAGCAATCAAGCAATCACATATGTTACCCTTTTCTACAGTCATCATACACTGGAGGCCACCTTGTAGGAAATATTTGACCTAAATTTTCAGTAATTACTAAAAAATATTCAGATTCCTTGCAGATTTACGAGAACAAGGCAGGAAATTGGCATTCATTTTCAGGGATGGGAGTTCAGGAGTTTGGGAGCGTTTCCAGAGTTTGTTTTAGTGGTGTTTTAAAGGTAGGGGTTCAAGTCCTCAGGCTTATCTCAGCTTCTTAAGGTGTCTCTGATAAGGGCAGCAGCCCTCTCCTGTGCCCCAGGGCCACCCCTGAGGTGGGCACAGCACCAGAATGTGCCTCTGCAGGGATGGACTGCCAGGAAATTCCAAATTCTGGAACATTTGAACTGGAGTAAGGTGCTGGAGAGCACCCACTGAGAGCATCACGTGAAGATCATGGACAGCACAAAGTCCTGTGCTCCTGTTGCACATCGATTTTTAAGCTGGTGCCAAAATCCTGCCCTCAATCCAGGGAACCATCCTGGAGCTTCAAATTAAATTACAACAGTTTAACATTCAGTTTGCTGAGTGTAAAGATTAAATTATAGCACTACTCTTTGGGTTTTTTGTTGTTTTTTTTTTTTTAATGTAGATGGAAGGTTGTTCCTCAAGCAGACACTTAAGGAAAGAAATCTCTGGGCATCACAACGTTTTTCCCTCATTGTGAGTTTGTGTTGCATAGGCTGATTCCCTTGGGGAGCCTGTGGAATTAAAGGCTCTGTTTTGTTTTGTTTCCTTTGGACAGGTACTAAGAGCTAATAATAGCAGTTAAAGTACCCTCCTCCTTCTCTTTCATTAACAGAAGATTGAGGCCAGGCTTAGATCACTTAACAGGGGACATTAGCAGATGACTTGGTGCAGAAGGACCACGTTAAAGGGTTTTGTGGCTGCCATGTCCTGCAGCAATTTTGGGATTGAGCTGGGCAAAGGGAACACAGTATTCTAAAAGGCAGATGAAGTTTTTTTGTTCAAGGAGCTCCTCAGTAATCCTGTGTTCCTGGGGGTTTGGGTGTGTTTAGGAATCAGTGCTGAGGCTTTTAAAGCCTTTTATAGCAAACAAAAAAGCAAAGGAAGAAATTGGCCCTGCTGGAGTCTGTAACCCCTGAGCCTGGGTGGGACATTGATGCTCACTGCTTTGAGTGTGGAGAGAAGTGAAGAACATGAAACTCTGCACTTCCATTATGCTGATCCTTATTCACTGGCCTCTAAAATAGAGAGTCCTAAATACATCCACATCCTTCTCATTCTGGTCAGACTTCAGAAGAAAGAAGTGTCACTTGTGTGCTAAGTGACTAAAGAAACACACGTGGGATGAATCAGGAGCACCCTTGGGTGCTGTCATTAATTGTGAGAGGCCCTGCGGTTGTCTCAGGTGTTGGATGTGCTCTGGGCTAGAGGCTATAAAAGCTGTGGAATTCTAGGACTGGGGTAGGGGTTACTGCCCTAAATGTGAGGGTCAAAGATCACTGGGGTCACCTGTTGCTGGGCTGACTTTTGGCCAGAGCTGAAGAAGATGGCAGCGTATTCAGTTCTGCACGTGGAGCTGTGTGCTATTTTTGGCTCTTTGCTCAAGGTACCAGGAATGTCTGATTTTGTAAGTAAAGAGGTGGCATAAACAGCTCCTTAGTGGGTGAGGTTTGCAAGGTCTTCAAAGCTGTAGCTTTTTAAGAAAGAAGCAGTAATTATAAATGACAAAAAGTTTCTTGTCTGCTGATATTTCAGGGTAAAAGGTACCTTAGAGTCTGAACTCTGCATGAATACTTGTGGCATTGACTGCTCAGCTGTTTGTTCAAAGGGGATTTTCCCTATGACCTAGCTGCTGGAAACCCTCATTTAACCCATCCTTGGGCAACTATGGTTTGGTGCTCAAGGTGCTCCCAAAAGCTCAAGCACATCTGATTCTCTGCTGAAGATGGTCCCAAAAGCTGAGGCACACTCAAGTCTCTGCTGAAGATGGTACCAAAATCTGAGGCACACTCAACTCTCTGCTGAAGATGGTCCCAAAAGCTGAGGCACACTCAAGTCTCTGCTGAAGATGGTCCCAAAAGCTGAGGCACACTCAAGTCTCTGCTGAAGATGGTCCCAAAAGCTGAGGCACACTCAACTCTCCTATGGCCTCCTGGCAGGTGAAACTAAACAAGCTCTGAAATGGAGACACTTCAGGAAATGTTCAGTGCCGTATGGATTTTCTCAAAGAAGGTGAAGGGAAATAAAATTCCTAAGTGAACACACTCTCCTGGCAAACCTCAGCAGCCATGGAGCTACTCCTTTCCATTTCTCAAATCCTCAAGAGGGTTATCAGGGTGCCTTGCTCCTGTGGGTGCACCATCTGATCAAAGCTCTCCTTGTCTGTCCTGTTCTTAAGCACCTTCATTTCTCATGTTGAATTTAATCCCAGAATAGAGGCTCCACTGTTACTTGCTGGGTGTTTGCCATGGTCTCCTGAAAAGCACTTGCCCCCAAATTCCTTCTCTGCCAGCTGACATGGAACTCCACCCCAGGGCTCATTGCAAGACAAGACAGTGACTCATTCTTCCCTCTCAGAAATAGCATCCAGAAAGCTCAACAGAGGAAGCCAACAATGAACACAAGGATTACAAAAATGCTCCCATTCTCCATGAGTTAATTTTAGAGTAAAATCAACATTTGTTCATGGTTTAGAAAGATCTCCATCCTCATTATTAGCATCATTATTGTCACTGTGACTATTTTTACACAGCGCCTTCGATCTGCAAGGGGGTATTTTTGACCAAATGGGAAGTTGGGTGTTCATGGTAATGAACAGAGGATTGGGTCAAAATCCCTACACTGAGAGGATGAATTTCTTTGCAAGCACAAAGGATTTCTGGGAGGTTTGATTTCTTTGCTTTTCTTTTGGAGCAGATGGCAGTGAGAGTGACTTCATCATCCAATTCTTGTTGGCTGTTACATACATAGAGATGCTGGGGAGAAAAAGGAGATTTCATTTCTGTAGCCTCTCTGATGTGAGAGTCGTGGTCAGGTCTGAGGGGATTCCCACTGCCCCAATGTCACTGTAACTTACTCTTTTCCAAGTTTTTTTGTCATGGTTTTGATCTCATTTGACTTTGCTGGACACCATTTCTTCCTGTTTTGATCCACTGGTATTTTGTGTTGTCAAGACAGAAGTTTTGAATCTTCCCAAAGACAACTTGTTATTTTGTAGGGAGAAAGAAAAGTTGGCTTTCATCCTTTATTTTGACTGTCTTTGATTTGTGAAATGGAGTATTCCAGGAAACAGCCCTGTGGAGGAAAATCTGCTGGGTTCCACGTACTGAACAGCAAAGCTATAAGCAAGTTAAGTGATGATAGGGAATATAAATCATGCACTCAAAACAGCCAAAGGTTTTGGTGGAGGCAGGAAGGCAACAGATCACCACTGGGCAAAGCTGGTGGCTTTTGCAAAGGAAAGGAAACACTTATTTCCTTTTTTTTTTTTTTATGTAAAAACTCTTAATGATGGTAATTGTCCAAAGATTCATAGCTGTGTGTGGAAGAGGGAAGTTCCCTATTAAAAGTGCTGCTCTGATCAAGGTAATGCCCAGGAGGAAGGGGACAGGATGGAAATCAGCCTTTGTCATGTTGTATTCTAGGGAAGAAATGAGGATTGTCACAGTAAAGTTTAAGCTCAAAGCAGCACAAGATGTAATGTGAGTTGGGCTCTAGTAAAAATGAGATGCTGGTCTTTGGTGGAGTGTCTTCAGGGCTTATTGTCCTAAAAGTTCCCTTTCCCATTGAAATTTTTCATTACTCAGCCTAAAAGCGAATTTAGGTGGAAAATTGTTGTAGTGTTTATTGAATTACCAGAATATGTTCTCTCCCAGTAAAAACAAATGTCCCTAAGCAAAGCCAGGTGTTGCTCGGCAAAGAAAATGCTCATATGTAACTTAGCACTGTAAGAGTTTCCTGCTGCTTTAAAATAAATGAAATATTTCCCCTCTCTCCCCTAGAATGTGTAGCTATTTAGAAATAGAGGCTTCTATAATGAATGGATGTAAGTTTACACTGCCTTTATATTTCTTATTTCTATTGTGTTCTACTCAGCAGGATGTTCACTTCCTAATAATATTCAGATTTAGAATTAATGCAGTTCAGTTGCACTGAGTATAAATGTATAAATCACAAAATGAAGTGCTATTCTCCCTTGAAAATAATTGGGTATAGATCTAATGCTCCCACTTCACAACTAAATTTCCCTTGAGGGGTCAAGAAGGTGATGTGACATTTTAGTCCACAGGTTGAGAGGGAAGATTTGCAGTTTAAGATGTAAATTTTGCTTCTGAATGTGGAACAATAGAGGATTTATTATTTATTATTCATAGAACCTTGACAGCTTGGAGAGATGGGTAGAGAAGAACTGTTTGAAACTCAACAAGGGAAATGCAGGTCCTGCAGCTGGGCAGGAACAGCCCTGGGCACCAGCGCAGGCTGGGAGGAGCTGCTGGAACAGCTCTGTGGGGAAGGACCTGGGGGACAGTGAGCTGTCCTGGGCCAGCAGAGTGTCCTGGGGACACCGAGCTGTCCTGGGCCAGCAGAGTGTCCTGGGCCCAAGGAGGCCAATGGCAGCCTGGGCAGCAGCAGAGCACTGGCAGCAGGGCAGGGAGGGATGGTGGCCCTGTGGGCAGCCCTGGAGGCACCTCTGCAGTGATGTGTCCAGCTCTGGGTGCTGAGCACAGCAGGGCCAGGAGCTGCTGGAGCTGAGCAAGGGCCTGGAGCCTCTGGGTGCCCAGGGAAGGCTGAGGGAGCTGGGGCTGCTCAGGCTGGAGAGGAGCCCCAGCTGAGAGGGGCCCTCAGGCCTGGCTGTCCCTGGCTGCAGGGAGGGGCAGAGCAGGGCCCAGGCTCTGCTCCGGGGCCCAGCCATGGCACCAGAGCCACGGGCAGGGCCTGAGCCCAGCCATTGCCCTGCACAGGAGGCACAACTTCTTCCCTGGGCAGTGCCCAGCCCTGAGCACATTGCCCACACAGCCTGGGGGCTCTCCTCCCTGGGGCTGTGGCAGAGCTGTGTGCACACAATGCTGTGCCCTGTGCTCTGGGATGGCCCTGCTGGAGCAGGGAGGTGACACCAGCTGCCCACTCAGCTCCTTCTGCCTCAGCCAGCCTGGAATCCTGTGATAATCCAGGATAAAACACTAACAAAATCTCAGTATTTGTCCATTAATAAGCTGCTGTCTCATTACACAAGGATTGGTACCAACCTGATACTTGAGATCTGTTACAATTATCATGGGGAAAATGCAAAATGGTCCCAGTGATTCCCACTTGGAGCCTACTGAATACCATTTATTGTTAATCTGCTGCCAGACACAACACAGCAGCCCAGGAATGAGCAGGATCATCAGTATTCCTGTGCTGTGGGCTGGTTCTGCTGTTCTGTGTTTGATGTTGGCTTGCTCATGTCATGGCCATTGTAGTCCCTTACTTAGATAAATTCCCTTTCTTTGAGCTGCTTTTTGAGGACATTACAGTGATCACCATTTAGCCCCAGGCTGACTTTACTCCAAAGTTACTTTTAGGTTTAGCTGGGGCAGGAGTGGTTTTGCATAGATGCTAGGGACTGCCAGCCTTCCCACCACTATCCCTTAGGAATCCCTACATTTCCTTAGGGAAAGCAATGCTTGGTTTCTGCTTTTCAGCCTTTGTGCTCAGGGCATGGTCTGCTAGTGGGTTACTCCTATTCTCCCTGTTATTTTCTTTAATTTGGAGATGAAGGAGGGGGGACACGAGGAATCCAGAATCAGCTGGACTGTGAGCATTACTACTTCTATTCCAGCATTCCATCTGATTCAGGCTGGCTCAGTAGAGGGGAATGAAGTGTGAAGTTAGCTCTAGGAGTAAATCTGGCTCTCCTACCAGCAGCAAAAGCTCTCTGTGACAAAACATCAGGACTGAGTGCTGGAAAAAGGGATGTGGGTCCTTGATTTCCCTCAGTCAAATACATGGCTGCTTGCAGGTGCTGGCACACCTGAGGCAGGAGCTCAGTCTCCGTGGATACTTCTGTCCAGTGGATGTGAATCCCAAGAGGTGGAAGTGCACCAGCAGTGAAGTAGGTGAGAACAGCACACCTTGAAGGATAGGGGATATCTGCCTGTGGAAAAACATGGAAGTAGGAAAGCTGACAATCCAGCTGAGGGTGAAGTTTGGAAATTCTGAAAGCTAACATCCAGCTGAGCGTTAAGTTTGGGGAAAGCTGTTTATTGCAGATCATACTGGGGAGTATTGGTGGGAGGGGTAAGGAGAGATATGCCACGGGGTTGAAGTGAATTCCATGGAATTCAGGATGTGACCACTGTGACCTCAGCAGCTGGAAGAATCCCCCAGGAGCCCCTCAAAACAGCCTCTGAAGGGAGGTGGGGACAGCTAAGAGGATGACAGAGAAAGGAAGGTAGAAGCAGAAGAAGTGAATCATCCAAGTACATGAGAAGGAAACAGCACAGAAGAAAAGGAAGAGGTCCCATGGAGGTGCTCCAGAGGCAGGCAGGGAATGGTAGCAACTGAGGTAGGCATGGAGGGAATAAAGGCAGGAGCTGGGAAGCTGGGGGATGGCAAGGAAGGATGAACACAGATGCGCTGCTGAATTTTGGAACTAGCTGAAGGTTTAGTGAAGATATACAAAGGATGGAGAATGAAGAGTTTACAAGATGGGAAAATACCAGGAGAGTTGGGAAGAAAGGGGAGAACAAGGATAACAAGGGATTAATCTTAAAGCAAGGGAGCTATTTTGTCAAGAAAATGTACCAAGGCATAATTAACATTTAGCAGGGAGAGAGAAAAGGCATTTTGTGATCTGGACCATTTGAGTTTTGTTTTCACAACAAAATATAAATATGAGTCAAAGGAATGTATTACAAAAATGTTCTCTGTGTATCCACTTGGATCTGGCAATTACAGCAGAAGAGTGCAGAAGAGGTTTCAAGAGGGCTCTGTAGTGGTTCTGCAAGTAGAAGTGGCTTCATACGTGTGGTGATATGAGAGAGAGCAAAAATAAGGACACAGGAATGATGGAAATTGCCAGGGGAGCACAGATTTCTTCCTCCTTGTTTTTGCTGTCCCACCCAGAAGAGCCTGGCAAGGATAATTCTGAACTGTTACTCTGTTGGCACAACCTGTGCAAGGGTTGCATTTTCAGGTAGAAAATGGCCCAAGTATGAGGAGAACCCATTTTCCTCTTACTCCAGCAGATACATGGAAGCCTGGATACCTGGAGATGGCCTAACTCTTGCTTGGTTCCGTCCAAAACTGATGGGGTTTGCAGCTGTGCTTTTCTCTGGGGGTGTTTCATCCAGCTCTGGAATATTCCAGTATAAAAATTAGAAATGTGGGAGAGAGCAACATCCACAGGTTCCTTGGACACTTCCAGGGATAGGGAGTTCATCCCTGCCCAGGGCAGCTTGTTCCTGTGATCCAAAGGCCTCCACATTTGATCCAAAGGAGCTCCAAAAGAGCAGCCTCAGAGCTGTGCCAGTTGGTGCTTTTTTGTAAGGCAGATGAAAATGCATTGAAACCTACTTTTATCCAGAACTGAGGAAAAGAGGGTTTGGAGCACAGTGGGGAATTTTTCTCACAGGCTCTCCTGTGAGACTGTGGCTAATCCATCCCTTAAAGTGCCCAAGGCCAGGCTGGACACTGGGGCTTGGAGCAGCATGGGATACTGGAAGGTGTCCCTGCTCATGGCAGGGGTGGCACTGGATGAGCTTTAAGGTCCCTTCCAACCCCAACCATCCTGGGATTCCATGATTCCCTGGCAGCTGTGTCTGATGGGCTGTTTGCAGATGCTGTGTGGGATTTGAGTTGAACAACAGAGCACTTCTTTGCCATCACCTTTATCTTGGAAGCTCTCAGTGATAATTTAAGACTTCTCTGTCTCCAGAGGGAGCGAGAGAGACTTGGAGAGGAGGAAGAACTGGACAATGCACACAGGGTAGGATTGCTGGAGTGTCTGTGCAGGGCCAGGGGTTGGACTGAATGATCGCTGTGGGTGCCTTCCAGCTCAGAATGTTCTGTGATTCCATGAATGGGAGAAGGTGTGGATTGCTGGAGTGTCTGTGCAGGGCCAGGGGTTGGACTGAATGATCCCTGTTGGTGCCTTCCTGCTCAGAATGTTCTGTGATTCCATGAACTGGAGAAGGTGCGGAGAAAGTCTAAAAGAGCTCAGTTCAAGTAAGAGAAAGGATCTCCCTGCCAAGTGATACCCACAACCCTCGACTAGAGTCACCAAGGAATCAGGAGGACAAATGCTCCTCTGAATCCAGGGAAAGTCTTCATTTTGTGGCGAAAGACAACACAATGAACTCAATTTTCTGTCTCTGTCTTCCACAGTGATTCAAACCCTCCTATTCAGAGTAACAGTGCTCAGCATTCCTCAGAGACCAGTTGTCTGAGGACACCAGGGAAGCAGAGGGGAGGGATTTGTGGTTGTGGGGTTGTTACTGACAACAATAACTGCAGGATTGTGATGTTATTCGGGGTGAACACACTCAGTGTTGGGAGTGGGTGGTCTGGGAACTGACACACAGCCAGAGATTGGTGCTCTTGGTTCATCTCCTCTGATACTTTGGGTGCAGATAGCAATGATCATGGGCAATTCTTTTTTTTTTTTTTTTTCCCCCAAAAAGATGACTTGGGAAGAAAAAAAAAAATCTCTTCTCTTACCAGTAGGGTTTAGGACCTGGGGAACTGTGCGGATTTCCTTTTCTAATCTGTAGGAATTAGCCCTGACTGACAGGGAGCCAGCATGCAGTTGACTTACAGTCCTCAGCTAACTTGCAGCTCTGTAGAATTCCAGGAATAAAAGGCTTCTTGTGCAAAGTGGAATTCCTATGAGGATTCAATCAGAAGGGTCAATGCCAGAACGGAGGCTGCCATTGTGTCCTGGGGGAGAATCCATGCAGGTTGGAGAGCAAAAAGTTCTTTTTTTGGGGGCAAATTTTCAGTGTGTGGTAACTTCTGATAGGGGCTGTGGGGTGTGAAAAGAATAATAATATAAACTCTAATAATATAATGTAAACCATAGGAGTTCTGCTAAAAGGAAATTCAGTACTGTGTAGGACTGCATGTGTTATGCTGTGGTGCTTTAAAGCAGCACCTCCAAAGAGAGCCTTTTACCTTTCCAAAAATTTAATTGTGAGTAATAAACCATTAAAGAATTGCTATTTGAAGACTAAAAATCCAGGTAGTGAAAAGCAGATAATCAAATGAATGCCTTGAATGTGCTGTTGGAAAGTGAGTGGAGTGTGGGAGAAGGTACCAGAGAGAGAAACAAAAATATTGAAAAGCCCTGGTGCAGTGTTTGCTTTTATTGCTAGAGCAGTTAGGGAAATCTCCCAGACAGGATTACAGCTTTCCCAAAATTATTGGAAGAGGAGATATCAAATCTCTCATAAGAATATTTGGATTTAAAATACCCCTTTGCTCCAAAGAGCATTTCATTTTGTGCGGTGCCTTTCTCTGCCCTTTTATTGCTGAAGGATGAGCAAATAATTGAAGTGGGGTTTGTGTATTTCCCCTGCTGCCTCTGCCAGCTCACCTGGGGAGAAGGAGGCGGGATACAACTCCAAACGAGCTGGGTTCAAGCAGGGCAGGAATAAAATGTTCTTTATCCACAGCTCAGCCAATGACGTCCTCGTTGCCGTAGTAGGGAGCGAAGCCAGGCCATGGCCGTGGAGCTGTTGGGTTCCAGCCTTGCTGAGCAGTTCTACACAGAAAAAAACTCTTTTTAAGACTGATTTTTTCACCTGCTTGTGGACAGTACCTGCAGGACAGAGGCACCTGAACTCTGTCTCTAGGACCAGGCCATGGCTTTTGGATGTGGCGGTGGGGTGGCACTGCCCTGGTACCCAGGACAGCTCTCACAGCCTCTGCATCCAGAGGGAGAAAGGACAGGGAAAATTACAGTTCCTATGTTTTGTGTGACTGTGACTTCAGTAGTTTCTTGTGCTTGAAATGCTTGTTAAGGGTTTCAACCTTGGGTGGGTTTAAAATGGTGGAAAGGGGTTAGGAGCTGCTGAACTTTTACAGCACCATGTAAAATGTACCCATTTACCAAGCATTTTTTAAGTAATACCTTTTATATATGAGTGTGTATATATACAAAAAATGTGCATTTTTGATATTTGTATTTATATGTGTGTGTGCATTTGCTTTATGTGCTACATTCCTCTGCCCCTTTCCAAACACTGAGTGAATTTTTACAACCCTGCTGCATCTTTTGGGGTCCCTGGATCCTCACCCAGTGCCTCTCACTGGGACATGCTGGTTTTACAAGAACCAGGCAGCCTCAGTATTCCCACCACACTTCCCTGGGCACCCTGCTCAGCTCCAGAGCCTGTGCCACACCCTGCACTGTAAACATGACACATGCCACACACGGTGACCCCGGGCAAGAGAAGCAGCAGGTGACATCTTCTCCCTGGGGGCTGCTGAGAGCTCTCTGCTCACCCACCCAAGTGGGGCTTTACAGATGGATTTCTATCCTCTTTCTTCCAAGGGTTAAGCAGAGCTCGTGGTTTCTGTGTCCAGCATAGCAGCACAAGGGGGATTCTGTCCCAGGACTTTCCCTGCATTTTTTATGGACCAGCCTAGCGAGGAGTTATCTCTTAATCTGGCTTTGCAGCCCAGTATAACCTGCTTTGCTGGCAGGGATTTAGCAGCCAGGTGAGGAGTGGCTCTCCCAAAACTGTTGCTGTCCTGATGCTTGAAGTGTTTTCTTGCAGAACAGATGTGCTAAGGGCTCATTTCCTTCTGGTCCTGAGGGGCTGGAGCTTGGATTCATTTCCTAGGTGGAGGATGAGGAAATCCTGCTCAGTCCTGGAAATCTTCATCCCTGCTCCAGCTGACTGAGTGTTTATAGAAAGCTGGAGTAATAATTCCCTGGAGGGCTTGGGATGTGGGAGTGAGGCCACAGGAGGTAAAGTATGAGGAAGCCTATTTGTACATCTTAGCCTCTGGATTTCACCTGGCTTAAGGTGTGAAATGTGGTTCTCAGCCTCGGTGGCACCAAGTTCTGCACGTGCACAGAGTCAGAGCTGGGAAACGAGGAGGCAAAACTGCAGCAGCACCCGTGCTCTGCCAGCAGCACAGAGCTCCCCTATGAGAGAGGGGCATTTCCAGTCTGGGCTCTGATTTGGGCATTGAAAATTCCATGTATTTCCCTGAAATCTTGGTTCAGCTCATGGCTGCCAGGCTGGATGTGCTCTGTAATGTTGCACCGAGGGCTTTTCTTCCTGCCCTGCCCCAAAGCCTCCTAGCTGGGACAGAGTCTTGTCATCCCTGGGAGCACCTTGTCCAAATCCCAGACTGTGCAAAGCCCCCCCACCATGCTTGGAGTCCTTGCCCTGCTGGTTTTGTACAGGTATTTTCAGGACCTGCCCCAATAGTGCTCCTGGCACATCCAGCATCATTTCCAAGGCAGGAAAGGGCAGGATTGGACCCAAAGTGTTGTGTTTGCAGTGAGAATTCCAGGTTGCAGCATCGTTAGCTGCCCTGTGCTTTAGATGAGAAGTTACTGTGTGGGTTCCATCCACTTAAACCTCCTGGTTCTTTAAATAGGTGTCCTTGGCCAGCTTTTCTCACTCCGTTAATCCCAGCACAGATGAACTGGCATGAATAGAAATGTTTATGGCAGCTGCATATGGAATATATCTGATTGTTGCACATAGGCAGAGCTCTGGGCTTGTCATTTGCTGCTCTATAAAGAGTCTTGGATAATCTTTCTGAAAGGAGCTGTGTAAATGCAGATATAATTAGCTTTTTTTTTTTATCTTTTTTTTTTTTTTTTTTTTTTTTTGGAAATAGATATCTCTTAATAAAGCACTGGAGCACAGAATAGCCATTTCCTGTGATTTTCATTCACATAATATTTATAGTGCTGCAGAACAAATGAGCCGTTGGAAAGGCAGAGAAATGAATACCGTGGATGAATTTGCCTTGAGAGGAGTTTGTGATCAAATTATGAATCTAACAAACTACAGTAAGCCAATTACTGCTCCTCCTGGATTTTCAGCATGCAGGCTCAGTGGGATTTGGTGTAATCCCTCCCTGTGAACAGATGGGCAGATTGTAGGGCTCTGCCTAGACTTTCAGAAGGCTGGGATGGTCTTTCCTTACCCCCTTTGCCTCTCAATGACAAAAATACTCAGAAAAGGATGCACAGAATCAGTGAGGACGTTTCTGACGTATCCCTGTGCAAATTGTCTTTAAATTTTTACCATTTTCTCCTCCCCAGAAGGCCTTTTTTGCCTGCCCAGGGGCACATTGTGACATAGGGCTGTAGTTAAGAGGTAGTCAGCATTTTACTGTGAGCTCTTGTTTGCATGGAATTACAGAGCACCCCAACCTTCTCCTCCAAGGTCAAACCAACTGAAATGGCAGGAAATAAACCAGGAATCATTATTAGTTCTCGCTGAAATCAGTTTCATCACAGTCACTGAGTTGCCATCTGCATCCTTGGCCTTCTAGAGCTGCAAACTTTCTGCTTTACAGGAAGAAAACAAAAATGTTGCATCATCAGGTGGGAGATGAAAAGATTCTGTATTTCGTCTGCTGCAATTCCAGGAGCTTCCCTGTACACCTTTTGTTGCTCCTTACACAAACCAGACACCTATACAGCAGAAAGCTGCCGGTATTGTCCTTTGCCTCAACTAAACTATACAAAATGTTGAATTCTTTAAGATTTTTTACTGTATTGCATAACTGTAATCTTGCTTTTCACTGGAAAGACATGCTGATAACTTCTAGACTCAATCCAATATTTGTTTCCTAAGCAGTAGCTTCAACTTCCCAAACCTATTTAGCAACTACTCAGTAAGGAAAGAAATTGCTGTAAAATGTCATGAAATAAAATCATTGGTCCCACCAAGGCTGAACAGGGCCAGTTTTGGGTTTAGACCAGGTTCTCCAGGGTTTTGTCCAGAAAAAAACCATAAGGATGGAGAGTCCAAAGCCTCTGCTGCACCTCTTACCTGTCCTTGAGAGGAAATGTTATACCTTATTATCATCATCAATTGCTTCAGCTCATGAATCATGGGACATCCTGAGCTGGGAGGGACCCACAGGGATCATCCTGTCCAGCTCCTGGTTTTGCCCAGGACACCCCAACAATCCCACTGTGCATCCCTGGAGCACTGGCAGCCTTGGGGCTGTTCCCATTCCCTGGGGAGCCTGTTTATTGCCCCAGCACTGTTTTCCTAAAGGAAAAGCTCTCCTGTTGTGTCTCCTCCTGCCACATCTGAGCCCTGTCACTCACCCAGTTTTTGAGTTCATCCATTTTTCACTTGTCCACCTTTCAGACCACACTGTCCTCACTTGGATACAAAAATATCGTGGGAGACAGTGCTGAAAGTCTGGGAAAGTCAAGGGAAATTATAACTGCTGTGTCCTCATCCACGTTCCATCCTTTTATTATTTCTGTCACTGTATCCTAGACAGGTTGGTCAGGCATGATTTAGCTTTGGTAAATCCAGACTGACTGATCCCAGTCACCTTCTTCTCCTCTGCATGCTCAGAGACGTGTTTTGGGAAGACAAGCTCCGTAATTACCAAAGATATCAATGTCATCTGAGGTGTTTAAAAGAGTTGGAAGATGAGAAGGAACTTTATGCAAGTTTTAAAAGACTGGACTGAAGAACCTGTTGTATTGAGGTATAAGAGAATCAGAGCTCTGTAGCAGGTCAGCTCTATCTGTCTGGGACAGCTGGGTCGCATTCCTAGGACAGGTTGGAATTGGCAGGTGGGGATAATGTTGGTAAAGAACACACAGGGCTCTAACACAACCTTGGCTCCTGCTTTTTAGAAAACCAGAATTTATTTCCTAGGCATCCTCTCCCTGAGTGCAGAGAAATGCACCTGAGTCTGACAAAAGTGGAATTTAGCCTTCCCCATGCTGCACTCTGTGCAAATGCATCCCAAGGAGAGTCCAGCTCATCCAGGAAAATCCTCAGTGAGAGGCTGGCCTGGCTGTGCTTGGGTCAGACTTGTTGGGGAGAGGCAGGATGCTCATGGAGGAGAGGGAACCTCTCCTGAGCACCTTTCCTGCCAATCATGGTTATTCCTGTCAGATCCTCACGCCTCCAGAATAACTTCCTTCTGCCAAGCACTCCCAGATCGGAGCCCACAAGGTGAATTAGTTCCTTTTGATGATGTTCTGAGGGAATGTGAAGCTACCAACAATAACATTCTTCGAGCATATCAAATATTGAATGCACATGTCTGGGAGCAAGAAGCCTTTTCTCTCCTTCAGAAGCAGCTTCTCCTGGATTGTCCTTTCTGCCTGGAGGAATTCTTCATTCCTGGGGGACAAATCCTGCCTTGAAGATGTCGTACTGTTGATTTCATGGGAGAGCTGTAGTGTTTGGGAACAGTTGAGGAGTGAACACTGTAACACAAATACAGGTCTGTGTGAGGGACAGGTGGATCTCACAGGACAGGTAAATCTTATTAATAAATGGTTGGAAAAACTAAATGCAGCACACAGCTACACCAGGAAAGAGGAGTTACCCTGGGTATTACTGTGGATATTAGATTTTTAATTTTATTTTCATTGGTTTTGGTGCTCAGGTATAAATAATATTCCAGGTCTCGTAACACAAAGATAATGCTTCTTCTTCTTTTTTTTTTTTTAATTTTATGAGGTTTTTGGAAAGAAATTAAGTTTTTAAGTCACACTGGTAATTGGGGCTTGTGGGGGAGAAGCAGTAGCATTAGGTAAGTTTGCAACAACCTTGTGCACTTATTTTTTGAAGCAGTGAGGAGCAATTTTAGTCCCAGTAGAAATTTTCAAGAACTGGAGTGCTCTGGTGTTATAGTGGTTACATGACCATATAAACCTTGTGTTACGAGCTAGGAGCTCCCCTTTACTAAAAAAAAAAACCAAAAAACAAAAACCCACAAACTTTTTTTTTGCAGTAGGGACAACGATGCCAATAATACAATAGGAAATGCCAACTGACAGAGAGGAAATTTAAGTGGGATATTGGGAGGGAATTGTTCCCTGGCAGGGTGGGCGGGCAGGCCCTGGCACAGGGTGCCCAGAGAAGCTGTGGCTGCCCCTGGATCCCTGGCAGTGTCCAAGGCCAGGTTGGATGGACTTGGAGCAGCCTGGGATTGTGGAAGGTGTGGAAGGGGTGGAACTGGCTGGGCTTTAAGGTCCCTTCCAGTCCGAACCACCATTATTCTCTGATTTAAATAAGCTCCATTAGATGCCTGGGTGGTCTCCCATGAGTTGCACAGCAAGTCTGTGAAGTTCCCAGGAATTGCAGAGGGGAGTTTCAGGGAATGCTGTTTCAATTCCTCGAAGGTGAGTAAGAGCCTGAGCTCTTTTCCAAACCCTGCTTTAGGCATCTGCATCCCGGGGGATGAGAGAGACTCAACCAGCAGCATCGCTGTGCCCAGCCGGGCTCCAGCGGCATTCCTGCTGTCCTGGCAAATGATCTGCCGAAAGCAGCAGAAGCTGCCGCCTTCCCCGAGCTGCGGGGAGACAGACAGACCGACAGACAGACGGACCCCAGGGCGGCGGAGCGGCTCGGGAGCTGCGGGGGTTCGGTACCCAACGCTGCCCAGCCCCCGCCCGCAGCGCTCCGAGCCGGGGAGAGCCGAGAGGGGAAGAGAAAGGGAAGAGGGGGAGAGAGAGCCAGGAGGGCTGGGAAGCGGGGCTGGGAGCGGGGCAGTGCCCGGAGCCAGGAGGGCTGGGAAGCGGGGCTGGAAGCGGGGCATTGCCCGGAGCCAGGAGGGCTGGGAAGCCGGGCTGGAAGCAGGGCAGTGCCCGGCGCCGGCAAAGGGGCAGGCGCATCCCTGCCCATCGCAGCAGCGGGAGCCGCCGGGATGCGGAGCCGCCGGTGGGGAATGGCCGGGCGCCTCCTGCCCTGACATGCCGAGGTATTTCTGCCGGGTTGTTCGATGCTGGGCTCGCTGCTGCTCTCTTGCAGCGCTGGGGTTGCTCGGGAAGCAGGGCGGACGGTGCAGGTGTGTTCTTGCTCCCGGGGGAACTCGCTGCATCACCCAGCGCAGCAAACTTTGAGCTGCCAACTCAGGCTAGAGGGTCTTGGGTTTGATTTCCCTTGGAATTCAGGTAAAAGTACGCCCAGGACGGATATTTTATTCACCTCTTTAGAAGAATCATGAGTCTCTCATTGCGTTAGATTTGGAGTGGGGGGATTTTTTTTTTTTTTTTTTTTTTTTTTTAAAAAAGCGCCGGGGTTTGTTTTTAGTCCTTTGTCAAACTGTCTTAACATCAGCGTGGTTTCCCTGCAGTGAGACAGGAAAGACCCGAACACTGGCTTTTTTTGTTGTTTGGACTGGAAATTCATGTTGGTGGCACAGTGGAGGTCCCACAGCTCCGCTCCTCTTCCTCAGTGGAATTCCTTTGCAGCACTCCCATGCCCAGCAGCATTCTGCCTGGGTTTTGCTGGTTTTAGAGTTGAGGATTAGGAAATTTAAGGGCTTGTACCTGGCTAATTTCTTGATAAGCCTCTACACTCAGTAGTAAGTGCTCTGTTGGTACTTTCTGTCAGCTTCTCTCCCCTTTTTCTCATACCACAGTTAACCCTAATTTAAAAAAAAACCCCAACCATTTCTTTTTGTCGTACCTTGAATTCATTAATATTTAACTCTTCTTACTGCATACTTTTGTTTTGTTGTTTTGGTTTTTGGTGGGTTTTTTTTGTGTTTGTGTTGTTGTTGTTGGTTGCTTGGTTGTTTTTTGAGTTTGGGTTTGTTCTTTTTTTTTAACTTATTCCTTGTCTGTTAATCTGATATTACTTTAGTAATTACTGTTCATGGAATCCTGCATTTTCCTTGCCTGCCGTTGACTGCCATGTTGCCACTACTTACGATTATTTTTTTCAAAAAGGGGAATTTAAGTGATTGCTGCATCCCATTTAATCTGGAGAATTTGTAAACAAGTGCAAACAAGTAAACTTGATGTCACATTTGAAGGCAGAAGTGAGGTGTGTGTTTGTATTTCTCCACACCAAGGGAGGGGGTGTTTAAGGTGCTGTGTTGTCACAGGAGCATAACATTCCCTGTGAAAGGGTAACCCCAAGTCCAGGTTTCCTTCCTTCCCATAAAGCCAGCTGATTGGTGGAGCTGGCAAGCTGATATTACAGGAGATATGGTAAATAATTAATAATATTAATGACCTGGACTTTCATGCAGTGGAGTCTTGCTTTGGCGAGTTGCAGACTTTGCCTGTGAATTCTCACTTCCTCTTATCAGAATTTCAGGGTGGCTTTGGGGTTTTCTTTGCCAGGGGAGGCAGCAGGACGGTGAGCCAGGGGTTATTTGATGCATTTTATCTGTCTGTGGTAGCACTCAGGTTTCAGGAACATGATCCCTGTGGCTTGGCAGGTGCACCCCTAAGAAATAAGAGTGGAATTTAAGGAGAGGACAGCTCTGCTCAAGGATGAAGCCTCCACTCCCAGCTCTTGTCCTGAGCTGCTGAGGCAAGAAAGTTCCTTCCAGGTGCTGTGTTTCACACCTTACCCTTGGAGAGGCAATGTGCAGGCTCTGGAGAAGTTTGGGGCTCGATATCTTCTTTATGGTGTTCTACTTGTGCTAAATCACTGCTTGGAATAATTGTATTGTCACCTTGTGTCATATTTGCTCAGGTGTAATGGCTCTGCCACAAAGGCAGTCGCCTGGAAAATTGTGCTGCAAAATTTTTTAATGTTCCTTGGAAAGGTGGGAAGGCTTTAGAGACTTTTTTTTTCTTTTCATTTTCCTTCTGGTTTGAAAGTGGGGGTTTAGAATTTTTTTCTTTTTCTCTCCTTTTTCTTTTTATGAACATCCTGGTTTCCTAGTGTCTGGGATTGTATGGTAATTTCTTCTTTTAGGAATAGGAGATGGGTCTTTATACTGAAGAAAATTTTCCTTACAACTACTTTCAAATAATATGAAATGAACAAAATTTAAGCTCTTTAGATGAAAAATAAAACTAAGTGGCTGTGCTGTATTCTGTCATAGCTTGCTGTACAGCTAAATTGTTGTAAGGGTTAAAGGTATGAAGTATAAATTAATTCCTTTTGTGCTGCAGGCTGTGGTTTGAGAAGTCCAGTTTTAACTTGCTTTTTAAATTGTGGATGAGTATTTTTTTGTGTGTTTATGAAAGGCTCTTATTCACAATCATCAGTTTTATTTAAAAAAAAAAAAAAAAGAAAAAAAAAAGCAAATTTTCAGGTATAAATTAATTCCTTTTGTGCTGCAGGCTGTGGTTTGAGAAGTCCAGTTTTAACTTGCTTTTTAAATTGTGGATGAGTATTTTTTTGTGTGTTTACGAAAGGCTCTTATTCACAATCATCAGTTTTATTTAAAAAAAAAAAAAAAAAGAAAGAAAAAAGCAAATTTTCACAAAGAGTGGACTTGTGAAGGGCATTGGTGTAGTTTAATAGTACCAGTGAACTTCTGGGGCTGAGAAGTGGCAACGCTGATGTTTGGAGGCAGTTTTAGCACCACTGGTTCTGAGTTCATCATTTTAAATGTGCATTAAAGCCTCAGATTGGGAAAGACCATCTGCAGCTGTGGGGCTGGTACTGCAGCTGTGGGGCTGGTACCGCAGCCTTAATGCCGGATCTCTCCTGGTGTCATCACTGAGCCCTTCCGAAAACGAGGATGGAGTTGGGCTGTTCGTCTTTAGAATCCCAGAATGGTTTGTGTTGGAAAGGACCTTAAAGCCCATCCAGTGCCACCCCTGCCATGGCAGGGACACCTTCCACTGTCCCAGGCTGCTCCAAGCTCCAAAGTCCAGCCTGACCTTGGGCATTGCCAGGGATC
Organism: Pyrgilauda ruficollis; assembly: GCF_017590135.1. Taxonomy (NCBI): domain Eukaryota; kingdom Metazoa; phylum Chordata; class Aves; order Passeriformes; family Passeridae; genus Pyrgilauda; species Pyrgilauda ruficollis. The sequence continues at coordinate 1,368,184 of NW_024509210.1, read as the reverse complement.
CAGGGGCAGCCACAGCTGCTCTGGGCACCCTGTGCCAGGGCCTGCCCACCCTGCCAGGGAACAATTCCTAATTCCCAATATCCCATCTGACCTTCCCCTCCAGCCATAGTAATCTGTTCCCTCTTGTCACTCCATGGGAAAAAAAAATGGAAGTTTTATAATTCCACTGGAATTAACTCACACTCCCTGCTCCTCCTTGGTTTCCACTGGGCTCTTCACAGCCCTCCAGGAAATGTCTTGCACTCCCTGAGTACCTGGCCCTGAGCTGTGCCTCTCTGAATTTATTCTACTTCTGTTCCCTCAGCCCTTCAGAGCCTCCAGTTATTTCTGGGTGCTATCCATGGCCCCTCCTCCACATCCTGTGTCCCCACTGTGTCACACAGGACCAACCCGTTCCTGCCATCAGTGACACAGTTACTGCCAAAAAGTTTAATGAGATCAGTTCCAAGGCTGCATTTTAAGACCCTCTAATAATCACTTAAGTTTTCAGCACTTCTGCTGTTGTCTACCCATGAACCAGATGCTCACCTACCCCTAAATGCCTCTGCTGGTTGCAGCTTAAATCCTGTTTTCCCATGTGACACTGCTGAATACTCAGCTAAAACCCAGATTAATGGGATCTCCAGCGTTTGGGGACTGTTATCTGATGAAGTAATCTCTTAGTTAGTCTCTCACGAGCTACCTTGTGCTGAATAATAAGAAATTTGGTCATGTTTCCCAGTGCTTTCATGTCTTTGGAAAGAAATTTAAAGAGAAGAGCACTTGGGTCTCTGTGCCACTAAAGGAAGTGATGTAGGCTTGGAGAGAATTCTTCTCTTAAGTATGAATAATTAATTCCCTGATCTTTAATTGTCTGCAGTATCCCAGTTAAAGGAAATGTTGGAGTGGTGTTCAATTTTGTGTGCCTTTGTTTCCAAACTCTGGCTTTGATTTTATTGGCCCCTACAGCTTTTATTTCCTTCATGATGACTTCTTCTTTTGTACCCAATGTGTTTCTTTATATTTTATATTTAATTTCTTTTTTCATTTTCATTTCTTCACCACTCACCCCCTCCCTCTCCTCCCCTGGTAAATATTAACACCCTTACTGAAAACAAGGTCAAAAATTTCCTTTGTACTTAAACTCACTGGATTTGATGACCTTGGAGGTCTTTTCCAACCTTAATGATTTGGTGATTAGCCTTCCCAAAATACCCATTTTGCTGCAGAGAAACCCACATTGTTCTTTTCCTGACCCCTGCCTTCATAGAGCACCCAAAAATCTTCATAAAGTTCTCAAAACCAGGAAAATACTGCATTCTTGGAGATCTTCCTGAGATTCTGTTACATCAATTCTCCCTAGATTTTCTTTTAACTTCTTCATTGTATCTAGTTTTAGGCTTTTTAATACTCCATACGTTTCTATGAAAAGCCTTCTAATGTTGGAGGTAGTTCCCTGTTAGCTGTGCAGCCATACAGAATCCTTCATCTTGAGAGTCTTTCCCTCTCTCTTTTTCCTTTGGAATATTTGGCATCTGGCATTTAAAGATTTCTGGGCCTCCTTCATTTTCAGACACCTGAGCTTCTCCTTTCAGTTTATTTTTCTAGTTGCTTCCCTTCATTTCTTCTTCTTTTTTTTTTTTTCCAAATAAATGCTGATAACCCTTAATTACAACCCCTTTTCTTTTGTTTTTCCATCTTGTTTAATCAAGTGATTATCATTCAAATCCAGTTTATTTTCTGTCAGCAAATCCTCTCCAAACTGAGAATGAATTAACCTTATTTCTCCCAGATACAAAGGTTTCCTGCTGGATCAATCCTCTATGAGAGTACACAAATTAAGCTGCTATTTGTAATTTTTGTTCTTTGTATCTGGAAAATGAAATTCCCCAGCAATGGCCCAATTTCTAGAGAGTTCTTAATTCTCTTAAGGACACCACAGCCGCCCATGTGTTGCTTCCAGTTTAAGGCATTACTGCCCCCCAATGCAATTTACCTGGATCAGCCCTTCCCAGAGGGATTTTGATCGCAGCCAATATTAAAATTTAACATATGGCTCTTTTCTGGCTCCCTGTCTCTGTCTCTAAGAGAAAATCACTTGGAGAATCTTCTCTGCTCATGTCTGGAGAAGCAGTAGGATCAAGTTTGTTGGTTGCCCCAATGGTTTTGTCTTTCTGGCAGCTCTTGGGGAGAACCAAAATGGAAAAATTCTGCCCCAGATTAGGACAGAGGTGGGAACAGCATTAATGTTTCCAACCTGCCTTAACTGTGGCTCCCACAAAAGTGAATAATCAGAGTTTATTTCATCTGGGGGGCACAAGGGATGTGGGATTTGTTTGCTCTGTCCCGATGGAGCACAAGCATTCCTCAGAACACATCCCTTCAAATGCTGGTGCTCTGGTCCCTCTGTCGAGAAGATATTTTAGATTTTATTTCTTCCAGTGTAAGGTGGTCCCAGGGTCACGCACACATAGATCCAAACTGTTGGTTTGATGGAGGGACAGAGAGCTGCAAGGTTCCAGCTCAAAAATCTTGGTTGAAATCCAGGCTTTTAATAAGAAAAATTTTACATCACAATATCCAGAAATATTTGTGTGCTCTATTAAAGCATAAAATGTCTATTGAAATTTTATAATGGTTTTTATTATCAAATCCAGCTTTTGTAAAGTGAAATTCTGCTGTGACTATTCCTCTTGGAACTGTTCAATCTCTGGGACATCACCAGGGCTTTGGCTTTGAAATTCTGTAGTGGCTTTTCCTCTTGGAACTGTTCTGTCTCTGGGATATCACCAGGGCTTTGGATTTGAACTTCTGTAGTGGCTTTTCTGCCTGGAACTGTTCAGTCTCTGGGATATCACCAGGGCTTTGGATTTGAACTTCTGTAGTGGCTTTTCCTTCTGGAACTGTTCTGTCTCTGGGATATCACAAGAGCTTTGGCTTTGAAGCCACGGCAGATGATTCTGCTTCCTCTGTGACACTCGAGATGCTGCAACACCTTCTGCATTTCCAAAAATTACCATTTCTTGGGAGTGCTCTTTTCCCTCCCAGCACGCAAGCACACATTAGGCTCTGAGTTAAACAAATGTTATCATTTTTAAGCACTTCCACTATCTTAGCTCAAAACGAGGCCTGAATAAAGCAGGATTGTGACAATCCATGAGCAATTGGAGCTGTAATTTTGGGTGATTCACTGGGACAGAAATGGTTTGGCACACAGACTGAGTGTGCTGAGGCCAAGACGCTTCTGGGATGTGGAGGAATTCAGGTTCCTCCAGTGACAACTCCTGATCCTGCTGTGGTCTGCAGGTCCTGTGCATTCCCTGAATCCCACCTGTGGGATTTGTGTCCTCTGGCAGAAGTGCTTGGCAGGGGAAAGGTTTAAGGAGGGGAGTTGACTGGTTTTAGTCCCCTCCTGGTGTCAGTGTAAAGTTTTGAGCTGTGGAAGTGAGCATTGGACGTGCTGCACTGCTGGTCCCAGGAAAATGGGCTCTGAATCCGTGTCAAAAACTGGAGAAATCCCTGTAATCCCAGTTTGGGCACAGCCAGCAGCAGAGCCCTCCCAGCCCAGGGAGCAGCCAAATCAAACAGCTGCTGTCTGACACAAAGGCTGGGAGCTTGGTTCTTGGTCCATAAATTTACATCCCTGTTTCATAAATAACCCACACTTAATTTTAATTTGGTGAGGTATTCTCACACTGTATCCTTCCTTTAAAAGCTTTGTAATGAGTTTTCCCCACACTTGGTGCTTTGCGGGCTCTGTTTCAGAAGTTCCCTGAGCATTTGCTTTACAAATGCTGTGTACTGCAAATAATACTATGTTTATTATTATAATACTCTGTGTTCAGCACCATTTCTGTGGCTTAGCTTCTGTTTCTCCTTGCTTTGGTGCAACCTGGGCAGGGATGAAACCACTGTGAACCAGGTAGGCTCATCACAGCATTCTTTGGAAATCAGTTAATGAACTGGTCAGGGCTGTTGTTGCTGAGTGGACACTGTGTTGAAACCTTATTTAAGGTATTTAAGAATTATCATTAATATCCACATTCATCACACAACCTTCACTTAAAACAACAAAAACACCCAAACCAAACAAATTCTCAACACCAAATCCAACACAAATGAACAATTTACACAAAATCCACTGCTTGACTCTTCATCACAATTAAAACAAAAATTCCCCACCGTCATTCTACTCTGTAACATTTAACACTATTCAGAAGTTCTGCAGTACCAAAAAGAGTAGGATTACAGCATATCTGACCTGCCTCTGAAGTTGTGGATGTTGTAGGAAACAAGCTGCACAAAATCCTCTCTCTGTTTCCATACTTCTGGCCTGAACATGCAGTGAAGCTGTTGGTGGTGCTGGGGCTGACTTCCCAGGGTGGGCCTGGAGAAAAACAATGTTAGTTCATCCTTTGCAGGGCATTGGATGTAGAAGATTTGTCTTCTCCTGAGCTGCTGCTTGCCCAAATGATGGATATTGTGAGGCCCTGGCAGGGGAGATGCTCTCTGTGATGTACTTCCAGCAAAGTGACACTCGAGGGGATGAGGGAGGCTGGAGGGGTGCCATGGAATGCTGTGGGGTTTGCATCAGGGATGCATGGGGCTCTGAGTTGGTTAGAGCATGGTGCTAATATCACTGAGGTTGTGGGTTCAATCCCTGTATGGGATTAAGAGGTGGGCTTGATGATCCTTGTGGGTCCCTTCCAACTAAGAATATTCTGAGGTGTCCCTGCCTACGGAAGAGGGTTTGGGACTGGATGATCTTTAATGTCCCTCCAAACCCAAACCATTCCATGATTGTTTGATAGGGAACCCTCTCTTTCTCAAATCTGGAGGAGTTTCAGCTGGCTGGACACCCAGTGCTGTGCCTGGTGGAAGCAGGATGTGGATCGCCCTGTCTGCTTCTGCTGCACCATTAAAACCTGGCTTAATTTGCACTGCCGTGACCCTTCAGACCCATGTAACGTCCAGTTTGTTTTCCAAAGAGCTGAGATGGGCCTTGGTGTTGCTTCTGCAGTCTTTGTGCTCCATGAACTGCTTGAAATGCAGCCAAAAGTCTCGAGCAGACTGTGCTTGTCCCAGGTGTGCCAGGAAACAAGCAGGGAGGACGTGCTTCTCCCTTAACCTTGACTCCTGTCCTCTGCTCCAGGGTGGATCTGATTTACTTGCATGTTGAACACACCACGGGCAAGACTCTCCTTTAATGCAGGGAGCAGGATAAGAAGTTATGGCCTTGTAACTTCCAGTTTAATAGCTTGGAATTGCCTCGATTTCCCAGCCTCAGCTGGAGAGTGGAGCACACATCGCCGCAATTTATGAGCCATGGGAGAGCACAGTAATTGCTGCAATTGTCTCAGCTGACACCAGAGAAAGCTGAGGGCTGCTACCACTGCTTTCAGAGCTTTCCAGGGGTTGATCCAAGCCCTAGCACAATCTTGGCCTTAGTTCAGCACCAGGCAACTGAGAAGCAGCACAAACCGTCATGTGGCTGGAACCTGTTGCTTCTCTTTAGGGAGAAGGTTTTTCTTTTTCCCTACTCACAAAGACTTAGCTCAGTGCCAGAGAATTCCATGAGGGATAGCTTGGAGATGTCTCTGTGAACAGAGATAGGTGAACCCTCCCAGTTCCTGTCCTTACTGTTCTTCTTCCTCTCCTAGAAGTGGGAGAAAAGCCTCATGTTCTTTTCCCCGTGGCCTTTTCTTGGAAAGCTTTTGGAGATGGTCCCTCTCAAACATGGGTATCAGCAGTGTCTGCTGTTCTTCCTTGTGCTGAGGGACACATGGAGCCACTTGTTCTTCCCACCAAGGCCTCTCCCTGCCTTTCCAAGAGCCATTCTCCCTGGCAGGGATGCTCAACCTCTTTGGAGTGGGATTGCTCCTCATCCCAGTAAGTTGGCAGCTCTGCCCTCTTCAGCCCAATGCTGTTTCTTTTAGACCCTGCTATGGGTCTTCCTAGCTTTGCTGAGGGAGACTGGCTTTTCCTCCCTAAGTTGGGAGTGGCAGTTCTTTGATGTCCATGTGGGAACACTGGGAGTTTTGAGCCCTGCCTTGGCCCTACTGCCTGTAGCAGACACAAAGGGAACTTCATTGAATCCCAGACTGGTTTGGGTTGGACAGGGCTTTTGCCCATCCAGTGCCACTTCTGCCATGGGCAGGGACACCTTCCACTGTCCCAGGCTGCTCCAAGCCCCAAAGTCCAACCTGGCCTTGGGCACTGCCAGGGATCCAGGGGCAGCCGCAGCTGCTCTGGGTACATTCTTTCCCATATCCATCCCTGCCCTCTGGCACTGGGAGCCATTCCCTGTGTCTTGTCCCTCCATCCCTTGTTCCAAATCTCACCAGCTCTCCTGGAGCCCCTTTAGGACCTGGCAGGGGTTCTGAGCTCTCCCAGGAGCCTTCTCTTCTCCAGGCTGAACAATCCAAATTCACTCTGTCTCCAGAGCAGGGAGGCTTCAGCCCTTTAAATATCTATGTCAGGCAACTGAACTGCTCTGTGTGGGTGCAAGGTTTGTAGGACTATTTTTGCCTTCAGTGTCCCTGCTCAGATCTGCCTTCAATGTGCCTTGCTCCTGGCCTTGTTCTTTCTCTCAGACCCTATAAATATATGTATAAATATTACATCTAATCCCTGAAAAATGTGGTTTTTCTTGTGTGAATGTCAACCCAGTGAGCAGTGGCAGTGCAGATCCATCTTTTAGATCCCAACCCGAGAGTCTGGTGAGGGATGAAGAGAGGCTTCTGTGCTCCTCATCTCCGCACCCCACCCACACGACTGGGATGAAATGAACTGATGAGAGGGATGACTTCTCCCCCCATCATTAGGATGCAAGTGTTTGCTGAATGTGCCAGATGTTTGGCTTTCATTATCTGGAGGTTTTTTTCCTTTCCAGCTCTAGTGAAAGGGAAGCCTGAGCAGGTCCAGCAGAATTCTAAACAGTTTCCTGTGTGAACAGAGACAGCAGCATCCTTAATGAACTGCACAGGGCAACAGTGAGTCCAGCTAATGAATGCTGTGTCCCTGTTATTTTAGAGAGATGGCTGAGTGATATTTTTTCTGATTTAGGATTGCTGAATCCATATGGATTATCCAAATCAGAAAGGCTTTCTTTTATTTTCATATTTTATTTTAAATATCTTCTGCTTTACAGTCATATTTCTGATCTATTCAGAACATCCCATATTTCCCTATGTGTTAACAGTTAAAGGAAGTGTCTTTACAAACAGTTCTAGTAATTACACTGGAGAAATCCAGTGAAGACCTTTTCATAGCACTGGAATCTCAGAATCTTTTAGGCTGGAAAATCCCTGCCAGCCCATGGAGTCCCAGCTCCGTTCCCTTCCCTGGACACGCTCCTGCCCCTCCAGAGCTCTCTGGCCATGAGAACTGACACAGGACACGGGTGTGATCTCACCAGTGCCCAATACAGGGGGACAATCACCTCCCTCTGGTCATGTTTTATTAAAACATTGGTTTGTGTAGGAGGAGTTGCTGAACTCTGGGTTGTAACCACTTAGGACTTGCAGGTTCAGCTGGATTGCGTGAGAAGTGAGTTACTGTGTTCCCCATGACTGGAGCCCAGAATCTACTGGAAGTAGAAAAGGCCGGAGTTGATTGTCTCGATTCAAATACAAGTCGCATCTTGCAAGAGATGAACCTTTAGAGCTGTCCTGTTGTTCTTCAGGATTCTGTTCTACCAGTCTCAAGGTGAGAGCATGGCCAAAGCTTCTTCCTGGTGCTGGAAGCAAGATTATTGTTAATGAGGCTGTGGAATGGTTTCATTTGGGAGGGGCCTTTAAAGCCTGTCCCGTCCCACCCCCTGCCATGGGCAGGGACACTTTCCACTATCCCAGCTTCCTCCAAGCCCCATCCAGCTTGGCCTTGGGCACTTCCAGGGATCCAGGGACAGCCACAACTCCTTTGCCAGGGCCTCCACCCCTCACAGGGAGGAATTTTTTCCATCCATCTACTTCACACAAGCTTTGTGTTCCTTTAACAAGATCCGGTGCCTTTCCAACAGGAGGAGACGATGGCACTTCAAATTCTCTTTAAAAGCATTTTCCCCCTGTTATACCAGCATGGCATTTTCTGTGTGGGTCTTTAGAGAGCTGCTCTCCCCCAGGAGCAGGGAAAACTGTGGTATTTTTGTGTTGGCTGTACAGTACTGCTGTGTGGGGAGATGCCCTCACCGCCTGTGATTTCTCCCTGTGCGTTCCACAGTGACAAAGGGAACTCAGTGGTGGCGGGTTGATCCCTCAGAAAGCAAACTCCAGGGGATCAGTGTTCCCATTCAGTGCATCCTTTAGGGAGGGCGGGCTGGAATCACTGCAGTGCGGCACCATTTCTCCCCAAATAACTGGAGGAAATTAGGAGAACTTTGAAATATAATGTGTCAGAAAATGATGAGGCCTCCAGCAGTGTGAGTGCAGGAATCTTATCTGTGCCTGTCTCATAAGTCAGAGCTCCTGGAACAGCTCTCTGCAGCGTCCAGCTCAGCTCCTCAGTCTTCCAGACCAGCTTCATTAGGAACATGACATTTTAATGCACTCCAGTGGGTTTCCATAACTCGGATCAGATTTGGCATGAAACAGCAAATCAATGAAGGTCACTCCGGTGTGGAGGTGACATTGCCAGGCCTGGATGTGATCCTGTTTGTCCCATGGCCTTACTGTGCCTGCTCCTCAGAAGCTCCTTAGTTCGGTTTAGTTAGGACCTCCAATCCTTTTTGTTGGGAAGCTGCAACTTTGGGAAAGTTTGGACTTGATAATCTCAGAGGTGTTTCCCAACCTGTGATTCCATGAAGAGAATTTGGTCCTTCAGATTTTCTCCAAGACAGGTGTGCAAGTATTTGGATTGAACAAAAGCAGGAGAACACAAAGGGAAGGGCAATAAATGTGAAAAGAATGGGAAGAAAGGTAAATTTTGGAGGATGCAGGGAGAAAGAGAAGTTAAACCTGGGAATAAAGACAAAAGCAGGCTGGGCTGCATGGATGAATTTTATTCCTCCGCAGGAATGTTGTGAGGTGCACAGCATGTGGCTACTGGAAGCTAGATGGGAATTGCCTGGAATTGGAATGATTTTGTTTCATGATCTGTTTTGGAAATGACAGGAAAGCCATGGAGTTCACTCCATGTTCACAGCAATCCATTAGCCTTTTAATGCCATGTTTCAAAATGTGTTGACTCTGTCGAGAAAAGAAGTGGAAAGAAAATTCAGTGTTTAGTGTCCAATGTATGTAATAAATGCTGGAGTATTTACTCTTGTCTGAGGGGAACTGAAACAGGGTTTATTTAATGCTTTGAAATCCATCTCTGCTATTGACCCAAATAAGCTGACTTGGAGTCCTCAAGTGGTTTTTAAGTATTAGAGTTAAAATATTAGATACAAAACCTTTCAGAAACAGCAAATGTTTTGTAAAATATGATAATTTTGTATAAATAATCTTTATTGCCATGTGATGTGCTTCTTACTTTGAGCAGCTTCTTCATGTGGTGCTCAGACCTCACCCCTCTCCCAAAAATAATTTGGGAAATGGAGGGTTCTTTTTGTTTGGTGAAAGGAGAACTTTATTACTGATATTGGTTTCATGTCCCAGCTGCAAACCCCTAGAAATCGGGCTTCATGTGTTCTCACAGGAATGTGGGAAAAAGGAGGATGGGATTCTGCTTTTTGGAACTAATTAGTCCTATAAAATTCATGGAAAACTGTGTTTCTTGAAAAATGTGTATTATAGGAAGCACCATAACATCTGTTGCTCTCCAGAAGAGGATTTTGGAGCAATTACTGCCATTTCTTTAAAAAATTATTCCCCTTCTGCTCAATTACTAACAGCGAAGTATCATTAAATAGACAAATTCCTTGAAATACAACTCAATGATTTTTAGTGATATTGAGGGTTTGAGAATATATAAGAATAAGGATGAGCTTAAGGGAAAGGAAAAGCCAATAAAACTGCAGTTTATTCTTACATGTCGCACACTTGTTATAAATTTCTGGCTTGCAGTTAATTCATCATATTCAGTGATCAATATTTTATAAAATAAACGGAGAAAAGCTGGAGCTTTGGCAAGTTTTGGAGAGGCCATCTAAATTTAAGGACAGCATCTGAATGTTTATTGCAGGAATAGTTGCAGTATTTCAGAGCTCACTGTCGAGTGGAAACGTAGAGCTTTTTTTCTGAGATGTTTTACATTAATACAAGCCATGAGTATATTTAAATTATTGATTAATATTATGTCTTATGTGCTTGAAATTGAGTTATTTCTGTGATGAGTGCCCTTCATTCTTGCTGCATGGATTATTCCCAAGCTGTTGGTTTTATTCCCAACCCATTTTGGTGGGTTTTGGGCAGGGAGGGAAGGGCTGGGGGCTCCTGTTGTTGTTTAAAAGGGTAGGTCTGGTGTAAGCCATGGCCCCAGGAGCATTTCAGAGCTCTTCTCCTGCTGTGAACCATCCCACTTCCTGCTCTCCAAGGCTTTGCTTTGCTCCCAAAGGTTTTATTGTTGCAGTTGTTGGTGTTTTGTATCATCCAGGCCAGAGAACTGCAGGGTAACCCTCCTCCGGGGCAGGTGGGAGTGCAGGTGGCTCCGTGTTCTGTGCAATTGTTTTTGATGGCAATACATTAAAAATTCCAGGAGAAATGAGGAACTCCGGGCTGCTGGGCCCGAGGTTTTGTAGAGCCTCTGCCCTCTTTATAGGAGTAGCAGTCCTTCACCTTGAAAGCATTTCTCAGCCTTTAAAGCATTAGGCACTGATGGATTCTGTGCCCCAGCATTCCTATTGTCTCATCCAAACCCAGAGTAGTGCTGATGGAACTCCTGGTGTGATTTTTCCTCTTGCATCTCAGCATTTTTTATCCATTACTTCTATTTCTTTTGTGACTCTTAAAGAGTTTTGAAATGAAAGTAAATACTGCATCCTCCAGAGGAATGGGAATGTTTCTATGCTGTTTCCCTGCTTATTGTTAGCTCCCAGCCAGAGAGCCCTGGAGGGGCTGGAGTGTGTCCAGGGAAGGGAATGGTGCTGGGGAACTTAGTCTGAGCTTATCCAGATTCCTACTCCTTGCCATGGCAGGGACACCTTCCACTGTGCCAGGCTGCTCCAAATCCCAAAATCCAACCTGCCCTTGGGCACTGCCAGGGATCCAGGGGCAGCCACAGCTGCTCTGGGCACCCTGTGCCAGGGCCTGCCCACCCTGCCAGGGAACAATTCCTTCTCAATATCCCATCCACCCCTGCTCTCTGGCAGGAAGAGGGTTTTTTTAAGGGCAATAAATCATTGCTTTGCAAAAACACATTTTCTGCCCCATTTCAAGGACTTTAAGTCAGCCCTGTGTTTTAAGCCAGTCAGCACCCAGCACCACCCATTGGTTTCTTTGCTTTGACTGATGGAGTTTTCCCCATGGAAGAATGTTCCAATGAAGTATTCTTGTTACAAACAAGAGGAATGTGGGCTCTTGCTGTAAATGGCAACCTTCATCAATCTGAGTATGCAATTTATCTAATTACAACTGGAGCTTATTAGGTTTTTTACGTAATCCTCTAAATTAGATCAGAAATCATTTTGGTGATGCCTTTCAACTGGTATTTTGTTTCCTTGCCTGGAAAAACGAGGGGTTCAGTAGTCCCATGAGCTGCTCTGAGATATTCCTGTTGCGTTTCCATGTGTTGAAGCTCCTGAGAAAATTTGATACATTTATTTTTAAGGCAATATGTGTTGTTTCAAGCACTGTGCCCTGTATTTACATGAAGTTATGGAGCGAATCTATCTGGACGTTGCCAGGTGGCTTTGTGGCTCACACTGGAAGCAGGTGGTTAAATCCTTGTTCTATATCTGTGCACAGCAATCTGAGAAGCTCATTTGGAAACCCTTCTGTTCCTGAACTCTCTCTTTTGTTATTTTTCCTACCAGGGGGTTTTGAATTTTTCAGGATAATTATTTTGATGAATTTAATAGAGTCTCCTCCAAGGGGGGAGTGAGGAGGGCACAGCGAGGATGGCAGCAGGCATGGTGCCTTCCCCTTCACCTTGTGCTCCCCTCTCTTCCCTTTGCTCTGCACACCCAAATTCTCTCCCTGAGGTGGTTTTAGGCTCCAACAACAATCAGCTTTTGTTTCCTTCCAGGATCTCAGTGCAGTTCATACAATATACAGCAGACTCCTATTTATAGCCAGGCTATTTTTCCTGGCTGGATCTGAGTGCAGATTTCCCATTTCAGCACTTCAGATCCTCTGTACCCCCTGCTCCCCTTCTGCCTCTCTAGGAGCTGATTTTGGTGTTGCTGAGTCCTGTCTTGGGCTCCCACCTGGGAGCTGGCTGCAGTCATGGGAATACAACACTTAAACCCCACTGCAGGGGCTCCTTCCTTTGCTTGCTTTCAGTCATATTTGTGCTTAACCCAATTTATTTGGTTTTTTTCTCCCCCCCCCTCAAGTGAGTCTGCAGGTGCTAATCACAACATCCTGCAGTAGTGAATCCTCCCCTGGGCTACAGACATTCTCATCCTCCCCTAATTGGTTCTGGAATTCAAATAGTGCTGCGAGAAGCCATGGCTGGGGTTACCACAAGCTCACTTTTCCCTGTGTGTTACTCAGGCAGTTGGGTTTGCATTTAAAGGAGAGAAAAAAAAAGAAAGGAAAATGAAATAAATCCTGTGGATGCTGTTGCTACAGCATCTTGTCTGAGAAATTATGATGGTTGCACATATTTTGGCCCTTATCCAGCCTGTTGGTAAGAAATGGAACGTTTTTATCTGTCTTATCACTTGTTTAATTTGGGAATTCTGGCTTTTTGGTTTTTTTTTGGTCAGGTGTTGATGTCACATAGGAAGCAGGTGTTTCAGTAATTCCTGCTTTGCATTTCAGTAAATCCTGTTTTGGCAGGAATTTCTCCTGATCATCCAGCCATGTGGAATCATGTTTATGTTGGTGTTTCGAAAACCACTGAGCACTTAAGTACCAGCTGATTTTGGGCTGGGTGCTCAAAGATCTCTTCTCAAAGAGATGGCTGCACATTCTCTGGAGTTTTTGCAGTAGGTGATCTATTAATTCTTGAATTTCCATGACATTTTTTAGCTGGGATTAGCACAATACCTGAAAACCTGGGTGATGAAGATGAGCTGCCTTCCTCCTCCAGTCCTTACAGTACCTGAGAGTGACATGCAGTGCCCTGGGTCACCTCGCTGAGGTCACTCTGCTTCCTCTGCTGGGGCTGTTTTGGTTTGGAATTCTGTATGTTCTTTGTGAAACCAAATTTCCACAGGTAGGGGTGGGGTATTAATTCCCCAGGGATATTAAATGCAGCCTGAGCCTCAGGTGCTGCCCAGCTCTTCCCAGTTTGATGACTGGAGTTGATGCTGGGAGAAGCTCTGGAGCTGGGAGTGAACCAAACATTTGTGGTGCCATTCATATCAAAATATCAGGGTTTTTGGACTGCCTGCCCCATCAGGACTAATACAAATTACACTTTGCAATCCATTGGTTTAGGGACTGTCAGTCTTGCTCACAAAACATCACCTGCCATTTTTCCAGCCCTCATCTCCTGTGGATCACTGCCCAGTAGGTGGGGATGCAGTTGCATACTGGGTTAATCCTAAATTTTTCAGAGGTTACCACTTTGGAGGTGTATTTTCTAAATGAAAGTTATTTAACAGCCTGTTAAATGTTAGTTTTAGTCTGCAGAGTGGCAATATTGCTTCATCAGTTGCTCTATAAATTAATGAAGGCTTGATCTTTTCCCATTCTTGATACGTTGCTTTTAGTAATCCCATTACTTCCCAAAGGCTGGGAAGAAACAAATTACAGCTTTTCAGGATTTATGGGTTTGACATTTTGCAAATCCTGCTTTGTGTTCTTGTATTTTTGGAGAGAAGTTTTGACTTCTGGGAAACTCAATGATTCACTGACAAATTCCAAATAAACCCTAAGTTGCTCTGGGGTTGCGGTGAGGGCTCCTTTGGTGCTTTTCTCTGGTTTCTGAGCTCTTCAGGTGCTCAGCAGCTTCTAATAATTGTTTAGTGAGAATAAAGCAAATATCAGCTTTTTCACTGAAGTCCAGATTTCCAGAACACCTTGCTTTTAGGGACTGGGCCTGACTCCCATGCAGGCGGATAGGAAAGTGAGAAGCTGCTGCTTGGATATTATGAAGGAAAATCCAGGTTAAATTGCATTGTGCACGTTATCCACTGGAACAAATGTGAGCCTTGATGGGAGAATTCACCTGCTGAACTCCAGGAATGTTTTGCAGCACGAATTAGGTCAGGAATACACCACAGAGTCGAGCAGGGAATGCTTGGGGGGTTTTATAGGGGAAATACGGCAGAGAAAATTGCTCCCTCAGCCTTTTGCCAGAGTGAGGCAGGAGCGAAATACAAAGATTTAACAAGGCTGGGCTTAAATCCTGGCTCTTTAGGGCCTCAGACTGGGTTGTGGGAGTGAAGTGGCAGACAGGTGATGTGCTCAGAAGTGAATTAATGTCCCAAATGTAAATGTTGCCATTTGTCAGAGTGATTATCTTGTCTTCTTGTTGTAAAACCAACAAGATGCTTTAAAAGGCTTTGGGGACAACCCCAGAGGGGGAATCTAAAGGAAAACTTGCCATCCATGCTTTTCAGCGCTGTCAAAGCAACATCCAGTGTTCACAGCCACCCTTCAGTTTTTTTGAGGCAGCTGATTTCCCTGATTTTGTCTGCTGAGAGTTGATTCTTCTGGCTCCTAATTTTCTCAGTCAATTCCTGCAGATTTTAAAATTTATTTCAAAGGAAAGGACTGAGCAGGGAATAAAATGGGTGACACTGAAAGGCAGGTTTATATCCTTGGAGAGAAACCTGCTGGGCCAGGTGAGAATGGAATGACAGAAACCTGTGGCAGCTTCACTCTCCTCCTCTCTCCAAAAATCTCCCGACTAGCTGGAATGTGCTGGAAAGTTTGGTAGGGCGCTGTCTGTTCAGCTGTGGGAGAAGGGAGGAGAAAGTCTGATGTCTTAATATTAAAAGAAAGATGTTTAAAGCATGAGTTGGAAACATGAATTCCTTCTGCTGGGAGGAATTTTTAAAAACTCTGGAAGTTTGGGTTCCTGCTGAAGTGTGGGATTTGCTGTAATGGGTAAGAGAAAGAAGTGGTAGCCTTTAAAAAGAGATTTTGCCTCTTGATTGTATTGTGCATGAGAAAATTGGTGAAGTTTGAAACACTGTTGTGCTTATCTCAGTTGAAATTTTAAGGGAAGAGTAAAATTTCTACTTGGAGTAGTTCCTACTCCTAGGAAAAGTGATAAGTTACCAGTTTCTGTATTCAAGCCTTCTTGGGGCTTTTAATTTTTGTGTCTGTGGTGGTGTGAACAGAATCTAATTTAAGTCTTAGAAATGTAGGTCTGTGTTAGCTGCTCTCTTTCTAAGATCTCCTGTGTTATTTGTGACTCTAGCATGTGGCAATCAGCCTTTGGAATACAAATGCAGAATTAAGTCCAGCTTAATTTGCCTTTAGAATTGATAAACGTTGCTGAAGACGCTGGTTAAAAACGAAAAAGGAAACAGCAAACCCTTTTCAGTCTTTCCCCTCCCAACCTGAAATTGTAGAGCTCAGACTTCAAAGCATTTTAGACTGAGCTTCTAATGAGCAAAACGAGATGGTTTCCAAACTTGTTTTTTTCCTTCAGTTGCAAGAGTGTGTTTGTTTGTTTTGGTTTTTTTTTTCTTTTAATTGGAGAATTGCAGAAGCAATTAAACAGTACCTTTTTTCTGGTTTTTGATGTTCCTATCTCATGCAGCTGAAATTTGGGTATCAGAGCAGGTTTGTTGTGGATGTAACGTAACAGAGAGCTTGTACCAATTACTTAGAAAAAAAAGAAAAAAAAAGAAATAAATTGAAGTGAGTCTCCTAGCTAGTGCTTTTTCTGCTTGCAGTTCAATTAATTAAAAAATTGGTTTAAAGCCAAATCACTGCATCCTGTGAAAGTATTTTCTCCAGTCTTAGTGGAAACTATTTTAAAATAGTTTTCCCACACACACACACACACACACATTTGAGGGGGAGAGATGTGGCTTTGATGGGTTTTTAATGACATTAATTGAAATGTTTATATTTGGGATGGGTGAAATTTCCCTCTTGCTGGGCTGGAGCAGCCCTGGTCCTTAAGCTGCCCTTGTGTGGATGTGAGAAGTGTGGAGACAGGTGTTGCTGAAAGCATCAGTGTGTCGGTGAGTTTTAGTGGCATTTCATGTGGATCAGAAATACTGGGGAAGCCCAGCTGTGATTGGGGTCACTGTGACTGTAGATGGAATCAACAGCAGAGACTGTGAGTGCAGTGACTTGGAGATTTTTAGAGGTTGCAGTGGCACCATAGTTGCTTGAGTCCTTGAAAAGAACAACTTGAGCTGGCCGTGGTGGGAATACGGGAGTACAGAGGAAGAGAAAGCTACCAGCACTTCTCTGGGAATGCTGGAGTCTGCGGAAGTTAAACAGCAGCATGTGGAGCTCTGTACAACCCCTATGGGTATAAATCACCCCAAAGCACAGCAGGGCAACTCAGCAGTGTGGAGTTTGCTCAGAGAACACCATGAGAGGCTGTTAGAAATGTGTGTTCATGAGAGGAGAGAGCTGCAGGAATGTCTGTAGGTAATGAGGTGAGTCTCAGACAGCACACACATGAACTGGCACCAGAATGTGTTCTGTGAGTGCTTTTCAGACCTGCAGCTCTCACACAACAGCACCAGATGGTGAGGTAATAGGAGAAAATCTGGCCTTGTACTCCTTGTGTGCCTGGAAGGCTGGATTGTGTCCTGAAGGAAATGCAGTCTGCTCAGTGCAGCATATGTGTGTTTATAAACATCACCCAGGCTGTGCCTGATGGCAGGGCTCATTCCCATCTCCAGCCCAAGTGCCTCCTCTGGGAAGAGTTCAGGCAGCTGAAGGTTTGCTTTAAAAATGAAAAAATAATCCTTGGTTACTTTGGCATTGCGCTATCTGCTGGCTTATCATCTTTAACCAAAGGGTTAATTGGTGTTCTAAGTCTTGAGTGGTTGATGCACCTGCTTTCCTCCTCAAGTGTCATAAATATGAGCCTAAATCTGTTGAGCACATTAAAAGAAACAGCAATGAATTAATTCAGAATTAATATTCTTGTTGTGAACAGAGCTTTATTTTGCTCTTGTGGGCTTCTTAAGTGTGTGCACCCTGATTTCTCCAAACAATAACTGCATTTATACTCCCCATTTTTCATGCACGGGTTATTGCTTTGTTGTAGCCAAACTTTATTAGTCATATTAATAAGAGAACAGTTTTGAAAAGGACATGAAACTTATTGAACCGATTTGTTTGTTCTGAGTTTTTTTATTGTATTTTAAGGTATTGACTTGCAGTTATAGTATATTTTTATTTGTTTGCCCTTTACTTAATAGTTTGGCATTAGCATCAGCATTGCCAAAGTCAGCAGCTGGGTGGATTTAACCCTTGGCTTCAGGCTTTTGGGATTTTCACCTCACTGGCTTCCTGCCATGCAGTTCTTTAAAAATAAAACCCCAAACCCCTGATGGCCCCTTCCTTCTGCACCTGCTTTCAGCAGGTGGGTCATGATCTTAATTACAACATATTCTTAGCTGACCTCAAAAAGTTTTCTCATCCATTTCTGGAGACAAGGCACAGGTTTGGGACCTTTTCACAGAGGAGAGGAGGCTGTTCTGCTGGTCCAGACCACCAGAGGTGTATGCTTAGTTCCTGGATCTCATTGATTCCCTCAGGTTTCTCCAGGTGTCTTGGGTGTGGTTTTTTTTGCCCCTCCCCACTTTGTTCCTCCATTGCTTCCTGTAAGAAGATTTGAGCTCTCCTGCTCTTCTGTCAAATTTCTCTGAAGCTAAAACTCACCTTAAGGCGTTGCAGTGCTGCTCTCAAGCCAAATTTTTGCAGGTGTGTGGTTTTTCTTTGTTTGTTTGGTTTTTTTTTTTTGTTTTTTGGTGGTTTTTTTTTTGGTTTTTTTTTGGTTTTTTTTCAGTTTTGAGGACTTGCCAGTCCTTGCTCTTCTCGGGCTGAGTCTGTGGACTGGACATGTTGGTCTGAAATGTGGACACTCAGGAATGTGAAGGTTGCTGGGAAAGCTCAGGAATTCTAGCACACACATCCATGATTTTTTGGGTGGAAGATGGTTAGAGTTTGTCCTGCTCTTGCAGAGTCTTCCAAGCTAATTCAGGCTTGGAGCATTTGCAGCAACACAATGCTTCAGGCAGGGTGGCTTCTGCCTCTTGCTTTGCTTACAATAATTGTCACCCTGGGATATCCCTGCCACTGAAGGGTTCCGTGTTTTCCCCACAAATTCCCACCACTGGTTTGGAGCTGGAGTGTCCAATGTGCTGGCTTTAGTTTACGGCTAAAAAAGAGACTGAAATATTGTTCTCTAATGGGATAAATTGGGATTTGGCTAGGTTGGAAATGAACCGTGAAATCCATGTAGATTGGATGGGTTCATCCGTCCCCCTCCAGCATTCCACAGAAACCTAATTAGTGCCTTTAAAAAGGAACATAATTTCCTCTGTTACTTTAATCAGAGGGTTGGGTTTTTTTGCTTTTACTGGGAATAACAGGTTATGAAAAGGAAATACCCATACGAGCGTTGTCTTGGATTTTATTTTGCACAAACCTAATTGAATCTGCTAATTTAAATCTCATGCAAAGAGGCTGAGGTAATAATAGTCCTCCTGCAAACTGTGTGGCAGAGCCAGCTAGGATTTGTGGATTTGTTGTTTGGATCTTCGTCCTTGTGGAAATAAGGTGCTGCTCCAGGAAAGGCAGAACCAAAAAAACCAAATTTTTTTTTCCAGCTCCCATCTGTTGGTTTTTAGCATAGTTTTATTGATGCACTTCTTCAAATAGCATCTTGTGTTTGCAATATGAAGTTGAGTCACCATCCCTGCAGGGATTTGAAAGCAGTGTGGATGTGGTACAAGGGACATGGGTGGCCTTGGTAGTGCTGGGGGAAAGGTTGGACTTGATCATCTTTGAGGGCTTCTTCAAACTGAGCCATTCCGGGATGTGATGCTGTTAGAATGCTGAAAACTCATGGTTATTTGAAATAAAAGATAATTTTAGGGGAAACCTTTGGAGTGGCTGTTCCTCCCACCTGTAGAAATGGATGCCATGCTTCCTTCTCATCACAGATCCTGCTTTTCAGGAGTTTTCTTATAGTTGTTCAGGTTGTTGTCACTTTCTTATTGTTATTTTGTAGTTCTCAGACCCAGCTGCTGTTTCCTTAGAGTATTTTTCCGTCTACCTTAATTTTCCTATAAATACTGGTTCTTGAAGCTTCATCTCTTCTTGAATTCTGGGCCTTTTCTTTTTTTTTGTGGAGAGTATCTGCATAATGCACATTTGGGTTACTGCACTTCTGGCTATGTCCTCGTGCTTCTGTGAGCTCTCAGCCATGGGGACGTTTCTTGATTCAGATTTTGGGTTGATGTGGTTTTGGGTCTGTCTGCCCTAATTGGAAAGTTTCTCTTGTTTTAAGGCTTCTGGCTTATGTAACTTTCCCAGTAAGCTGACTTTAAAAGAAGGGAGGGGAAGAAAATACAGGGATTATTTTTAGAAATGTCTTGGAAAAGCAGCCGTCCACCAATGTGCAGTCATATGCATTAACCTCAGATTCATCCAGATGTGTTTCCCATGGACTCACCATCCCTAGCAGTGCCCAAGGTCAGGCTGGATGGGGCTTGGAGCAACCTGGGATAGTGGAAGGTGGAACTGGATGAGTTTTAAGGTCCCTCCAAGCCTAATCAATCCCTTTTTCCATAGTATCGTGTGTGAGATAAGAGGAACAACTGCATTTTGAGTGGAACTGATGTCCCCTGCACAAAGAACAGAGCCAGATGACAAGTCCAAACTTTTCAGTATTTTCAGGAAAGGGAATGCAAATGCCACACTCTGAGCTGTCTCCAAGGGCTCATTTGCTGTTCCTGGAGATAGTGCTCAAATTATCTACAGAAATCTAATGATCATTCTTGACACAAGCAAATACGTACCCCAGCCACTGCAGTGCAGGAGAATTTGGCAGGAGGGGATTTTTTGTGTTCATCAAAAGCACATCTCTTCCAGAAGGACAAAAGTTTGTGGATGAAATGGGTTGGTGCTTGTGGAGGGGTGTAAGATCTGTTGCTCTCTGCTATGTCTGTTCTTGGCTTGGTGTGAGTGTTAAGAGCAGATTGGAGCCTGTACCTTGCATTTAATCAGAAAACCCAACTATCAGCTGCTTTATAGCTCTCATTTCC
The DNA here is from genome assembly GCF_017590135.1 of Pyrgilauda ruficollis. NCBI lineage: Eukaryota > Metazoa > Chordata > Aves > Passeriformes > Passeridae > Pyrgilauda > Pyrgilauda ruficollis. The sequence goes on along the minus strand of NW_024509210.1, from coordinate 1,347,960 downwards.
AGTTAATGTTTTGGGATAGATGTATCACCTGGTAAATCTGCAAATAAAGCAAAGCTGATCCTTGTGCAGATGGGGAAAGCTCAACTAAACCTAAACACAATGTTTCAGATTATTGTGTTAAAAGAACCCTTTGGGTGATGATCCACATCGCCAAAATCCACAAACATTTGCTGCCAAGAGAAACTTTTTCTTTGAAATTTTGCTGGTTGAAAATGCTGCATCTCCTCTTTCAATAATTCTTGCGATTGTAAGATTGATAAATACAGTAGGTGCATATTAGAGGAGAAATGGTTGAAACTAGAGATGAAATGGAAGGGATTATCCTTTAACAGGGTCTGTATTTAATTTACACATGTAACTCATTTGGGGAGGGAGAGACAGATTCCTAGCAAGAAAGACATGTATTAATTTCAGTGTTTGGTTTTTTTCCGTGCAGCCTTTGGAGGTTTGATTTGGTGCAGTGGTGACACCGTTGTGTTGTTCATATTCATGAGCAGCCTCACTGGGAACGAGTTCAGACAGCATGAATTATCCTGTCCCTGAGCACTGTGTTGTAGTGGGGGTTTCTCCAAAGCCCTCGCTCCTTAATGCCCACCAGGAGAGTCGTGTTCCTTCCTCACAGGATCCCGGGTGGCTGAGGCTGAGGGAGCTGAGTGGGCAGCTGAGGACAGCTCGGTGTCCCCCAGGTCCTTCCTCACAGAGCTGCTCCTGCAGCTCCCCTGTGTCTGTGCTGGTGCCTGGGGTTGTTGCTGCCCACCTGCAGGGCTTTTCCTTCTGCTCTTTCTCTTCCTCAAGCCTCCTGCATCCTGATGGGAGTAACCCCTACATGGGAATGCAGATTGCAGGATCCACAACAGTGACTGATGGCAAAGCAACGAACAAATGCAGAAAACACAACCTTATGCTACACCTCACCTTCATCTCTGTTGTCCAGTACCTACTTTTTGGATTTTTTAGTGTCATATTTTGTCTGGTGGAAACCCAGAAAATAGCTCGCTTTCCCTGCAAACTCAGAGTATTCCCTTTTTATGAAAAAGCTCTTTTGGTTCTTTCTTCCTTCACACATCCAGCGTTGGGATTTGTACTGAATCTGAATGTGCTGAGTTTTCTTTTTGATTTTTGAGGGTTTGTTTCCCCTTAATGTTTTTCTTTGAGAGGCAGAACTAAAACCACCTGGGATATTTTCCCTCTCTGAGGCTTTTTTTCCCCCCCTGTGTGTTTTGCTATTCTGTGTATATTTGTGAAAAACTGGATTGTAGTAGTAGAGACCAGTAGTTCATACAACTTTGGCTGGGACAGTTTCAGTGAAAATACTTCTGGACACAAATATTTACTGCTGCAAGTGTTGCAGCTGTAGCCTGATGCGGGTTTATGAAGCCAAGTTGTATGTGCCAGTAGTTAGTAAATCAAGAGTTAGTAAATAAAGGATAGCAGTGTATTGGGTGAAATACCTAAAGAAAAGCAGGAATTTTGGCCACTGGTTTATGGCTGCTGAGAGGATTTCCCTCTTTCTTTTCTCTTTTGCTGTGTCAAAGGTTTGTGTGATTTTAGGGGTTTTTTTTGGTGTTTGGAGTTCTTTTTGCTTCCTTCCTGCTGGTTTGTTGTTTATCATTCCTTTTTATGATTAGATTGGTAACTTTGCCAGTGGAAATAGCAAAATCTTTCCAAGGCTTCCCTGTAGAAGCCTGTATTAATGCATAAAGAGGCAGCAGTTTATTGGTAGTTTTTATTACCGACAGACAGGTTCTGCTCCAACTGGGCTTTGGTTTGCTACCCTTTACCCCTTCTACAGATGAACCCTTCAGCACGTTATTCCTGGTCTGTAACTAAGGAAGAGCAGAATCCTGGTGGCTGTTCCAGGCTTCCTTCTGCCTTCCTTTAGAGCTAACCAGACTTGTATTCCTGGTTGGAATCACTGACTGCCTGTAATCTATCTGCCTCCAGCAGCTCTGGTGGCAGTTCTTTGCTATTTCAGGATTCCCTAAATGTCCTTCAGGTCAGGTGTATTGTAAATTTCAAATAATTGGGAAGATGGAGTGGGTTTGCTGCAGTCCTTGTTTGCCAGACTCATTGGGCTGTTGAGGTGAGGAGGAACTGGAAATTTGGCTGCCTAAATTAGAGGGTTGATAGATATGAAAAGGGTGAAGAACCAGGTGGAAGTGGCAAATGGGAGTGTGGGAAGCTCTCTGTCAATACCTGGGTGTTTCACAGCATTGTTGCTCTTACTCAGAGCTAAAATGATATTTTAATAATAAAGCTGTAACAGGAAGAGCTGTGGAGCTCCAACACACTTTACACAAGCAGAAAAAGTAATTAGCAGGGTGATCTTTTTGGATTGGTTTTTTTGTTTTGTGCTTGAGGGCCTCATTCTTGCAGTCAAATGTGGAAAAAAATAAAATGACTGCAAGTCAAAACTGTTGATGTTGAAATTGTAAACAAGCTGTAAATATTTGACTGACGGTAATCAACTGTTGACAAAAATTAACAGGGGATGTTATCAATTTTCCCTTGCTTTGAAACTATTTTTAACTATAAATCTTTATCAAACATCTTGTGCTTGGGCCACAGGATTTACTGTGGGCATTGCTTCAGCAATAGGCTTGGGGTTTGTATTTTTTTTAACTGTTTTGTGGGTTTTTTTGATTTTTTTTTTTTGTGTTGATGGGTGGATCATATTTTGATGAGATGAGGAAAACAAAGATTTACATGAGGTATTAAATTATCAGGGTGCTGTGAGGGCTTAGAAGCTAGAGGGTAAATAAGGTTTGTAGGGCTGTGCGTGATAAATCAAATATGATAATGAATTCTAGATTCAGAAGGGAAAAATAATACACAGTTTGCATGATAATGCAGGTCACAAGCAGTACTTTTACTTTCAAATGCTGATTAGTTAAGCAGTTTTTAAAAATGATGTTGCATCCGTGTTTGGGAACAGCTTGTCAGCATCTGTTTAGGGTTTATTTCATAATTTCTCCAAAGGGATGTCAAATGGAGGAATTCTGTTGACTAAATTACTGCAGGCTATTAGTTATGCTCTTGAAATATATTATTACAAATGTAAATAATAGTCATCAGCTAAAGTGGATTGCTTCTCTTACAGGCTGGCTTATTTAAAAAAAAAAAAAAAGATTGTGGAACTCTTCTGAATTTTCAGCATAAAAATTGGGCTGCTTTTGTGTTTTCTGTGGGGAGGTGGGATATGGTCAATGATTGTGGTGAATGACAGAGGAGGGACCTGCATTTTTCTCTTCATGGCTCTAATTCTTCCTTCCTTTTCCTCCACTGAAGCAGCATTCCCCTCATGAAACCTTCCAACCCTCTCCAGTCTCTGAGTTCAGCCACTTTTCCTGCTGTTCCCTGGCAGGCTGAGGGGAGGCTATTCTGGTGGCTGAAGTTTGAGGAGACAACATGGAATAAGATGGGTTTTGTCCTGAGATGGACCAGTCTGGCTTAGGAACTCACCTGAGCCTTGCTGGGCTTCATCTTCACTCACAGCTGGTCTGGCAAGGGTGAGGTCCCCATGAGCAGACCCAGGTGGCACTGGGTCAGCTCTGGAGTGGTGTCCCTGTGGTCCCTGCTGCTGGCAGGCACAGGAGAGCTCTCTGCAGCTGAGGAGAGACCTCAGGGAGCAGGTGTGCCTCAAGTGAACCTACTCAGTTTGTTCCCTTTGGCCACGCTTTGTTTTGGGCTGTTTTTCTTCCTGGAGCGTGACCAGGAGAAGGGATGGATTTGGCTGCCTTGTGACACCCTGTCCTGCATTTTCCCTCACCACTGAACATCTTGGTGTATATGGGATGTGCAGAGCATGGCCAGGGAGGGGGATGAGATCCATTGCTGGGAAATGGTCCTGCTGTTACAGCTGTGATTGCCACCAATCTCCTTGATGAAAATAAGCCAAGCCACATTTGCTGACTCTCCAGCCTTTCCAGCCAGTTCTTTCTGAATCATCAGCTTTTGAAAAGAGCAATGGAAATTGTGCAGAGTTCTTGCTTTCACAAAGAATCATCTTCAAGTGGGACAGTTGTCATCTCTATTCCCTCACAGAATCATAGAGCAGCTTGCAGTGCAAGGGACTTTGATGTCCATCCCATCCCACCCTGTGCCATGGGCGGGGACACTTTCCACTATCCAGGTTGCTCCAAGAACATTTATCTTTGAGGATAGCTAAAGATGTGTCTACATTGTTGGCTTTTTCACTGCTCTTGAAATTATTTCTGGCCAGAACTGGAAGCAGATTATTTAATTTTGTGAATTGTTTGTTGTGGAAATTGTACATTACAACTTGGCCTGCAGGTTATTCCTTGGGAAGATGTCAGAGCAACCTGGACCATGGAATTGGACCCAACTTCTTGGGAGTCAGATGTGGGAAGGATCATCTCAGTGTGGTTCTTTCACACACTCTTGTGCCACTGTGAGAGGAAAATCTCTTGGTTTTTCACTTCCTACTGCTCAGTGGAGCCTGCTCTGCAGAGAATCTTCCTTATGGTGCCTGTTTAAAAAATCAGACAATGCAGTATTCCATGTCTGCTCAGAAGGAACTGGTGTGTCTCATCTCTCTGCCTCTCTCCAAGGTTTTCAAAGAATCATGACTCACAAGGATCATCCAAGTCCAGCTCCTGGCCCTTACTGCTTATTACAAGTTTGTAGAATTATTTTTTTTTTGTAAATATCCAGTGTGAAACAACTGAATGCAGAAGAGGGTTTTTTGTTGGTGGTGTTTTTTTTTGTTGTTGTTTCACTTTCTTTCAGATGTGTCATTCAGTGCCTGCTCACCTCCAAGACAGATTGAAAGCTAAAGACATGCAGAGCTGTGCTCACCTTCAAGTTGCTTTGGGAACACCTGGATGATTTTTACTTAAGCCTGAAAATTCCCTTTTGAATTCCTAACAATTGCAAACCCCAAAAAATATGTTTCCAACTTAGAGTGAATAACATTACGTTGAATTGTTTTGTTACTGGACTAAAAAAAAAAAAGACTGTGGAACTCATCTGAGTCTTCAGTAGAAGAATTGTGCTGGTTTTGTATTTTTGTGTGAGGGCAAGCTGGAGGTGGTACCTGGTCACTGATGCTGGTGGAGGATGGAGGAGAGACCTGCATTTTTCTCCTCATGGCTCTCATTCTTTATTCCTTTTCCCCCACTGAAGCAACATTCCCCTTGTGAAACCTTCTGGATTTTTCTTCATAACCATAAACTGCAAAATATGGTAAATTCTCTTTTCTCTCTGCCCTCACTTGATTGATTCCACTTTTTTAAGCTCTCAGTATTTTGCCAACACATGGCACTGGGGAGATACTTGGATTTGGGGACACAAGGGAAAAGCCACTCATTTTTGGAGCACTGAACACTTCTCTTGTCCTTCTCAGTGTCTGCAGGGACTCAGGGCAAGATCTTTGCATCAGGTGGTGGGTGGTACTTCAGACAAAGTCAGGGAGTTACATTTTCTTAATTGGTTCTGATGATTCAGCCTGGAACATGAATCACCCTGGACAGAGAGCTGGATGTTTCCAGGCTAGTAAGAGCCAAGTAATTTTAGTTTGCCCCAGAGGCTAAATTGATGTCCCGATCAAGTTCAATTTTTTTTTTTTTTTTCACACTCCCAACTGTTCATTTTTCTTGTTCTGACAGTTTTATTTACTGGGAGCCTAAAAGGTCTGTCAGCATGGACTGCCTGGGCATCCTGTCAGAGCCTGGAGGCAGCACCTCCTCAACACATGCTCTGTGTGAAAATGTCTGCCTGGGTCATTGGCTTTTTGATTTACTTAAATTAGAAGATGTTTCTGGTGTCCCCAGGAAGCTGCTTGGTCCCAAACATGAGGTCTGAAGTTAGTGACTTTTCACTGAGAGATTTCTCACCATGTCCCAGGTTCTGCCTGCTTTGGTTTGTGTCCACTGAGGCAAAGCTGGGCAAGGTGCCTCAGAAATAAAACCATTTTTAATCATCTCGATGGTTAAAATTTTCAGGAGAAATTTCTCCATGGAAAGGCTGCTCAGGCCTTGGCAGGGGCTGCCCAGGGAGCTTTGCAGTGCCCATCCCTGGAGGTGTCCCAGGAAGGGCTGGAGGTGGCACTCAGTGCTCTGGCTTGGGACAAGGTGGGCATTGGGCACAGGGTGGACTCCATGGGCTGGCAGGGATTTTCCAATCTAAAATAATTCAGTGATTAAGACCTCCATTTTTTGAATTTTCTGGTGTTCATTTCAGTAGGAAAGCTTGCTTTGTGTTGGACACATGTGGAGTCCTCACTGTTGGAGCTTTTGTTTCTTGTTTATCCTGTTGATGGTTGAACTGTGTGGGAAGATCTGCTGCAGGATTTCTTGTTTTGTTTCGCATGTCTAGGATTTCTGCTGGGGTGGAGATGTTCACTTCATCCTGTGCAGCTCTGAGGGTGGGCAGGCCCTGGCACAGATTCCCAGAGAAGCTGTGGCTGCCACTGGATCCCTGGAAGAGTCCAAGGCCAGGTTGGGATGGGGCTTGGAGCCACCTGGAATGGTGGAAAGTGTCTCCTTTTCTGTCATCGGTTGTTTGGGGGTTTTGTAATTTCTGATGTTATTTCACATGATTTTTTTTTTTTTCAATGACGTGTCTTTGAAGTGAGGCAAAATTTGGGGGTTTTCCCTCAGTTCTCACTATTTAAGGCTTTGTTTGACCTGTTGTTCTTGTGTTAGTTAAAATTCAGGGACTGGTTTTTTTTTTTTCAAGTGAGGTGGAGAGTTTAGTTGAGCCTTCCATTGCACCCTTCCAAATGTGAGTGCGTGGTCTGGAGATTAAAATGCTCTGTTAGGGACTGATTAAAACATAAAATTAAATTGTGTATCATAATTTTAGCTTCAAGTTTAGATTAATTAAAAACTAAATTGCCTATAACACCTTCCACTTTGATACTTCGGTGCCTTCCCATATGATCAGATGGAACTGGGAAGTTTAAACAATCAACTGAACACACTTTTACATGAACAATGAGAATTAATTAGTCAGGTTTGGGTACTGCACCATTAGGATTACAAGAGACACTGGTTACGAGAAACACTGTTGGGTTTTAGAAGTTAAATTAACTTTCAGTTAAAGGGGAAAGAAGCATCCAGAATGAAGAATTTTAAGGAATTGTGATGTCTTAACCAGTAAAACTGTGTGTAGAAAACTCTTTTAGATGTGGTTGTGTAGTTCTAGAGATTCAAAATCAAAATGTCATTTTAATACTTCATTGTCTTTCTTACTTTCCAGTAATCTTAAAGTTCTAGTCCACATTTTAAAATTTCAGATACTAGAAATAATTAGAGGGATTATTAAATAGTTTTCAAGGTGCTGAGTGCTGTTGAAAAGGAGCATTGAGAAACTGTACAGCTAATTTTCTGGGACCAAGGTGTGTATGTACATAAAAGATGTTGCACATGCAGCCAAAAATACAATGAACGTTTTCCTGACTTGTGCTTTATTGTTATTTATTTGGTGCTTTCTTTAATCTCATTAAAGACTTTGGGTAAAATCAGGATTGATCTGGAGCTTCGTGTCAGGTGATTTTTCCAATGCTGGCCTTTTTTGTAATAATTCAGTCTGCAGGGAGGAGGACACTGTCCCTTGTGGCTCTTGCTTCAGATCTATTAATTTTAACATAATTAATCTGTTTACTGAAATTTGTCCCTCTCATGGCCTGATTTTCTTCCTCCTTAGAATATGCACCTGGCAAGCTGTTCTCCAGATTTATCACATGTGCTTCAAATGGGCTGAGGAACAAAATGAAGACATTTTTCCTTAAATGCCTGACTGTCCTTGAAGCCTGGGGCTTTGCAGCAGACAGCCCTGAGTGGAAATGGATGAGGAGTTTTTCCTCTGCTCTGGCTTTCAGCAAACTTCCATTTTCTTGCCCTTCAGGTAGGAAATGGGGTGTATCCTACTATGAGGTGGAAAAGAGTAGCAGAACCAGAGCAGAGTGCTGAAAAGCATTTGAGGAGGATATTTTTTAAAATTTTTTTAGCTACTCAAGTATTCCAAATACTGTATTTTGTTTTTTATGGAAACAAGCCTGCTCACAGAAATGCTGGAAGTCTGAAATGCTGCTACTTCTTTGTCCCTAGGGAAGAAACTGCTTTTGTATTGCAAACTCAGTGGAGCAGAAATTTATGAGCAGCCTGATTTATGCCCTTCTGTTGAGGAGGAGGGATTCAAATAATTGGGAACCTCTGGATGTAGAAACACTCATTTTGTTTCTTCTGTACATTGTGCGAGATGACTGTGAAATGATCCCCCAAACATCCAGGGGGACCTGGGCAAATTCCAGAAGTGGCCCAGTCCAGATGGGAATCACAGGGATTTAACACCCTGGCAGTGCCCAAGGCCAGGATGAATTAGAAACCAGTTTGTAACAAACAATAATGATTCTTACTCCTGACGTAACAGACGTTTCCTTTACTGGTTCCATAAATTCTCTTCTGTTGTTCCTTTAGGAAGTGTGGCCTGACAGTAATTAAGCAGTAATTGGTGTATGAAGGCAGGAGCTGTTCCCAGTAGCTAAGTATTGTTAGAAAATAATTTCATTTATCCAATGGTATTTCAGCAGTTCTAACCAATTTTGGGTTTATTATGTGCCATATGTCTGCCCAGCAGGACTTGGGATTGGGTTTAGCAAATGCAGTTGTTGTGCTTTATTGAATGCTGGTTTTAAAAACACCTTTTTTTTTTGCTTGCCAGGGTATATAAATATTTTTCTTTCCCTCCCATATATGTTGCTCTCTCCCAGACTTCTGCATAGCTTTTGGTTTATCATCTCTTGTGAAAGCATGTAGTTTTTGAGAAAGAGGAGGGCTGAGGTCACTGTTTTGTTTTTTTTTTCCTGAAGGGTGAGTTTTGGTCAGCACTCAGACCTGAGGAGTAACACTGATGGCAGAGCTTAGCTAAGCGTGGTTTTAGAGGTGTCTTCACTCCCTGCCACCAGCTTGGCACACAAATGGGTTACAACCAGCAGCTGCTGCTGCAGATCTGTGGACCAATCTGACACAACATTTTGATTTTCCTTTATTTTTTGTTTTCTGCCTCTTTTTTTCTGTGGTTTAATTTATGGAAGCCAGTCTTTATGCACACAACTCTGACCATGAACTTCACCTAAGTGGGGAATCCCCGGGTTCTGCTCTTGTTTGGGAGCACAGGTGTTGAAATGATTCCTCTGTGGGAAGACAAATGATTTGTGTTCATTGAGGAATATCCTGACAGCCTTTAACTGTTAAAAGCTGATTTAAAAAATCTCTTTCTACCCAAAAAACTTTCGCTCTTGTTGCATCCCAGTGATGAATGAGGCTGGTAGACAGATTTAGCTCTTGGAACTGTTAGACAGGGACATAATCCATTGTGGTTGGTTTGTCCTCAGCATTGCTGCTGGGATTCATGTCCTCTCCTGGTGGGTGGTGAGGAGAGAAGTGCTTTTCCCATCTCTGAAAGGTGTAGGGCACTGCCTGTGCTGTTGCAGGATGAGAGGAAATTCAGGAAGGATTTCCCAGGGAAAGCTCATAGAACTGAGTTCATGGAAGAGATGAACCTGAAGCAGTAACGAAGTGTTGAGAGTTTCTCTTTTCCTTAAACTTTTTGACTGCATTAAAAGACTTTTCAATTTCTCCACGGAAACACAGGAGGTGGAAAAACATTTTGTTCATTTTCCCTGGGAATTATTCCATTAATTTCCATTTTCCCACGCTTTCCCCCATTGTTAAGATTTCATGAAATCCAGGGGAAATTCAGTAGAGATTTAATTACAGGACTGTAAATAATTCCTCTCTGAAGAATAACGAAGTGATTTCAGGACTCTCAGTGTGGAAAAGGAAGGACAGAAGAAGGATGTCATGGAGCTGTGTAGTGACTGAAGGGAAAGGAGAGCAAGGATAGATAATTCCCACCTTTTCCAGTGCAAACACTGGGCTATCAACACATTGAATAAGTTGCTACTGGGGTTTTTTTTGGTAATTCTTTTTTTTTTTTTTTTTCAACTTTGTTTTGTAGTCCTAATGATCTCTTTGTTTGGATGCCTGATCAGCCATAGCTTTGTCCTGACTGATGACCTTTTGTCTTTATAATGAAGAAAAAAGATTTCATGGTTAATTTCATTCTTCAGCGGTGGTTTTTTTTTGTTTTTTGTTTTTTATTTTTTTTGTTTTGTTTTGTTTTGGTTTTTTTTTTTGGGTTTTTTTTTATATATTTTATTTTATTTTATTTTTTATTTTTCCTCTTTTCCTTTTCATACATCTGGTATGAAAACTTCTCTTACAGATGTTAGAACAAGGCTATTGGTTGCCTGTCCTATTGTAGGGTCAGTAATGGGGTGTGGAAACTAAAACCTGAGAATTTTCTGCCTCTGTCCCTATTCTTATTTCCAACACAGGTGTAGTGGTTTTGGTTGCCAACAAGTCAGCAATATTTTGGAAATAAAGCCAAAATTTTGCTGTTTTGCAATTATTTTTTCAAATCTAAGAGGCTCTTATTTATAGAAGGAAATTCATAGTGGCCAATTGATTCTAGAATCTTTTTTCTTTGCCTCCTCTGAAGTAAGAATTAAGTTTGAGTTGTTTTTCAGAGATCCCACCTTCTGTTTGCAATTCATCCATTTGTTAGGCTTTTTAAAATGGTGAAGAGAATTTAGTTTTAATACCAGATTTATGGTCAGATTGGCCTTTTAATTAACTTTAGACAAAACTTTCATATGAAATAGGAATGGGTTTGGTGTCCTGCCACAAACCAGAATTACTCTGTGTTTTGGGACGCTCCAAATTGGATTTTAGCAGTGTTGTGCTGAATTATGCCATGGAATGAGGGGAAGTGGCAGTGTAAGATGATTTTTAAACAGCAGTGGCACGAGTGATTGGAATGATGAGTGTTGAGGTATTTATGTGAAGTTTTTTTGCATAATGAGAAGGGAGTGAGTTATTGGGGGAGAGATAGCAATGATCCAGCTCATAAAAGCTGTGCTCAGGAGAATAATTTCATTAAATACTCCAGCAGATCAGTAAATCCTTCAGCTGCCTTTTGCAGAACAGTCAGAGAGTTGATGTTCTTCTGGGAGGAATTCACCTCCTGTTTCTTGCCTCCTCCCTCCACCCTGCCATTTTGCTAAATCAATTTATTGCCTGGCAAAGCCTGCAAACAAAGCCTTCCAAGGCAGTAAAGATCCCATCCACTCAGAGGCCTTTTCTGTTAATATCCTAAAAACCCTGTCACTGATCCTTGGGTCGGAGTACAGCCTGTCCTCCCCAATCTCCTGTGGCCAGCCCAGCTCCCTGGGCTTTCCTGTTCCCTGCTGTTCCCTTGACCTTAACAAGGATTTGCTGTGCTCTGCTTCCTGTTTTTCCCATCAATCCACTGACCTGACTTGGAGTTTGTGCCAGGTCTCCATGACTTTGGGCTCTTTGGTATCAGAAGCCTTCTGTGTTGTCTCCAAGAAGGGGGAAAAATCCTTTAATAAATAACCATTTCCATGGAATATAGCTTGAGGAAAAGGAGGAACAAATATTAATTGATTCCAGTTTATACAGGTAGACAAGGATTTGGTGTTCTGGTGAAAAATGGAGGGAATATGTGATGTATTCAGCAAACAGTGTTGGGAAGCTTTGGTGCTCTTCAACTCCTTTGGATTATCCAGGAAAGCTTTAATTCTCAGAATTTTGTACCCCATAAATATTCTTGGAGAGTGTTTCTGGTCATTCCTTACATGAGGCCCAAATTCTGAATTTGAAGTGGCTGAAAACCTGGTGTTGGAATTAGATGATCTCAAAGATTTTCCCCAACTCACTGTATGATTTTATAATTCCTCTTAAGAAAGCAAGATATCAGCCCTGAGATCTTTGAGCACTGCTTCCTCCTTTCAAGAATTTAGAAGGAGAATTTATTAATTTAGAGAGATAATTAATTTGAGGTGGAAAGAAATTTAGATCAGATGCTAAGAAATAGAGCAGTTGGGGTCATTTTGTGTTCCTCATGAATTTGAAAACTCCATATCTTGTTAAACTTCCAGTTTGGAGCGGAGCTGGTAAAATATCCTGAACAGAATACTTTGATTCAAGTATTGATTAACATTTTTTGGCTGATTTTTTCCATATTGGACAGCCTGCTTTTCAGGAGACTTTGGGGAATATTTATGTTTGGGAGGGAACTTGGGACAAAAAAAGACAAACATGTAAATGTATTTTAAACATTGGTTCAATCTCAAATTCTTTTTTTAACCAATTCCAGTGCTGCTGAAATTGGAGCACAGTTCCAAAGAACAGCTGTGTGGCATTGATTAATATCCTGGTTTTCTGCTATAAAATGGTGGGGTTTGGGATGAGCTTTACCTGCAGAAGACTTGAGATGTCTTGTGATTAAAAATCATAAATGTGATAAAAAATTGCAGTGCTCAGCTGGGCAAAAGCCTTTCCCTGTGAGAGTCTGTTCAAAAACAAGTCTTCTATTGAAGGGCATGAAACAGAAACACCAGAAGTTTACTCCTGGAAGGGGATTTGAGCACAGAAACACAACATCCATTTCCAAAACTTCCCAGTGCCCTGAGGGTTTCCTGGTGGGACATCTGCTGAGACAGATTTTGCAATCTGCCTCCATCAGCTGTGTTTGCAGCCACGAGGGGTGTTCATGATTGCACACGAAGTGATAACTAAAGATGTAGGCTTGTGTTTCTGCCTCTCTGCATTTGTTCTGTAAAGGTGTAAACGATGATTAAAGCATCAGGAAAATGGTTCATGCATAAAAGATTTGAGGAGGAACTCAACAGAACTTGGAAAACACTTTCAGTTCCAAGAGTGGAGAAGGCTCCTGTGAGGATTTATCCAAAGATTAATTTCAATACTTTCAATAATTGCAATTTTTCAAAAGGATAATGTTGTTTAGAGTCATGATTGAGGTCTGCTGTGCTGAGGTGATTTATGGCCACCTTGTTAAGAGGAGATGGAAGTTGTTCCAGGGTAAAGCCAGGTCTTATTACAGGGTAAATCTGCCTCTTGAGGGGATTTTGGAAGAGCTGTTGCCCTCCCATCCCAGTAGGTGTCCAATCTAAGTGGCCTCTGAGGAGTTTTATCCAAAGCTGGGTTCTCATGAACTCTTTTCACTTTTTTCACAGCCTTGCTCTCATTCTTACTTTGATTTCTTCCTTTCCCCCTCCACCTCTCAAAGTGGTGTAACACAACCCAAAATCCTGGCATGTGGTGCTCCTACTAAATTTAAAACCATCTGATTCCCTCAAGATGCAATTAATGAGAAAGCATTGAAAATTTAAACTTTAGAATCAGGGTAAGGCATTGATGTCATTACTGTGATGTTCTCTACTTCTTTGTGTCTCCTCAGACTGTGTCCTTGGGTCAAGTGGCACTGCTTCTGTCTGGATCCTATTTTGGATCATTTCCCAAAGGCCTCTTTACAGATTTTGCCTTGATTTTGAAGGTTTCCCTCCAAGGCTAAACATGTTACTGTTATCAGACTATTTGGTCTTGAAAGTTTCTCTCCCCAGTTTTTCCCCTTGGGGAGGAATGCCTCATATCCGTTGAGTGAATCAGGAGCCAGCTCCAGGAAAAAGCTCTTTTCACTTGTGTTACATATCCCTGGGTCCCTGAGGCTGGAAAATCCCTGCCAGCCCATGGAGTCCCAGCTGTGCCCAATGCCCACCTTGTCCCCAGCCCAGAGCACTGAGTGCCACCTCCAGCCCTTCCTGGGACACCTCCAGGGATGGGCACTGCAAAGCTCCCTGGGCAGCCCCTGCCAAGGCCTGAGCAGCCTTTCCATGCAGAAATTCCTGCTGCTGTCCAAGCTGAGCCTCCCCTGGCCCAGCCTGAGGCCCTTTCCCCTTGTCCTGTCCCTGTTCCCTGGCAGCACAGCCCGACCCCCCCTGGCTGTCCCCTCCTGGCAGGAGTTGTGCAGAGCCACAAGCTCCCTCCTGGGATGTGTTGTCACTTTTGGAATCAGGACATAGTTGAAACAGCTGGATTTCAGCTCAAATTTTGCAAAATCTGACTGCCTTATGCTCAGGGGGTAGAACTTTCCCTCTTCTCTGTTGTGTGCTGAGGACCAAAGTGACAGCAAAGGAGTAAAATTCAGATTAGGTGAAGTAAATTTCTTAGTCCGGGCAGTTTCTTTAGCTTGGAACAGGTGTAGAGAATTGTGAGGGAACTCACACTTCATTTATGGGCTTTTATGTATTTTACTCAATTTATATCACACACCTGGGGAGCACAATAGAACATATCAATTAGCAACTGAATTAAGCTATAAATCTGTCCTGTTCAGAAGATATTCATCTGATTCACTGCATGTTTTGGAGAAGAAATGCATCCCCGAACCCTATACCTGAGGTGAGGTGCACAGCATTACCTGGGGGATCCCCCGTGGCTCCTGCAGGCAGTTTCCAAAAGCCCTGAAGCTTGGGATGTCCTTGTTTTAATCTGCATAATTAAATCTATTGTTGTTTGGAGAGGAAACAACTGGGAGTAGAGTGTATTCTCTGTTCTGATGATTTCCTGAACAAGCCCGAGTGTTTAGTTAGCATGAGAGAGATTTCTTTGTGTGTGTTCTTGCTTTTATTCCTGTCTGTATTCCTCTAGGACAGAAATATTACAGTGTCATGGGAAAAATTTGTTGTTACAGCAGCTTTGCTGATCAAGATTTCAGTTGATGTCTGTAATGTCTCTTTCTTGCAGCAAGGAATCCTTGGGAATTTGTCTTTTCTATGTTTTAAATTGCTGGAGGGCAGGGATGGATGGGATATTGGGAAGGGATTGTTCCCTGGCAGGGTGGGCAGGCCCTGGCACAGGGTGCCCAGAGCAGCTGTGGCTGCCCCTGGATCCCTGGAAGTGCCCAAGGGCAGGTTGGACTTTGGGGCTAGGAGCAGCCTGGGATCATGGAAGGTGGAACTGGATGGGTTTTGACATCCCTTCCAGTCCAAACCAGTCTGATTTCTGAGGTAGGGCTGGATGTTTTTGGTTTTCTTGTCTTTGACAGAGGAGTGCAAGGTCACCCAGTGTCCTTCCTGAGCCCTTGTCCTTCTCTGGTGTCTCTTTTTTGACAGGATGGCAGCAAACCCTTTGTTTAATGCTCCAGGGGTTTCCTATTGTCCTATATAATGTCATTCTAATTTAGTCCCTCTTCCTCTCCCTCCTAATGCTCCCCAGCATTTTGTTTACTTCAGCTGGGTACCCACAGCCGCTCCCTGTGCCGCCTCCTCAGAGGGGAAAATAGCTGAAAAGCTGACAAATTCCCAATCCCTCTCTGCATACATGAATATCTTATTTGTCCCAGCATGCCTTTTTAGCCAAATGAAGATTCCTTTCCCGAGCTGCCCAGGTATTCAATGCTTTTAGATCCTCACAGAGCAGCTGACAACCTTCTGTTTGTAGCCAGGGCTGAACTCTGGAGCTGGCAGACTTTCACCTGGCACTTAATTCCACACTCTGACGCCTTCCCCTCCTCACCCAGCAGTAGTAAAGTGCGTGGGCTAGCTCATCTGGCCTCTTAGCTTGTAGTTTTCTCTTGGTTTTACAACTGAATTGCACAAAAATGGTGTTTCCTGCAGTTCAGCCCTTTATTTTGGACAGCCAACCTCACACCCCACAGGGCTTTCCTTTCTCTCTCATCTCTCTTTACACATTTTGGGAGAAAAGGGAACAAAAATTGAGGGAACAGATTCAAAGTACCCCTAATCTCAGGCCTGCTGCCAATCCCATGGAATATGTGCCTGGGTTGAAAGGTGTCTCTTCTGACACTGAATGAAAACTAATTTCATCTTCATATTTTATCTTTAGAATGAATGTTTCCTTTAATTCTGTTATGTTCTTGCTGCCAGGGCCTTTTTTGTCCCTCCCCATCCTGGCAGCCTCAGGACACTGTGGACACAGCCCCAGGAGGGGACACATCACTGAGCATTGCTTACCTGTAGATAATTTTCTGCAAACCACAGGAATGCCTCTCCCCCTTTCTTCAAAGAAGCTGTCTCAGGATCACCTCCAGAACTCTGCCCTCTCTCCTGTAGGAATAATCATGACTTCCAAGTCTGCTCCCCTTCCCTGACTTGAGCACTGAGCCGGAATCTCTGCCGGGTGTCACCTGTTTGGTGACATTAGCAGCCACAGTGGCACCTCTCAGGTTCACCCCTGTGCTAAGATTGCTTCTTGAAGTGTTGTGGACAGAGCAGCTTCCAGGATGGATTGGCATTGCTCACTCTTCTGTGGAGAAGGAACACCATGAGAAGGCTGACCTAGAGCAGAGGCCAGACAGAGTTAAAGAATAAAGCAGGGATTTATTAAAAGGATCTCCTCCATGGATCCACCTTGGGCAGCACAAGAGCCCAGCCAGAGCTGCACCCAAGGTGAACCAAAATGGTCACAAAATGGACACCCGCTCACGGGGTCTGTCACTTTGATAAGTTCGGCTCCATTTGCAGATTGGAATTAATTGTCCAATACAGCTTTACCCCATGCAGTCCCATCCTGCTTGTTTTCCTCTCTTTACCATTGTTTATATGGTTTGGGCATGGAGCTTGCAACAGTTGTCTTTGGTCTTAAGCTAGAGCAGGAATTGTTTTGTCTCCCTACTCTGTGAGGAGAGCTCACCATCCCTTAATGTGAAACTCAGAGTTACACACTAAAGCAGCACAGAATCTGAAAAACATGAAAGCTGCAACTGAAGGTATCATGGCCCAACTGCCCATCATGAACTTTGTCTTCTGTGATTTCCTTCCCCCTGAGTGCCTTGGGTACCCCCTCCTCTGTGCTCTTGTCTGATGGTGAGGGATTTTTATCCTGGTGTCTCTGCTGCTGAACCTTGGTTCAGTTTGTATTGCTGCAGGTAAAAGAGGTGTCTTCCCTCCTTTGTGAAGCTTGGTTTATTATCACAGGATCCCAGAATGGTTTGGGTAGAGAAGGGACCTCAAAGCCCATCCAGTGCCACCCCTGCCATGGGCAGGGACACCTTCCATGATCCCAGGCTGCTCCAAGCCCCAAAGTCCAACCTGCCCTTGGGCACTGCCAGGGATCCAGGGGCAG
This sequence comes from Pyrgilauda ruficollis, assembly GCF_017590135.1. Taxonomy (NCBI): domain Eukaryota; kingdom Metazoa; phylum Chordata; class Aves; order Passeriformes; family Passeridae; genus Pyrgilauda; species Pyrgilauda ruficollis. The sequence continues at coordinate 1,330,963 of NW_024509210.1, read as the reverse complement.
CCACAGCTGCTCTGGGCACCCTGTGCCAGGGCCTGCCCACCCTGCCAAGGAACAATTCCTGATTCCCAATATCCCATCTAGCCCTGCCCTCTTTCAGTTTAAATCCATTCTGCCTCATCCTGGCATTCCAAGCCCTTATCCAAGCTCCTTCTCCAGGCTCAGAGGCTGAGATCTGGTGCCTGTATGTGTGATAATGCCCTGGCAGGGAGGTGGTGCCTCACTGGTGTGCTGTGGGGAGGTCACTGAGTGTCCACGCTGTGCTGGCTGTTTCCAGCCTATTCATCTTCACCAGCTCAACCTAAACACCAGGTTTTTTAATGGAATTCATGGGAATGTCAGCTCAGTACCAATGAAGATATCAAGTACGATGATGAAAAGTGAGTGGAAGAGGGGGAGAATGTGATCAAGAGCCTGTGGATGTGTGCAGGCTGTCCATTCCTGGAGTCATCTCTGCATCTTTGAGTGCATTTCCTTGTTTGCTTTTGTCCATTCTCCCACATCTCGCCTCAGAGACAAACTTGTGACCTTGTGTGAGTGTAAGGCTGCTGTTCATTTAAGGACTGTCAGAAAGGAACATTGTTTTTTTCATTTATGAGACGTTACAGGAAATTGGTGAAACAATCTTATTTACTTTGACAGCTTTTGAAATTTGAGAATAGCCAACTTTTAAAACATTCCTTTGAGTGATGTGTTATTGCTGGGTTATTAAACTCTGGTTTTGGTGGTATTCCTGGATTTCCTTCAACGTTCTTACTGTTACTTGGTTATCGTAATAGTTTCTTAAATATAAATGTTTGTAAACCCATTTTAGCTGATTTTCTAGAAATAACCACCAGCACAGGCCCTATGAGTAAAGTATTTAAACAAACAATGAAATGTTTCATGTCCAACAAAACTCCTTAACCCATTCCAAGGGATGTGCTGCATTTACACTCAGGGAATTTGCTGGAGTCATTTGAAATGTAGGATTGAGGTTCTTGTTGTGCATCACTTCCCCTGTGGCTGTTGTCTCCAGCTCAAAGTTTGCTGGTGCTGATGTGGATTTGTCTCTGTTGCACAGCAGTGGGGTGAGGTGCAATGCTTTTCCCTGGATTTCCTTGTTTCTTAACCCAGTCCTGGGCTGAGCCCAGAGGTGGGCTTTAAGGTCCCTTCCCACCCAAACCCATCTGGGATTCACACCCAGGACTGAGTTGAACAAGAGGTGAATTTTGTGGGCTGAGTTTTGGCTCAGCTCATCAGGGCCTGAGCAGGGAGGAATAGTTGTCCCTGCCCATGGATGGGGGGATGGATGAGAGGATCTAGAAGGTCTCTGCCAACTCAAACCATTTCTTTACCAGTAATCCCTGGCATGTGTAGCCTACCTCCAGCCTGAAAGCAACTCCCTGTAGCAGCCAGGAACCATCTGAATATCCCTGGGCTTGCACTTCTATCTAAGTCATCTCCATAATTTTTCTGTCTCCACAACATCTTGTAAGATCCATCTTTATCTCTCTTCTGTTCCTCAGAAGCTATTTCTTGCTGGATATTTGGCCAAGGAGATACTTGAGCAGATCAAAACCCACCTGTGGGCGTTTAAATCCATCCCCAGCAGGACTGGTAGGCATTCAGTGCCAGCTGTCCCTGCATGAGTGCCCTGTGCCCATCCCAGCATGTGGGCACACCCCATCTCTGAACGCCTGAATCACCCACAGCTCCAGCAGAACGAAAAAAAGCTGAAAATGCCACATCAGTTCCTGTATTCAGCAGTGGGCAGGAGCACTTCTGAGAGTCTGGAAGGGTGGAAGGCAAATATCTCCTGGGGAGATGTGAAGGCAAAGAGCCCTGGGTGTTCTGTGTTTTAAGGAAACCAGGGATGCAGAAAATTCTGGAGGTGAAATGCTGAGGGTTGGGGGTTGGTGATCAGCAGTGAGGTGTGTGAGGGTATCTGGAGAAACAGAGGTTCAGGAGATGGATTTATGTGATTGCCAGAGGGCTGAAAAGCAGCTGGAGACATGAGGTGATTCAGAAGGTAGAATGGTTAAATGGAGCTGGATAAATCATGCAATCATAGAATGGTTTGGGCTGGTCAAAGACCATCTTATCCCAACCCCTGCCATGGGCAGGGACACTTCCACTATCTCAGGCTGCTCCAACCTGGCCTTGGACACTTCCAGAGATCCAGGGGCAGCCAAAGCTTCTCTGGGGCAGTGAAGAGAGTGAAGTGATTCCAGCTGATTCCAGCTTTGTGAATCCTTTTAAAAATACCAAAATTCTGAGTAAAGATAGATCAATCCAAGCATAATCAAAACACCTAATCACCTCGGTTATGCTCAATGCCTATCAAGAAGTGACAAGAGGGATTTTTAAGGGTAAGACCCCCCAGAAATACTGGGAAGGAAAATCCTGGAGCAGAGGAGTGAAAGTGTCCTTGAGGCTTGAGAGATGTGGTGTCAGATGAGGAGAAGCTTGGAGAGCAGAAGGGTTGGGAGAGGCCGTTCAGGAATGATGGGGACAAGTGGGTTTGATGTGCAGAACTGACAGGGAAGGAGGAGATGAGGGAAAGCAAGACCGCCTTTGGAGCTGGAGTGCTATTGGATGGGAGCAGGAGGAAACAGCAGCCTGAAGGTCAGGCTTAAGGAGCTGAGGCAAAAATGAGGTGCAGAACAGCAGGGATGTGCTTAAAATAATGAAAATCTGGCCTGGGGCTCCATTAACAGACTCCAATCCAGCTGAGGAGGCTTCACAAGAAAACTGGTGAGGTGTGAGAGAGGTCTAAATGTACCAGGCTGGATATCTGAGGTTGTTTGTGTTGAAGGCTCCTTGTGCATGTGGCTCAGGGGTTAAATAAATAAAGTGTGATTTAAGTGCAGAATGTGGTCACTGATAATGTACCAAGGAGCTGATAAGGATGAAACTTCTGATTTCCTCTTATTTTCAAGAAGAGAAACCTGAATTGCCGTGAAAGGGCTTAATTTAGGCTGGGCTCTGCTGAGGAGCCTGGTCCTGGAGGGTAAAAGCCACAAGGGGAGTGTCCCTGGACTCCTGGGGATCAGTATCAGGTGGCACTGGTGGCAGAAGGAATGTTTGGGATATATTGGGAGTGTCCCCAGGGTGTGGAGCCAGGCAGGCTGGCTCCTGTACAATAATGTGATGTGCTTTTGTTTTTAGGGGACTTTTGCATCCTGGAGCAGATTTCTGGCAGCTCTCTGGTTTAGCTTCCAAATCCAGGCCTAACTTCTGGGTTTGTAATCTCCAGTACCAAAATCTTCAACTGTTTTTGGGAGTGGCTGGATGAAATCTCTGCTCAGGGGGTGTGCACAAGCACAGTTCCTGCCACTACTCCAGGGTGTATTTAACACTTGTCCTGCTGTAGTGACTACAGGCAAGTAGAAATGCTGATTTCTAGAAAACTGACAGGTTTAGTGTATTTATTTTTACAAAATTTAAATAAAAATCCTCTCAGAAGGGAAGAGGCAGCATATAAATTCTACTTAAGAAAATGTTATTTTCTTTAATAAAATGAATGCACTTAACTTAAATCCAGTTAATTTAAACTTAATTAATCTGGGTCACGTTTGTTGTCCCATTTTAGTTTGGGATGTTTCCATTTTTATAACACCAGTCTGTTTTTCAGCCATAAATGTGGGGACAGTTCCTGGTGTCCTACAAGGAGCACTCACAGGGGCTCTGGACAAAACATGTCCTGGTGTCAGAGAGATTTTATCCCTTGGATTCTCTCCTTTGTGTTATGTAATCCCAGGGAAGGATCCTTGGAGAGAAAATGCTCTGGCAAGGGAGAAATGAAGAAGTTTTTGGGATGGAATCCAATACCTGTTTTGCAGTAAAAGCAATTAAGCTAATTTTTTTACTTTTCTATTGAATTATATTTTCATTATTAGCACTTAATGTGTAATTTTAGCTGTGTGTGCATGTTTTGTGAAGGCAAAGGTTATTGAAGAATGAACTGAGTTTTTCCTGCCTAATATGGGTTGTGTTTCTTTTCATCTTTTTATGTTGATGTTGTTTTTCAGCTGAGGTCTCCTGGCTCTGATATCAGGTTTAGGATATCTTTGCTCTCTCTTCTTTCTGGAGGTACTATCTGCACAGCAGGAATTTCAAATGAACAATGTCACAACCAAACAGCTTTTGTGACTCAAAACCTTCTGTGAAAACAATATTTTATAGGTGAAGTCCACGCAGAGGGGCTGCAAACAAGAATAAATAAATTCTCAATGCATGAAATAAAAGGGTTTTGTGGACAGGAATGAATGATGAAGAGCTGTAATCCTGTTAATCCATCCAATAGCTGCATTGCTTGTTAAAAAGACAGGAAATAAATCACTGCTACTGATGGAAGCAGGAAACAAAGGTGCTTCTCTCTCCCTTCCTCAGTTATCCCATGAAGCTCGTTTCTATTTCTGTGAGTTGAGTTTTCTCTGTGCAAACCTTCCATCTATTTACCAGTCTTCTTTGCTCAGTGGGAATCAGCAGCATTAAATAGTTTTAATCCTTTTAAATCAGCGTCTGTAGGATGTTCTGCTGGCAGGAGGGTGGAAAAGTGCCCTTGGAGGGTCTGGAAGGTTTCCCTGCCCACAGCAGGGGTTGGAATGAGATGGGCTTTAAGGTCCCTTCCAGCCCAAACCATTCTGGGATTCTCTGGCTACCACTGGTGCCCAGAGAGGGAAAAGAAAGAACTTTCTAATTTATGCAGTGTAGGAAAATAGCTGGTTTGGGGGCTTTTGGGCGTGCAAAATTTGAAATAAGCATAGAGATTTCCACATTGAAGTAAAAATGGCTTGTTAATGAACTTTTACATTGCATCTTTCCCAGCCAGGCCCAGGGGCAGTTGTGTTCTCACTGAAGTTTGAAATTACTTTTTTGAGCTTCTTTGAGGCTTTACTTTGGCCTTGCAGTGGCATCTCATCAACTTCTAGAGAGTCATTTCTGCAAGAAAGGCACAGAAAATAACAGGCTTAAAGAGTGGGGCAAGGAAAGGAACAAAACCTGTAGTCCTTAGAAGAATGGGGGCAAGCAGGAATATTTGGAGATGAATTATTTGAATGTAGATACAGAGAGAATGCAGAGAAATTTCAAGTTGCTGGTGAAATTTTACTTCAGATCCTCATACAAATTGTCATTTTTTCCTTGTTTTTGTGTCTTTGTTTTCTAAAAATGCTGCCTCCAAGTGAGGGTAAAAATTCAACAGCTTGGTAACACAAGGAAAAGGGAGAGATGCAGCATCAATATTCCACTTTTTTTAATGTGTTTATTTATGTGGAACAGACCCAGCAGCTGGGAAAAGAGAATTGAGGTGGGACCAGGTTTGATCTTGAAATTTCATCTCAAAAATCTTCACGTTCCTGAAAGGTCTTATCCAAGGAGATGAGGATGATGAAATCCTACTCAGCTGTGCCAGTCCCAGAGCATGAGAGCACTTTAACAGGATTGAGTAAATCCAAGAGTCCATAGGCTGAAATACTCATGTGTTAATTGCTCAAGAAGTGTCAGTGAAATAAAACCTGGAGTAGTGTTTGGAGGTTCCGAAAATCCAAAGCTGGAGAAGAGGGCTGGATTTGCACTGTAAATTATTCACTGTAGCACCAGCACAGCCAAATATTTGCTTATGCTTGAATAATTCCTCAGGAAAGCATTTAAGCAGATATTTGACTTCAGCAAACAAGAGTTAGTCACACTTGCAGCTGAATCAGACCCAGAACTGGTTTTAACTTGAGGCTGAAGTCTTCCTTCCCTGGCTTTTCTCCTGGTTGGAGGGGGCTGTGAGGTGGGATCTGGGACTGGGTATGGGAGGGGGGGAGTCTGTGGGCTGATATTCACCCTTCCAGGATGCTCCAAGCTACCAGAGGTGATTGCTGAGCTGGAATTAGGGTTTATTTTTGCAGTTAAGCCCAGCTGAGGCTGTTCTCCAGCCTAGCAGATGTGCTCTGGATGTGCCCCACCAGTGAGAGGGGCTCAGGGCCTGGGTGTTGGAGGGGGGCTGTGAGCTGATCTTCAGCCTTCCAGGATGTCCCAGGCTGCCAGCGGTGATCCATGAGCTGGAATTAAAGTTTCTTTTTCTGCTTAAGCCCCAGGTGAGGATGTTTTCCAGCAGATGTGTCCCACTAGTGAGAGGTACTCAGACTCTGAGTGTGGGAGGGACCTTGAGGGATGAGATTCACCTTTCCAGGATGTCCTGAGCTACCAGAGATGATCCCTCAGCTGGAATTAGGGTTTGGTTTTGTGGTTAAGCCTCAGATGAGGGTGTTTTCCAGCCCCAGTGAGAGGGGCTCAGGACCTGCTCATCAGAAGGAACCCCTCTGAGATATTCCATGGAATTCATGGAGATGAATTCCATACCAGGTGACGTGACTTGAGTGTTGAACAGCACTCTGAGGCAAAACAGATTTGGGGTGGTTTTTTTTGGTGTGTGCCTATTCTGTGGTTAAATAATCTTCTAGAAGCTTTTTGCTCATGCTGGCATTTCAACAGAATTGTTTGGGTGGTAAAAATCAAACATTTGGGACACAGAGTTTTTAATGAACTGTAGCTTTAGCCCAGGAGCACTGTCAGACTGTAAAGCAAGTTCCTCTACTTTTTAGCTTCTTTAAGAGGATTTTTCCTGCTGTTTTACTGGCATTTCTGATTTATTATGGCACCAGCTCTCCAGAATAAGCATTGGTACTCCCCATTTTATGTCTACAAACTTTATGAGAGTTCAGCTGATCAGTAATAATGATGAACCTTATAAAAAAACAGTCCACTATAATTTTTTTGCTGTGTTAAAGCAATGCAGTTGTATCAACCTTTAAAAAATAAATACTTTTTAAGATGTATCACAATTGTAGGGTGCAAAGAGCATCCCCACTAGGCAAAATGGGCCTAAAGGGGCTCCAGGAGAGCTGGAGAGGGACTGGGGAGAAGGGATGGAGGGACAGGACACAGGGAATGGCTTCCACTGCCAGAGGGCGGGGATGGATGGGATATTGGGAAGGAATTGTTCCCTGGGAGAGTGGGCAGGCCCTGGCACAGGGTGCCCAGAGAATGATTATTTATTTTGACCAAGGCCATGTTCCCCCCTGCTCCAGCTTCTAATGAATGAAAAGTTTCAAATCCTGTAATAACACTAGATCTAAAAAGAAATAATTATTGGAAATTACTGTCATATTATTGTTCCTCTAAATATATTCAAACTACCTGGATGTCAGAACTCGTATTTAGATTAATTTACCTTCATCATCTCTTAAAATTTAAAATTAGAATTTTTTTTTTTTTAGGAAAATACTGAGTCTTGTAGACATTTTGCGTGTCTTTACAGATCTTCCTTCTCTCATCAATTCATAGTTTTTCCTTGCCCTGTCTGGAGTTCAACCTTATTTGTTAGAGGTTGTCAACCTTTTGGCACTTTGTGGTAAATTGTGATGTGTTCTGAGCTATTTCCAAGTTAACAGAATCATTTGAACTTAATAGTGTCATTTTCTGGATGTTATACTCCTGGCTTTTGGGAGTCTTATTTGTTTTGTTGTTGTTGTTTTTTATTATCATTATTTTGGGTTTTTTCCCCTGGTATAATTTGAAGGAAAAACCAGAATATTCCTTCTGTCATAGTCCAGTTGCATAGAGAGTTACTTATTCTGGGAGCAGCAGTGTTGCTATCCTTGTGGTTTAACTTGACATTTCATCAAAATCAAAAATAAATCTGTCAAGATTCCATCCTAAAAATCTCTCAGGAGCAGACTCCACTCAAGGGTGTCAGCTGAGCTCTGAATAACTTTCTAAAATAGAACATCGTGATTGGAGAGCTGGATTTATTTTGTTTTTCAAGGTTGTAAAATCAAATATCAGGAGCCTCAGAAGTGAATTTGTGCACTTCTTTTTAGGTCTGATAACACCTAAAATCTCTATTTGGATGGGATTTTTTTCCTTAGACTGACCTGAAGACACCAAGAGCCTCCTGAACTTCTGTATTCTGGGATTTGAGGTGTAAAAGGCTGGAGGCAAATACCACCTAATGGAATTACACTGCTTCAAGTGGAAAAGCAGCTGAGCCCCGTTCCTTCAGGAAATTTTGTTAACAGGGGAGCAAACAGAAGTGAAATACTGAGAAATTCCCATCCCCAAAATTCCCAGGAGGTTTGATAATGATGATTAACTGGAATCTATTTGGGTAATGTGGAAACACCCTTGATTTCCAAGTAGTCAGCAGGAATATATCATGGTAAAAGTAATTTTGGGCTTTTTTTTTTTTTTTTGAAGGTGCTGTTGCAAATTCCAGAATGACTTTGGAATGGGCTAAGTGGAAGTTTGCATGATAGCAACCAAATGAGCATTCTGGGGAGGAGAAGGGAGGGAAAAGGCTGTTTTGAGCAGTTCTGGTCTCCTCTCACATGGGAATAATAGTTCCTTTGGGAAGAGTCTGGAATTTCCCTTTGAGCTGCCTCTAACTTCCTTTTTTTGCCACAAATTCCCATTTGAGCTGTCAGGGCTGCTGTCTCCTCTCTGAGGTTGTTCCCTACAATTCCCTGAGAGAAACTGATAATGAGGAGAGAGGAGCTGGGTCTCTTCTCCCAGGGAACAGGTGAGAGGGTGAGAGGAAATGGCCTCAAGTTGTGCTGGGAGAGGTTTAGATTGGATATTGGGGAAAGGTTCTTCATGGAAAGGGTTGTCATAGTTCCTTTGGGAAGAGTCTGGAATTTCCCTTTGAGCTGCCTCTAACTTCCTTTTTTTGCCACAAATTCCCATTTGAGCTGTCAGGGCTGCTGTCTCCTCTCTGAGGTTGTTCCCTACAATTCCCTGAGAGAAACTGATAATGAGGAGAGAGGAGCTGGGTCTCTTCTCCCAGGGAACAGGTGAGAGGGTGAGAGGAAATGGCCCCAAGTTGTGCTGGAAGAGGTTTAGATTGGATATTGGGGAAAGGTTCTTCATGGAAAGGGTTGTCAAGTACTTTGTGGAAAAGTCCTTCATGGAAAGGTTCTTCATGGAAAGGGATGAAAAGGTTCTTCATAGAAAGGGTTGTAAAGCCCTGGAAGGGGCTGCCCTTGGGCAGTGGTGGAGTCTCATCCTTGGAAGTGTTCCAGGCACATGTGGATGTGGCATTTGAAAACACGGGTTAGTGGTGACCACGGTGGTGGTGCTGCTGCTTGGACTTCATGACCTGAATGGTCTTTTCCAACCTGAAGAGTTTTGTGATCCACAATTCCCTGCTGGAATTTGGTCAGAAACAGCTGTAGCAGGGCAAGGGAAGAGAAGGAGGAAGGAGGATGCTTTGCATGGCTTCAGTTCCTGGGTTCTGTGACCTGGAGCTGCTCTGTCAAGACAAATGTTGGTCTGAAATGGGAATGAACAGTCCCATGAGATCTGTGCAGAGTCTTCCCTTCTTTCATGGCCAATACTGAAGTTCTTCCTGGAATTGCTGCCTGTTGCAGCCTACACCAACCTCTCCTGCTGCTGGACAGGTTGGGAAGTCCAGCCTGAGGGGAAGTAGAGCTTGGAAAGGTCTCCCTCCATCCTGAACCCCTGGATGACGAGTGGAGCAATGCGTTAAGTGTAGAATTTGAAAAGGTTTTGCTGCTGCCCTTTATTTCTCCAGCATGTTGGTATTAAAATCCAATAAAGTCACCTGCAATCCATGGCTTTGACAAAGGGAAAAGGAGCTGTGCTTGATGTGGGGGAGCCTCATAAATCACAGGATATAATTATTGAATTTGGGAAAAACCTCTGATGTCCTGGTGATCCCACCCATGTGAGCTGTCCTACAAGCAAACTCAAAAATATATATATATAATTTATATTATCAACCACCTAGGAACTTTAAATACTTGAGTAAATATGGGCCACTCCATCTGGTTTATTACATTTCCCTACCTCCTCTCCTACTCCTGTGGAAAAAACCCTGCACGTTTTCCTCAAACTCTTGGCACACAATTGTTTTGTAAGTTCGTTTGATTTTTAATAAATGCAGTATTTTTTTTTTATACAATAACTTGGCTTGTATTGCTGAAAATCTCTCTTCATTCCACGTTCCTGTCATTGTATTTATCCCAAACTTTTTAAATTTGAAGGAATATTTTAAAATAATTCAGTTCTGGGCTGCAGAATTGTGCTAATGCTTTTTATTGGAACCATGAACCAGAACTTCTTTTAACTATCTAATGTTCTGCACTCCAAGTGCGCTCTGGAGTTCAGCCAGACCTGTCTTGGGGATTTTGGTGGGGGATTTTTTTGTTTGGGTGGTTTTTATTTGTTTTGGGGGCCTGGTGGGGAGGGAAGGGAGAGGGTTGTGGGGTTTTGTTTTGGGTTTTTATTTTTCTTGGGGGGTTTCTTTGCTTTATGAGTTTGGTTTGGTTTTTTTTTTTTATTTGCTTGCTTTTTGGTTTTTTGTTTTGTGAATTTTTGGTGGGTTTTTTTTTTTTTTTTTTGTTATTCTTTGTGTTTTTAATTTTATTTTGTTGATTTTTTTTTTCTGGTCTGGTGTTAGTGGTGTTTTTTTTAATTTTCCTGGATACAACCCAACAGCCTGTGTCCTTAAAGAAGGCATCCTCGGGGATCATTCCCATTTTTCCCAGGCAATGCCTTTGAATCCTGTGTCCCTCTGGCTTTTTGCAGTGAACCCTCATTTTAATCAGCGCAATTTCTCTGCTACAGTTGCTTCTCCAAAGTGCTTGAAAGCAGGAAGGATACCATAAATACTTTATTGCAGGGAAATTATGGAAATCAGACCTGATTTAAGCCAGAACCTTGCATTTTCTTGACTTGGAGGGTTGTGCATACACAGTAATTGAGTTAATGAGTACACATATCTTGATTAATGCTAATGGGGTTCTCCTTCCATATTTTATTTATATTAGTGACTGAAACAATACCATGCTCTTAGAGTCTGAGTATCCCCTGTGAAAAAGTTTGTAGTGGCTCAGCTTTGTGCAGGTTGAGTAATAAATGTGTCAAATCCCTCTTTTCCAGCTCTGCCTTGAGTGAAGTTTGACAGAAAATGGTCCAGCAGCTTTGTCTCTGGAAATGGTTCACAGTGGGGACGGCACTCGCTGCTGTCCTGGCATGGGCTCTGGCCCAGAATGATGAAGGTAAGGGTTTGGCTGAGGGGTGGAGCTCTGGGAGGGCTGGGATGCCTCTGGAATTTCACTGGAATGGGTTTTTTTCCCCCAATAATTATTATTTGATGAAATAGTTTGGTAGGAAAAGAGGTTGAAAGAAAGGTCTGGGTGTGTTTTGTGGCTGCAGCATCCAGTGATGATTGCATTTCCTGAAGCTGTTGATTTACCAGGCAAGGTAAAATCTTCAGTTATGGTTATTCAGTGTTGGACTCCAGCATCAAAATTGGTTTTGTCTTATTCATTGTGCAAGCTTTAACAGTAAACTTTACTTTGTTCATAAATCAGTAGTTGTGGTTGGAACAGGAGATTGAAAGAATGGTTAATGACCAAGAACTTGGGTGAAAAAATCCACAGTGAGGGTTTTCTAGAGAAACAATACTTCAGGAACCCCAAAACATGGCACCAGTAGCTCATGTTCCTCCTCAGAGCATCTTGGTTAAATTTAATTAAAAGACAGCAGGAATGTGCCCTGCCAGTGATCTCTGGTAATTAAAAATTACAGCCCTGGATAACTGATTAGGGTTTATTCTTTTGAACAATTTAACAGCATTGAAGGGCAAATTCTGTCAGAGTTGTTCCTGAATACTCCTGGGAATAATGAGTAGGAAAAGTGAAAACTGAGTGTGGTTTCAGAATGTCTGTAATGAAGTTGCTCATTATCCATGGCACTCCACGTGGGTAGAGCTGTAATTGTACAAATTTATGACTTTGGCATCTGGATTTTGGTTTAAAAACCTCTATTTTGTCAGTTAGGAAGTAAAATAATTTTGCTTTCATGGGAAGTCTTCAGTCCTGCTTGAATTATGCTTTGTTTTTTGCTACCTAGTCAAAAGACTCTGTTTCTTGTTCTACTAATTGCTCTCCAAATGTCCTTTTATTCCCTTCCATCCCCCAGCCCAACCCTGCCCATAATGTACAAGAAAGCTAATTTAATTTTCTCCATTTTTACACCCTGTCATAATCACTGTCACTCCTGACACTGAAGTGGACGAGCTGCTCATATTTCACATATTTGCTCTGTGCTGGGCTACAATTAACTGGATTTTAATCATTTATTGCGGTGCAGGAGTGGGGCCATCAGGTTGGTAAAGGTTGACCTTGGTGGTGCTTTGAGGAGGAAAATGCTGGTTTGGGTGGAGGAGAGGCAGCAGGGTGGCCTCTGGCATGTCCAGCAGCACAGGAGGACATGGGAGAGCAGTGGGAATAATGGTGGGAAGCAAAGCAGGATCATGGGGCTGTGGAGAGCCCTCTGGGGAGGCTGAGAAAAAAAATCAGCACTTTTCAGTGGGAGTTTTATTTGTGCTTATGCTGGCAGCATCACGTCTCTCCAAAAAGGCATCTTTGAGAAGAATAAAACGAGGATTTTGGTTGAGGAGCCATTTCTAGTTAGGCTTGAGTGATGGTGAAGTGTGCAAAGCACAGATGGCCCAGGCAGGACAGGAGCAATTTGATCTCTTGGAGGGGAAAAAAAGGGATCCCTCAGGTTTCCATTTCTGTTCCTTTGTGCTCATATGATAGATTGTCACCTCTGTGTTCTTATCCCAAGATTGTTCAGTATCCTTTTTCTTCCAGGTGATTTAGAGGAAGGGAAGGGCCACCACTCTTTAATGGCAGTGTCCTGTGACTGAGTAAATACAGCAACTCCCTTACTTCAAAGGGGTCTGAACATAATTTTTGGGTGGATTTTTCTAGCCTGACACATGCCAATTTAGTTGTCACAGAAACCATGCTTGATTTTTATCCTTGGTAATGTTCTCTTACATGACCTGAACAGGGCAGCTTTGTTATAATGAGTATAAATTTGCTGGCTGTAGCCAAAATTCTTGCTGCATTTTCAGGGGGACAGTTCAGAAATGCTATTTTTTGAGAAACATTCAGCATCCTTATACAAACTTAACAGATTTCTTCCCCCATACTGTGTTCAGGAAAGGGTATATGTAGCTAAAAGAACTTTGGATAAATTTCACAGGGGTGTAATAGAGAAAAAATGAGCTGGAAATGCATTTAAGCCAAGGTGGGGGACTGGTGACTCAGCAAATGGCACCCAACTAATGAGGCAATGCTTACAGGAATAATTACTTGGAAATATGTTTCTTACAGCTAAATAGAAAACTTTGTTTAGGGCTGGGCCTGGAGGAGTTGTGATGTGCAGGAACAGAATTTGTAACCTCAAATGTAACATAGAAAAGATGTGCACTTCTGGCAATTGCCATTTCCAACCAGCATAGTTCTCTTAACAGCAGAATAATAAATATAAATAAATGAAAAATCAGCTCTGGCAGAAATTATGGGCTATTTCTTTGCAGCCAGCATGCCAATCCTCCATTTTCCTGGCGGAAGCTGTGGATGTTGACTCAGTTTCTTGCCCTTCTTGCTGCATTTTGCTGCGTTAGCTCCTAATTTTTCTGTTTCACATGTTTTACTTGACCTCCTGTGTCACCAAATCCTCCCCAGCCACAGCAATTAATGATGTCCCAAAGTAACTTCATCCAGGAGTGCCTTGGTCAGGCTGCTTTTTTCTTAGACTTCAGGAGTAAGTTTCCCCAGGATCCCATCTGCTCCTGGTGAAATTCAAGTACCTCCCATCTACTGTAGTCCCTTTGTATTTAAACCCACCCCCTAATTATTTAAAACCCCAATACTTTTGTTACAGAGCCATGCCATCAGTCCTAATTTACTGCTAATGAGCCCATTAATTGTTTAATTCTTTCATCCTGTAATCCTTTTGTTCAATCCTGTGGTGCACCAGAATAAATGTTAGGCTTGAGTGTGGATGGGGAATATTGTGAATATTTTTGGTCTGGTTTTCTGAAAGGAACAGATCTGGTTTTGCAATTCCTGCTGTTGTCTCTCTTCCAGACAGGAGAAATACTGCAAAGGTTGGAATTTTTTTTCATAATATTTTAACTTAAGTAAAAGTAGAATTGTCACTTGTAGCTGTGCAATATGTGAAATTAGGTCAGCTGAAGTCTTTTATTTTTCCAGTGCTGCTTTATTGAATTCAGAGGAAAACTCTGAGGCTAAAGCAATCAGGGAGGAGGAAGGTGGAAACACAGGATCAAATTTCTCCCTTTTTTTCTTCTCTCTAATCTAAGAAAATTAGCAGCAATTTTTGGCCAGCAAAGAAGGCTGCTGAATTCAAAACTTTCAACTTTCTACACTTTCTTGCCAGACCAAACCAATCCAGCAGCAACTATTTGCCAATTAACATATTTAATTATGTTGAGTCCATACCTGTCATGAAAATACAAGTGTGAGCTGGGGTGTGAGTGTGAACCAATAATTTATTATTTGTTCTTAAAAGATGAACAGAAGGCAAAAATAATTCTGGTCCCTTCTAAAAACCAAAAGCAAATGTGGAGATCCACCCACAAAATTTGCAAAGGATCTGTTGTTGGGGTTTTCAGGAGTGGTGTAATGGGGCTGTGACTTGTGGGGATCTGTTTCATACCATGGAATCTTTGAAGGGTTTTTGAAGATTTTTTGGGGGTTTCTTTTAACCTAAAGTTGTCTTGCACTTTTTTATACATGAATGAAATGAACACATGAAGGTCCTTATATTTCTCCTGAAGATCTATAGCTTTAAAAGAAGAATAGTAACAAAAATCCTGAATTCATCTGATCAAAGATGAGCCCATCCTGGTCCTTTTGCTATCTTGTAAATTTGGGTTGTGTTTGAGGGGGTTGATGTCACTTGTCCCTCACATTCCCCTGACCCAGGGACCTGTCACACACCAAAAATTACTGAAGTCCCACCTGTGTTTGATGTGGAGCCAGTGGAACCACAGGATGGTTTTGGTTGGAAAAGATCTTGAAGAGCAGCAAGTTCAATCATAATGTTGGGGATGAGGACTTCTAGAAGCCTTCACTCCAGAAATCTCCTGGAGCTGTTCCATGAAATCATCCCTTCTGACTCACTTGAGGAATAATACTTGTTTATCCCAGAAGAGATGCAAACAGGATGTTGGACGTATTTCTCTTGGCATGTATGGCTAAGAAGGAATGCTCTCTTGATTATTTAATGTTGGTTTTTTCAACTCTGTTTGGACTTATCACTGTAGTTCTTCCAATCTTCTGGTTTCAGACTCATTTCCTTCCTTTTCCTTCCTTTCTGCTTGACTGTGGAACAAGAGATGAGCCATGGACACCTGCACTGTGGGATATGGATCTCACTGCTGGCTCAGTGGTTTTGTTTCATTCTGAAACGAAATTTCACAAAATGAAACTGAGGCTAATCAGAAGATTTGCTCATCCAAATATGGATTTCCTTTCCTAAGTGTTCAGCAGATGGGTATTTTTTATCAGAATGTAATAAAAAAAAAACCCACTTAAATGGTCTTTGTCACTTCCCTGAGTGGGAGTGTCTTTTTAAGTAAGTTTTTTCTTTCTGTGAAAAACACAACTGTTCACTTTTGCCACCAGGACTTCAAACCCCTTCACCTGTTTTTCAAGGCCCCCTCTATTAGTTAATATCTTTATTCAGTCTAACAATCTGCTACAAAAACTGAATCACTGAGGGGTCTTACAAATCACCTTAAGAGGCTATATTAGAAAGAAAATAGTTTCAGATCTTGATCTATTACTGCTGGGCAGGAAATTAACTGGGGAAAATGCATATTTGAGTACCTGGAGCTCATTGATCATTCCCTGAGCCCAGCACTGTACAGGTGCAGGGAGAGGAGAGAAATGCCACCAGGTTCTTGCCTGAGGGAATGTGTCTGTTCTTGGGAACAGGAGTCATTTGTGTGTTTTATGGGCACTTGCTGCATTTGGTTGGGAGCTGCGCCGTTATTCCTACAGGGAAAAGAGCTCTTCTTGATGTTGGTGAGTTGTAGTGGAGCCATTAAGTTCATGTGAAGGGTTTAGATCTTCAAAGTGTCTTTGAGTGCCACCAGCAGCACTTTGAGGTGACAGAAGATGAATTTCCCTGTGGTGAGAGGTGAGTTAGTCACAAAATAGGGGCACTGAAACGAGGTGCATCTCAGTTCATGCACAGATTTTAGCTCTCGTAAAAGGGACTGAGTATCCTGGGATCCCCCTGAGGCTGTGCTGGGAGGGATGAGGGAGAAGCTGCTTCTGGAGAAGGGGGAAATCGCAGATCTCAACAGCCTTAGAACCACCAGAGTGGGATCTGGCTAGGAATGAGCCTCTTCCAGGCACTGGACTTCCAAGAATTTTTTCTGCTACCAAGTTGAGCAAGGGCCTGGAGCCTCTGGGTGCCCAGGGAAGGCTGAGGGAGCTGGGGCTGCTCAGGCTGGAGAGGAGCCCCAGCTGAGAGGGCCCCTCAGGCCTGGCTGTCCCTGGCTGCAGGGAGGGGCAGAGCAGGGCCCAGGCTCTGCTCCGGGGCCCAGCCATGGCACCAGAGCCACGGGCAGGGCCTGAGCCCAGCCATTGCCCTGCACAGGAGGCACAACTTCTTCCCTGGGCAGTGCCCAGCCCTGAGCACATTGCCCACACAGCCTGGGGGCTCTCCTCCCTGGGGCTGTGGCAGAGCTGTGTGCACACAATGCTGTGCCCTGTGCTCTGGGATGGCCCTGCTGGAGCAGGGAGGTGACACCAGCTGCCCACTCCGCTCCCTCAGCCTCAGCCAGCCTGGGATTTTATGTTTCTCCTGCCCATGTGTTGGATTGTTTGGATTTGAGGCTATCAGACAACGATGCTCTTTGATTCCTTTAGGATTTAACTGTCCTGAGCCATCCCTTGGTGGGGGAAGGCTGTGAGAACTGAGCTGGTTCTTTTCCTGGGGCTGGTTCTTTTCCTAGGGCTGGGTTCCTCGAGGTGCTACTCCCACCTGG
The DNA here is from genome assembly GCF_017590135.1 of Pyrgilauda ruficollis. Lineage (NCBI taxonomy): Eukaryota > Metazoa > Chordata > Aves > Passeriformes > Passeridae > Pyrgilauda > Pyrgilauda ruficollis. The sequence goes on along the minus strand of NW_024509210.1, from coordinate 1,314,087 downwards.
AAAGAGAACTCTTGATGCAGGAAAAGCAGAAACCCCCCTCAAAGTGCCCTGGAACATCTTGTGCCCCCTCCAGAAGAGTTGCTCACACTTTCCGACTTGCTGCTCTAGCTCCAGTGATACTTTAAGGGCTGAACTCCTAAAAAACATCAATCACTGTGTCTGTGCACTCATATGTTGGTTTGTAGCCCTGTGTGTGAGCTCTTCATTCATGAAGACATTTTGTATCTGTTCCAAGCAGCACGAAGACTTGCAAGGCTGAGACTTTTCCTTTCTGGTTTTCTCTTCAGCAGAAACACATTTGCAGCTTACCTTACTAGATTTTAGTACTAAGGCAGCTCATATAAATGGAATATGTTTCTTTACTAGGAAGCCCTGAAATGTAAATATTTTAACTGGAGGAGATCAGGCTTTGCCGTTCTCTTTGGAGGACAATAATTTAACTAGTTTGACTTTCAAAGAACTGAGCCACTACAACTGGCAGGATTTAAAATCTGCCTCAGTGTCATGTCTTTCATCTTATACTCCACCAGTAATATATGTTGCCTGTTCAATTTTAGTTTTCATTGGCAATATTGTATTTGTAGCAACAATTTGGAAGCACAGAATTCCTGTCTCTTGGTTACAGGGAAGGTTAGGAATCCTTTCTTTACCTGCTGCCCATGTCATGTTACTTTCTAAACCTCCTTCTCATTTCTCCTTGTCTCTACCACTAAGACTTATTTTCTGAATCCTTATATGCGACTGTCACATGTGGACAGATAAACTGTGATAGAAATTGCCTCCCTCTTACTGTGGTTTAATTTGTTTTTTTATAAGTAGCTGTTTTAAAAAAGGCACAGGAACTTCAGTTTGATCAAAACTTGTTTTTGTAGGATTTGATTTTCACATAACAAGAACAGACTCAGGGCTGTATCCCCCAGGGCATGGGGTCTGTGTGTTCTGAATCACTTCAAGTGCCAGGAACTTCCTTGTTGATGGTGGTAATGGACTCTTCCCGCAGAAGGCTTTAAACAGGGGTCTGGGTTTTCCAGAGCCTCTGGAAAGTCTGGACTTTTGCAGGGGCTGAGTTCCTGCCAAGGCCAGCAGGATCTGTGTCCAGAGAGCCCTGGAGGAGCTGGAGCTCCAGGAGCAGCTGAGGGAGCTGGGGAAGGGGCTGGAGCCCCAGGAGGGGCTGAGGGAGCTGGAAAGGGGCTGAGCCTGGAGAAAAGGAGGCTCAGGGGGGACCTTGTGGCTCTGCACAACTCCCTGCCAGGAGGGGACAGCCAGGGGGGGTCGGGCTGTGCTGCCAGGGAACAGGGACAGGACAAGGGGAAAGGGCCTCAGGCTGGGCCAGGGGAGGCTCAGCTTGGACAGCAGCAGGAATTTCTGCATGGAAAGGCTGCTCAGGCCTTGGCAGGGGCTGCCCAGGGAGCTTTGCAGTGCCCATCCCTGGAGGTGTCCCAGGAAGGGCTGGAGGTGGCACTCAGTGCTCTGGGCTGGGGACAAGGTGGGGAACAAAGTTGGGCTCAGAGATCCTGGAGGGCTTTTCCAGCTTCAGGGATTCTATGATCTCTGCTGTTGTGTGTAGCAGGAGCCACCTCCTGTGGCTGGGCAGTAACCTTGAGGGCTGAGCTCTCCCAGCTCACTTGAAGGAGTTCATTTTACAGTGATCATTTTCACATTAGGGCATCATTACTGCTCAGCTGTTGTCTGCCATTAAACACAGGCAGGGCTTTTTCTGACTGAAGCTCATGGAAACTCTGGGATTTTACATGCAATGCTCATGGTGAAGAAATATCTGGGGATTTAAACCAAAAACCCCAAAATCCCCC
>NW_024509210.1:1027509-1312260 GCF_017590135.1 Pyrgilauda ruficollis | reverse complement strand
CCCCCCAAAACCCAAAGGTAAGCTCTCTCCCCCATGACTTTTCCACAGACACTGCTGTAATTTTTGAATACCTGGGTGTGATCACTCCCAGCCAAACACTTTTGTCTCTTCTGGAGAATCTCTGTTAGAAGACAATAATTTTCCTTTTTGGTTTCCCACCCCCCCTCCTTTTTTTTTTTTTTTTCCATGTTGAAAAAAGAAATTTTGGGCTAGGTTGGAAAAAAAAAAGAAAGGAAAAAACCCTCTGTGCTTTGCAGTATTTATTAGACAGTATCTTGAGGCATGGCAAATTTTAAATTGGCAGGGAGATGAACAGCTGATATATGTAGGCAGAAATCAAATGTTTAAATAATGCCAAATTATCCTGCTGCACATTTTTTAACATGACTGCAATGGGAAGGGCCAAGGAGATGGGGAAGGAAGAAAGGAGAGAAAATGTGGTTTTCAGTTGGATTAGAGAGAAATGGGATTTCTCTGCAATTGAAGGCTCAGTTCTAGTGTGAATTATCCTGGAAAGCTGATTTGCACAGGAAGAAGGTTGTGGTGAGAGTTTGTGTTTGCCTTCAATATGGTTTCAGCTCCCTTTTGTGAATTTAATGGTGCTCCATGATCACTTCTCATTTCAGGAGCATCTTATTGGGATTTAAATTCAAGGAATTGCAACCTGTTTGGTATGTTTAAATGTTCAGAGCAGAAGACCATAGAATCCCAGAATTATTTAGGCTGGAAAGGACCTCTAAACCTGAGGCTGATCCCCACCTTGTCCCCAGCCCTTCCCTGGACACCTCCAGGGATGGGGAATCCAAAGCTCCCTGGGCAGCCCCTGCCATGTCAGACATTTTTTGGTTCTGTACCAGAATATCTTCATTTTAGTCTCTGATTTATAAGTTGCTGATTTTGCCAGCCATATTGATACAACATGAAATATTTGATTTATTTGTCCCTTTTGATTTGATCTGCTGGGCAAGTCTGCCATAGGATAATTTTGCAAATAATTTCTTAGCAGAGCTGTTTGAATGGAATTATTTGATCCTAGAGGGAAACACAGAGTGTTAAATATCTTGGGGCTCCCTCATTTCAACATTTAATTTGATCTCCCAGCTGGTCTTAACTTAAACCAAGGTTTCTGGTGTTCCCTGGTGTCGCTTTTCTCTATGACCAGTTGGCCAGTGCGGCCTAATTGTGTTTCTTGAGAAGTGGCCAGGCTTTTGATTCAATTCCAAATAACACAGCACGAAAATTGATTACTACAAAATCATAGGAAATTTTGAAAAAAAACAAGAGGAAAAAATAAAACCAAAGAAAACAGAGTGGAGTAGGTTTTTTTTGCTCCACGTAATGGCGCTGGATGAAAGTTTCTGGTGTTTGAATTCTATTTTCCCATCTTCTAACATAAAAAAACAATGGATTTTACTATTGTTTTATTTTACTACTGTTAAGAGATTTTACTCTTTGCAAAAATTTCTTGACTCAGACTTTTTGTTCGATAAAATGGTTGGGGTCTTGCCACCTGAACTATTATAAAGCTCACTGTGCTGCTGTTTTGTTTAGAAGGTGAAGTTTCACATCCACAAGTCAAAAACTTCAGCTTTGCTCTTTCTTCAATGTTTTTGTTTTTAAGCCTTCCAAATTTTCCTTTACTATTTTTTATTGCAAAACTAATTGCACAAATCTGGACAGTGTTCTTTGTGATCTTCTGACAGTTTGAAGGGTTTTGTGCTAAATATAAAACAAAAGCATTTTGTGGAGAGGGACTTTTCATGAGGATGTAGAGTGACAGAACAAGGAGGAATGGCTTTAAGCTGGATGAGGGCAGGGATGGATGGGATATTGGAAATCAGGAATTGTTCCCTGGCAGGGTGGGCAGGCCCTGGCACAGGGTGCCCAGAGCAGCTGTGGCTACCCCTGGATCCCTGGCAGTGCCCAAGGCCAGGTTGGACATTGGGGCTTGGAGCAGCCTGGGATAGTGGAAGGTGTCCCTGCCCATGGCAGGGAGTGTAACTAAAAATAGCCTTTAGAAAAGTCCCTTTTCACTGAAATGATTCTATGATTCTGAGCAGTTACTCTGTTGTTACACAACAGAAACACAAAGGAAGCAGGTTCTTCAATGCTTTGGGGTGTTTTTTAAATTTACTTTGGATTTTTTTGTTGTTGTTGTGTTCATAGAAATATTCAGAAAACTCCAAGTTAATGCTCCTAATCCATCTATCAAACAAAAGCCTCTCCTCACTCTGCAGCACTGTGCTCCACAGGATTCACTGCTGCCCCATTTAATTGGGATAGATTTCCTACCAGGACAAAAGTACTTTGTGAGTTTATCATAAGAATCAGATCTTATAGAATATGGTGTTTCAGTGAAGGGGGAACTATAAACAAAATCTCTATCAACAAAGCCAGCAAAATAACATCTCTGAGTGATTGATGGCTGCTGTGGAAATAAATTCAAGGCTGTGAAAATTTCCTTCAGTTGCTTATGTTAGAAGAGATAAGATATATGGGATGATCAAATACAAATGATGTGCAAGTGCATTTTTTTGTATTATTTACAAAAGGAAAAAAGAAAAAAAAACAGTAAAGGGTGAAACTGTAACTCAGAGAATGGGCCTCTGTTTTCATTTAATGATGTCAGGCACATCAGCAATTAAGAAGTTGTAATCAAATGGAGCTAATCAGGATGACACAGCCTCCTGCCTCTGGAATGCTGCTCCAGTCAACTGCTCCTCATAACTCCAACTTGATCTGTTTAGGTAAGAGAATCGGTGGGGACAGTGGCACAGGCAGTCGTTTTCCAGCTCCAGGGGCTGTGCACTTTGCTTTCCAAGTTAAGTGGTTTTTTTTCTGCTCAGGAGTTGGTGATTAACAGGTGAGGAGAGGCTCTGCGTTTGCAAGAAGCCTGATTGTAACAGAGTATTTTAAATATCATTGAGCTGCTCAGTATCCAAACTCACTCCACATAATCACTGACCCCACTCTTGTCTGCTAATTAAAATAGTTATAGACAAACTGCCCGAGGAAGGCAAACTCTGAATGGCTTCAGATAAACAAATGTTTTTTTCTTTATCCAGAACTAAACCCGTCATGAACCAGAATCTTGCCCCCAACCAAAAACAGCACTTAATTTTAAACTTAAAGAACATGAACAATCACACACAGAAAATAATAAAGAGCTCCCAGAGCTGTGCTCAGTTGTTTTCTCACCTACCCTGTGGATAGTACCTTTGTATAATTAAGTACTGGAGGTCTGCAAAGAAAATACCTTATCTGCTTGTTCTTCCCGTGTAATCAATGGCTTGGGATTTATTGTGCAGCTGGTTAATACAAAATTCATCAAGCTCTCCATTTCAGCCAGCCTGGAGCTGGAGCAGGGGCTGAGAAGCTCCATGTCAGGTGTGCTGCCTCTTTATCAGTGTCTGTAGGTGAGATAAAATCAAAAAACAGGGCTTCAAAAACTGAAGGGAATTAGGAGGGGAAGAATTTGGGCATTACTGAACACTAAGAAGACTTTAAATCCTACAGAAATACCCATGCAATTGCTGTCTCATCTGCAGGATTATTTCCTGTGCTATCTCTGAGGGGAAAACCTTACAGGAAGGATTTGAAAGCTGCCCTGAATCCTTTTATTTCCAGCTATTAGAAATTAAACTGAGTCTAGCTTTAGGCATCGCTTTGTCCTCCTGCTGGTGGTCTCTGTGTAGCCTGTGGGTCCAAATTACTGGTGTGCTTTTATGAATTATAATTTCTACAACTAAAAACATGTTATTTTTGCTGCCCATCCTTGCTGATGGAAAACTTCCCTGGATGTGCACCTGGATTGGGCTGACCTAGGAAGGATAGCTCCTAATCCTGTCCTTTCCAGGCAGGTGCTGCTTGGAGAAGGCTTTTATGTGTCCTTAGGTCTTTGGAAGGAGCACTGATGGGAAGAGCTGAGATTCCTTTGGCACTTCCCATTTTCCATAGGAGCCAAAACACTGAGCAGAGTTGTATCCTTACAGGGGGAGATGATCAGTCTTAATTTCTGCCAGCAAATATCCTCTTTATTCATTATTATTAGTATTTTTTTTAATCGATTGTCTTTGCAACAAGGAGCTGAGTTGCATTTTATGCTAATTTACATGTGTAAATTAAAATGAAATTAATGTACTTAGGTAAACAAACACAAAATGCAAGTTCAGCTTCTTTGCAGCACCAGGAGCAGAATTTTTGGGTTTTTTTTACTACCATTTCATAGAGTCATTGAGGTTGGAAAAGCCTTCCAAGCCAAGGGAGTCCAAGCTGTGCCAATGCCCACCTTGTCCCCAGCCCAGAGCACTGAGTGCCACCTCCAGCCCTTCCTGGGACACCTCCAGGGATGGGCACTCTACTGCTGCCTTTTAGGGAATGATATTTTTTCCATGCCTTCAACTCTCCTGAGAGGGGAGCCAGACAGAGAGATTTTGATGGTAATCAGGTTGTCCTGTAAGGTGTTTATTTTTGAAAGTGTTTTCTAAGGAGGTAAAAATGGAGAAGTAAATATTTCCAGGCTCTGGAGTCAATATTGCAAGGGATATGAAATGTCTTTTCCAATGTAGCAGAAACCCAGTAACTCTCTCCTTGCAATTTATCAGCTGGTTGATGATAAAGGTTTCAGACAGCAGATGAACCATGCTTACATTTTATTTTCAGCACGTTATTAAAGAAAAAATAAGCCACAAAAAAAACCCATCCTGACTCAAGTTTTTGGAAGGAGTCTTTTAGTGTTTAGAGGCTGGAGAGTCCACACAGCGGCTTTAAGGTCCCTTTCAACCCAAACCATTCTGGGATTCCATGATCAGCCTGTCTGATTTTAACATCACTTTTTGGGAATCCTCTCCATGTGGATGCTTGGGAGCACAATTAACTGGCAGGTGCTGAGTCCAACAGTCCTTTGTCCCATCCCATAATTCCTCCCTCACAGAGTTGCTTTACAGAGGAGATACCTGTGAAACCTTCCATTCTTTAAAATAAATCCTAAATTTGTTCAAAGGCAATCAAAGGCTCTCACCATTTTGCAATTTCCAGACAGTTTTGGATTAATAGGGCCCAAACTTTCCAAAGATGAGGATAAGGAGATTGTGGCAGGAGTAAGAGAGGATGCCAGAGATCTGTCCATCCATCTCAGGATTCGGTATGCTTATGAAACAGGCACTTAAGAAAAAAAAAAGGTTTAAGTCTCCCACTTCATGCTTTTCACCAAAAGGTTTTTCTAACATTAAATTTGAAGAAAGCACTGACTTTGCATTCCCCCTTTCTCCTCTTGCTGTTTTCTGGGTTGGGTTGGGCTTTTTTTTTTTTTTTTTTTTTTTCAAATTTGGCGATATTTTGTGAATTTACTTGAATATGTGAATGATAAACTGTGGGACAGGGAGCCAAAGCACATCTCCTGTAACACATTGTGGACTGGGAACAATTTTAATTACAAAACTAAGATAACCTTGGTTTTTTACTCAACAAATTAGATCTCCAAAGTGTGCAGTTCACCAGGAGAGCCACAAATAACTCTCTGTAGCTCTCCAGCACTGAAGTCTACATTGCTTTCCTAATTAACTCAGGCTGTTTGAACACAGGCTGGCTCTAGGATGGTTGGAAAGCAGCTCAGGCTTCAATTATTGAACCCATTGGACCATAATTCATTAATAGACACTTCCAAAGGTGACACTTCTTGGGAAGTCTCCTTATTCCACATTCTTCATGGATGGGGAGCATGCAAATGGCTGGGACTCAGGAGCTGCACAATGTCTTAGGTGCCTTCAACTTTTTTGAGGGGGAGAAAGGACCTTCTGTGACTTTGGAGCCTGTTTTCCTCTCACACCCTGAGAGGGCAGCACTTTCCATGTGCTTGGCTGGGCAATTTTTCCATCCCTGACCTTGTGTCAGCATCCTCTGTGCAAACTTTATGAAACCTCCAGTGTAAGTAGGAAGTTCATTCCCTACCATTTCCTGGGTTCTGCCACTGCATGTCTGCCTGGAAATGGGCTTAAAACCAGCATTTTGGCCCTGTGGGGGCTTTTTTCGGTTGCTAATTTTGGATACTTAAAATCTATAAGTCTTTCCAGAGCACAACACCCTATTTTAGCTCATGACAACATTCAGTGGGAATTAAATCATGGCTTAGTTAAGCCACAGTACCAAGGTCCAGGCTTTAAACATCCAGGTGAGACCTCAGTGGTTGTTCCTGTAGGGACAGAATGAAGAATTCCTTGCTTTCAGGTAGATAATTCAGGACAGTCCCGTGACTGTAGGATGTATTCCTCCAGAACAGGGTTGTATTTTTGGGGAAAGATGCAGAAAATGGCATTGTTTTAATTAAGATGTACTTGTGGCAATCTCTTTGTCTGGGTATTTTTAGCAGTGTCTAAGGGAGAGTTTGAGGAGCTGAGGGAACTGAGTATCTTTTAAGACAAGGGGATGTCCTGGGATGGCAAAGCCGCATCCTCACCTTCTGCCACTGCTGCTCGAGGACCTGATTAAATTACAGGAAGATGTTGATCAACACTGCCTTCATTAGAGATGTCAGGAGAGAGCTATTTATAGGCACAGTATGTAAATCTCCCCAAATAGGTGGTTAATTCTCTGGAACACAAACAGTCCTAGGAGTGGCAGCTTAATTAGCACCCGTTTTCCTGGGTTACCTGCTGGAGACTGGCACCAAGGGGAAGGTTCTGGAATTATTTCATATTTATAGCCTTGGAGAGGTGACTGCAGAGGAGCAAAATTGTTCTACCAGACACTGACAACTTGATTCATTTTTTTTAATAACAAGTGGATGTTGTTAATTTTTTAGGTTGAGGGCAGGCATTTAGAATATTAAAACCCCAAAGTTGGAGGTTTCATGTCTGTGTAATTCTTTTCTACCCCAGTTTATAAAGTGCTGCTTTTTAAAGGAAGCCACTGAAATCACAGCCCCAAAAATGCATTTGATGGTATTCATGTGGTATTGAAATATTTTAAAATGTGACATCTGTTTTTACAGAGAACCATATACCTGTGAACATATAAAAATTCCATGGAGGTTTTTCTTCCCCTAAAATTAGTTTAAAAATTACTTTTAATGCTTCTTTCTCTCACCTCGACTCATTGCCATCAGTTCTGTGGAACACAAACTGAGGTTTTTCTGTGCCGGTTTTAGACATATAGAAATCTGGACTGAAACCGGAGAAATTCTTCACGGCAAGATGAGAAGCCTGGTTATTAAATATGATTGTCAACCTCAATATTTAACCTAAGATGTAAAACTGACAAATTTACCCTTTAGGTACATGGCAAGGATGAATATTATTGGCTAACGTCATGTTTCAGTTAATAAATGCCAATTTATTTGATTTTAAAGAAATTCTAACAATATGAAATGTTGGGAGTATCTCCAACTGCTTTTCCCAAGTTGCTTTTATTACTGGTACTACAGCAGTCAAAATTTACTTTAAAAGTTGCTTATAGTACCAAGAATGAGTTGAAGTTCCAAAATTTTTCATCCTCCTCTATGAGAACTCTGTCTTAAATGCATTACAGGCATAATAGGGAAAATGCAATCTCAACAAATATTGAAAATAAGATGAAGTTTGAATGCTGGGGGCAGAGGAATGGTTAAAAGCAGGTTTAATCAACTTTTGAAAGCACTTCTGAAGATATTGCAGCTTCTCTCGACTCATCCAGTGCTTTTTAATGGTCTTAAAAATGACTTTTGGTAATGGTAATTTTAGCTGCTGCTTGGCATAGTATCATGTTTTTATGTGCTTTACAGTGTTTTCAGGCACAAGTATGATTTTAAAGACTCCTGTCAACTCCAAAACTGCTTGTAAAATGGGGAGTTATTTCAATCTAAAAGCACAATGTATGAAAGAGGGATGGCTCTGCATTCATCTCAAGCTGTAAAAATAAAATAGCGAAGCACAGCACTGGCAGGGCAATTTGCAGGTCCCAAACACTTTAGAGATACTGTATCTGTAAATAAAATAAAGGAAAAAAAAATGGCAGAATAAAACCATGAGATAAATTGGCTGATCAGGTTGCATGTCCTGAAATGGAACAGGAGCTTTTCATAATGGTCTTTATTTGCTTTTTGTCGTTTTTTTTTTTTTTTTTTTTTTTTTTTTTTTTTTTTTTTTTTTTTTTTTGCGCTGGATTGTCCCACAGCCTCACTTTTTGTCCAGTTCAAACCAAACCCATCCCCAAATTCACCTCTCCCTAGAGCCTTGGAATGCCTAAGCTCCAAATTTTAGAGCAGAGCTTAACTCTGATCAAAGCACACAAACTCTGGAGGTTTAAGCAGGATCTCAAATGTGTCTGAATCAAGCTCAGGTTTGCCTTCCCAGACTCTCCAATAAGGGATTTCTCTCAGGAAGAGCTGCAAATAGCCCGTGAAAGCCCTTCTTATGCCATTTTCAATGCAGAGCCATGGCAGCACAAGCCAGCTAATGTAAAAGGTTATGCCAAGCTCCTCCGAAACTGCCCAGCTGTGGAGCTGAATGGCCACACAGGAAACAAGGCGGGGCATTTTCCCCTGCGGTGGGGTTGCTTGGTTACTCCGTTTAAATGTATGGCTCTATGTGGCTCTTTATGAGGGGACCCTCCGTTTGTAAATGGAGTTTTAGAGACTCTTTCATGGCTGTGTTTTTTCCCCCTGAGTGTTCCCTGCTGAATGGAAGTGGAGGTGAGGACAAAGCACTGCTTCCTTCAGGAGCAGCTGGGGCATTTTGGAGAATCAAGTGCAGCTGGGAGCAGAAATACCTGTTCAGGCAGAGAGAAATGTGAGGTGCTTTAACTCAGCCTGCAAGAATTTCACTCCTGGCCTCTTGAGGTTGGAGAAGCTGCTCTCGCTTTCCCAGGCATTGCCAGCTCCCAGGAGCTTTGCTGGTGGTTTCATTCCATAAAAGACCCCAGGCTGGGGTTGTGAAAGATGGAGATGGCTTGAATTGTGCTCTCTCAGCAACTTGTCCCATCACCAGCCCCCTCAGGGGCACAACTGCCCTCGTGGCACTTGTTGTGCTGGCAGTGTTTTAGTGAATCACTGGGCTTTAGTTCTGGGCTTGTTCCATCCTGGATCTTGTGTGTGCCACACACACAAACTCTGAATGTGGTCAGGCAGAAATCAAGGGTCTGTTTCCTCATTAAAAACTTAATTCTTTATTTAAAATGGCCACAGTATTATTGGATACTCAGGTTTGAGGATGGGACTTGGCGATTCTCACTTTGTGTCTCCAAGACTTCTCTAAGTGTTTGATGGGCTTAACCATGTAGAGAAATGGGGAGAAAAGCCTTTAAATACTTTGAAATTGGAGAATGTTTGGGTTGGAAGGGACATTAAAGATTCAAAATTCCAGCCCCTGCAATGTCAGGGACACCTTCCACTATCCCAGGTTCCTTCAAGCCCCAAAGTCCAGCCTGGCCTTGGGCACTGCCAGGGATCCAGGGGCAGCCACAGCTGCTCTGGGCACCCTGTGCCAGGGCCTGCCCACCCTGCCAGGGAACAATTCCTAATTCCCAATATCCTATCCATCCCTGCCCTCTGGCAGTCTGAACCCATTTCCCTTGTCCTGTCCCTCCAGTTCCTGTTGCAGGGTCCCTCTCCAGCTTCCCTGTGTCCCTTCAGGTCCTGAAAGGAGCTGTGAGGTCTCCACACAACCTTCTCTTCTCCAGGCTGAGCAGCCCCAGCTTTCTCAGCCTCTCTTCATCTCTGACTTTCCAAACTCTCACAAGCTCTTTTCTTTCCCTCTCTAAGATGGAAAGGGTCACGGTTGAAGAAAAGACTGTCCATGAAACTAAAACTGGTGAATGTTGAGAGTTGGCTTTGTTTAATTCTCTGGAGCTAAATTAAAATGCTTATAAAATGCTTTACAGAGGGAAAGAAACAATATAACACGTCCAGACTTTTTGTTCCCCTCTAGGTCCTAGGAAAGTTCCCTCTGATTTTTTTGAACTCTGCTCCCACTCTGTAGGAAATAATTTGGACTTGCTTGCTGGGTCAGGCTTTTTCTAGCATCAAAGTTGTCATTGCCTCCTTCCCACAGAGGTTTTCTCCATGTTGGATGTTGTGCTATCCAAGGTGTTTTCTTTCACATCCATATCAAATAAAGTGGCTTTAGTGGCTCCTTGAAGAATTTTCCATTTCGCCATTTGTCTTATTGACAGCTCACAGTCACTGAAGCGGATCAGAGCCCTGAACTCACCATAAATTCTTGTTTGTTGCAGTGTTTGGGGATGATAAAGTGGTTTATTGGAGACATGGAGGGAATAGAAGGTCGGTAGGGAATGGTTGGATGTTGCTTCTTCCTGCACTGTGATGGGGTGGTACCATGTGAACAAGCCATGACTTGTTCAAATTAAGCTTGCTCCAAGATGTTCTGGATGCTGCCAGTCTCATGGATTCAGGCAGAGTTTGGAAAAGTTAACAAAAAGACAAATTTTAGAGTTAATACTTTGTTCTTTCCTGTCTTGGGGGCAGCCCTAGGAAGTAAGGGATTGATGCTGAGGAGCCTTCCACAATTACTGACAAGGTTTAGAGTCTGATCTTCATTCCAGTTAAAAATAAAAAATGAACTTTTTTTCCTGCCAACAAATAAAATCATTTCCTTTGACAGTTAGTGGGTAGAACTTTATTAAATGGAAAGTCTTTTCAATTGGGCTGAATATCTGCTAGGAACTGAGTCAGGGGTTTGAAATTGCCCATTGCACTCCCTGTGACTGTTTAAATAAAAACAAATGGAACAATTTATCTGACTAAATAAAAGCAAACTTGAATATAAGACAAATAATGAAATAACTCAGAGTAATGATTGAGTGTTTCTGCAGCAGCTGGAAGAGGAGTTGGTGATTAACATGTGGAAGTGGATTTTTTTTCCCAGTTTTAATTCAGGAGTGCTCAGGAGGAGATTGCAGTTACTTCCAGAATCGTGTCCCAGGAAGGTTCAGGTTGGCTGTTTTCCCCAGGAAGGTTTAGGCTGGCTGTTTGTTTTCCAGATGATGATTGTGCTGTTCTCCCTGAAGAGCTCCTCACTTATTTTTTGTGTCAAGGTGAAATTCCTTTTGTCTTTGGAGGGGTAGGACTAAATTAGGGAACTTTTTTCTCACAGCTGTGCTCTGTTAACGCAAATACAAATCCCCTCTCGAGTCTTGTAGGAGACTTGAGTCTGAGAGGAGACTCGAGTCTTGTGGGAGACTTTTTGTGCTTGAAGTCACTTACATTTTTAGGGCTTTGGGGCCAAACTGTTTTTCTTAATAAACTTTGAAGCCATGTGACACGAAGACCAGAACAGCCCTCTCCTGACACTGCTCCCACATCATTCAAATGTTTCATTGAGCTGGAATTTAGAGGTATAGGAAGTATGAGTGGTTATTTGGGGTTTCCAAGTGACTGTGTTTGGTAGGGGGAGTATAAATGCAATTTTGGATGGCTGTGACTCCTTTACCTTGATGCTTGCATTGTCAGTCTCAGTGTGTGTGAGGTTCAGCTGTCCCTGTGAGGGTGAGCATGGGGCCTCTCAGAAATGTGAGTGTGGGGCTTCTCACAAAAGTTTCTGAGGAGAGATTTGCAAAAGCTGCTGCAGCCTGGTAACTTCCACGCACAGAGAGTGGTGTAGGAGTTCAGGTGTCTCCAGCTACTCCTTGACCTGTTGTTCACAGAGGAGGCTGTCCCTGCCCATGGCAGGGGTTGGAACTGAGGATCCCAAAGGTTCTTTGCAGCCCAAACCATCCTGTGAGTCTGAGAGTCCCTCCAGTGACTGGGAGCAGGAGACCAGTGTGGAAAACCCAATGAAAGCCCTTTCTGGAGGAACTGGTGCCTTTGGAGGTGGCAGTCCCCTGGCAGAGGGGCTGTGAGGATGCAGATGGTCTTTGGGATGGTGGGAATGAAGAGAAGAGAGCTCCAGAGGAGAAAGGGAGCTGCTGCAAACCCCCATAGTTTGTGGGGCAGGGGTGGTTGGAGGGGACATTTGGCTGTCAGGCAAACCCCAGCTAGTGTGACCATGGACTCACAGGGTAGTCTGGGTTGGAAGGGACCTCCAAGACCATCCAGTTTTTTACACCTCCCACTGGAGACTCTCCTGTCAGGTGTCTGCAGGCCTCTGGGTGTTGCCTGTTGGTTCCACACAGAGGGAGTTTGTCATTAGCTGGTTCATTATCCATTGTTTTAATTTCTATAGATGTTTTTAGCTGTAAAACAGGGTAAAACAGAGAGAAGTCCTCCAAGGAATAGGAATGCTGGATGGCAAGGGGATTTGAAGGGGTTTCAAAGGTGGAAGGAAGATGATCCAGCAGGTCTCTGCTGGGAAAATACCTGATTATTCCAGTTGTTGTGTTTGTCTGTGTGACCTTGCTGAGTGTCTCACCTAACACAGTGATTGAGAGTTTCCTCTGAGCCATCTCATTAAAAATAATTAGAAATTAAAATAATGAAAATTAGCCAGCAGAAACCAAATAGAGCTGAGCCTTGACACCGTTACATGGAGAGTTTGCTAAAGAGGTTCTCACTTTGCTCCCAAGGAGAGAGGCCCTTTGTTTATCCCCTTCTCTTGATTAAATAAGGATAAAGGCAGAAGCACTGTTAGGAAAAAAAGTGAAGTTAACAACAGGAAGAGAAATTATTTGCTGCAAGGTCTTAGGAAAGCCTTCAGAGCTTCTTGTTTTATTTAGTAAATTCTATTTGCCTTTCCTGTAAGGAGTTTGGGCAGGGACGCTGCTGCCTCAGGATTCCATTTACCAGCATTGCTGCCTAAACATAAAATGCGTCATGAAAACTGTAGGGAGGGAAGCTCATTTATGGAATGCTTTTCCTTTTTAAAGTGTGTTTGATTTATCATGATTTGACTTAAAAAACTACTCCATTATGCCCAAGAATTTCAAGGACAACTTGTTTTTTTGTTCAGAAAATTGGAACAGAGGCATGTTCTGGTAATACATTCTGGTAATAAACTGCAGTGTAAAATTGGAAGAGGTAAAATAATGGCTAAAAGAGTTCTACCAAGGCCCATACACTGACACGGGGCACCTTTCTGCTCTTTGGGTTTAAAGTCTTGTGGAAATATTTCCTTCCTAAGTCACCTTTGAGGCTGCAGTTATTCTGTGCTTTTTTTTGGGCTGAATAAAGCAGTCTTAGTTATTATCTGAAATAATTTCTCTTGAGGATCATTTAAACAAAATACTGGAGGAAAAAATTGAGAGAAGTGGAGCGACTGCCCATGGCAGGGGTGGCACTGGATGGGATTTAAGGTCCCTTCCAACCCAGACATTCTGGGATTCTCCTAAAAACAGAGCCTCTTTCATGTAACAGCACTGAGGACAATTTCCTAAGGGACACTGTTCATTGGTGTTGCTCTTTAGCTTAAGGAACTTATTCTTTCCTCCTTGCTAATTTACCCAAGTGTATTTCCAGAGAGCTTCTACTTTCCTTGATTAAAGAAATTCCAACCTCTGTCTTCTTTATAAGACAGGCTCTCCATCCTCCTGATGATGGCAATAATTTTTCTCTGCACCTGGCTCAGTCCAAAGTTGTTTTTGCTTGTCCCCAGGAATTCTCACTGTCTCTGGCTGGTGCCTGGTTGTACAACACCGTGCTTGAGCTTAGGGTTTTTTAAACCCATACTGCTGCTTATTGGTTATATTTTGTGAGGGGGGAAAAAAAAGGGATCCCTGTATATTTACAACATTCTACTTGTCTTCAAAGTTTTTAATTAAAATTATTGTCTATCAATTGAAAATTTGTGTCAGACTGCAGTTTTAGATTTATCTGTTCAGGTTGTGGTGATGGATGTGGAACTGAGTCTGTGGCTTTGTTAGGTTTGTTCCTGCAGAAGGGAAGGGTCAGGTGGCAACAACTGAAAAAGGAGGTTTGGGTAGTGCTGGCTGGTGAAATTATTTGAAATAATTTGTAAACTTTTATCCATGCAATAAAACTTATTTTCTTCACAAATCTCTTACTGGTGCCATGGGATAATCCAGAAGTTTCCCACTCCCATCCTGCTTGGGTTTTTTTCCCCCCCCTCCTATAGTTCAGGCTCTTCCTCTAATCTCTTCTTTTCACTGAAATTTATCTCATGATAAATTTTCTTGCTTCACCTGCTCACAGCTGCAATAAATCCTCTGAAAATTGCTGTATTTCAGTGGCCAGTCCTGCCTTTTCTCTGAGACTCCCAAGATCCACACTGGAATGCTGATTATTCCTTTTAAATGCACTGTACAATGTTTTCTTTATCATTCTGGAAATTCAGGTGTGTTTGATGGAAAAGCAGCTTTGGGAAGAGTTGTTACTGTGAACATGTGATTTGGCTTGTAATTTTGATATTTTTTTTAATTGAGTATAAACTAGAAGTTGGCCTGATTTGGCTGAAACTTTCACTGGTACACCCAGCAGGGAGAAAATACCATGGAAACAGAGAAGATGGGGAAAAATCTCATAGCGATTTTTTTTAAAATGTTGATTATTCTTTTATTAAGATATATGCAATTTTTAGACTTAAAAATTATCTCTGCTTTGGATTTTTATTTGGTTATTTAGTTTGGTTTTTACTTTTATTTTTCTAGTCACTGTTGTATGGGGTATATCAGGGCTATTCCTGAAAACAAAGTTGCTCTAAAAGTTTCTATTGTTGAGCTTCTTTGCCCTAATTAAGAGTTTGCTGAAGGGTCCTTCAGTTCCCCAAATCCTAAACCTCGACAAAATGAAAACATACATCTCTAGAAAAAAGTTAAAGTTGATTTTGTTATGGCCCTGGAAGGTTTATTGTATCTAGTGAAAAAATGAGAGAAGGGAAAAAAAAAAAAATAAAAGACCATATTTCATATAGATAATGCAAACATTTCTTATCTGCCCACACAGTATGCTCATAGGAAAGTACAGTGGTATGAAAGATGTGGTTTTCCTGGTGATTTATTTGCTCTGTTAAATCCTAAAAAAAAAAAAAAAAAGCTTTAAAATAATAGTTAATTTAATTCTTAAAAACCAAACAAACTGAAATTTTTCAATTGTTATGTATCAAAGTAGACTATATAAGAATGAAAGGAATAGGAAGGGAGAGTTCATGCATTAATAATTTTATTTAGACTGCCTAAGGCACTTTGAAATGGTGAAGTGGGTATGGAGATATTTGGTCACAGGTTGGGTTTGGGGGTCTTGGAGGTCCTTTCCGACCTGAAGGATTCTGTCACAACAAACCCAGTGTGGTGGTGGATCTCTGAGGGGCACCCACAGCATCTCCCTGTAATCCTCAGTATCTGTATGGGGGAAAGGATGGTGGCCCTGTGGGCAGCCCTGGAGGCACCTCTGCAGTGCTGTGTCCAGCTCTGGGTGCTGAGCACAGCAGGGCCAGGAGCTGCTGGAGCTGAGCAAGGGCCTGGAGCCTCTGGGTGCCCAGGGAAGGCTGAGCTTGATTAGAAGGTATAATTTCACCAAAATGGAGTTTGGTTAAGCTGTGCATCAGAGGAGCCTCCAAGTCTGTAAGATCATGAGCAACCTCACATAGTCTTGAGTGGTGAATTGGGAAGGAGAACGGTTGTCTCTTTTCTCACTGAGTCAATGAGGCTCTTGGAAAATTAAAAGCTCTTCCTAATGAACTTTTATTTCCATGTGCTTTCAAGGGGATAGTGGTTTTCTGCTGTTTAGTGTAGAAAACCTGATTGGTCCTAAAACAGTCATCACATGTGGTGATCATGCTTTTATGTATTTTAAAGCTACACTTATGCATTTGCTAGCTCTGCATGTACTGCTTGATATCTTTGAACCTCTCTTTTGAGTAAACCAACAAACTCTTACTTATTTTCTTTCGTTATTCTGCTCTGCTTCCATTGATGACTCTAAACTTTTGACTCCAGACTGGCAATATGAGGGTAAGATGGCAAAATATGACTTCCTGAACATTGCTCGTCTGCTTTTCTTTTGTGTTCTCCTTAGAGTTATTAAAATTCCATTCACTAAGTAGATCCCTTTTGTTGCAATTAAACACAAATTATGTTTGTTTCTGTTGTGAAGCTTTAATTATGATTTATACCTTTCAATCATTCCTTTGTTATGTCTTTGGGTTAAATTACCATCGTATTCCCTGTGTCCTGACACACATTGAGATTCCTGATGGGATCTCTAGAGCAAAACACAAACAGATTCATTAGTGTAGCCATCCAACTGGATCATGGTGGAATGTGACAACAAACTTTCCCTGTGAGGGTGGGCAGGCCCTGGCACAGGGTGCCCAGAGCAGCTGTGGCTGCCCCTGGATCCCAGCAAGTGTCCAAGGCCAGGTTGGATGGGGCTTGGAGCAGCCTGGGACAGTGGAAGGTGTCCCTGCCATGGCAGGAGGTGGCACTGGATGGGTTTTGAGGCCCTTTCAACCCAAACCGTTCCATGATTCTGTGATTTGAGGGGTGTGTGTTCATGACATGCAAAGGAAGAGGAAAAACCATGTAACATTTTTGCAGTTCAAGTGTTGTAAATATGGATCATACCTGAGATCTTGTCATCACATCCTCCTTTGTTTTGCAAAGTTTCTCTAAGTAAGGGATAAGCAAACAGCTCTGTTTTGAACCTTTGTGAGTGTAACTTTGCAATCAGTTGTAGCTCGTACCTGCATCACATTTAAGGGAATACTTGTCTTCAGCATGCCAAATATGCTGGCTTTAAAAAAAAAACAAAACCCAGCAACAAAATCCCAGAGATCCTACTTTTGGAATGAGAAATAACTCTTTTTTTCATCTTTATAGATTGCAAGTTGGCCAGAACAGGTCCTCCAGCCACAATAGTTCCCATTGACGAGGAGAGTCGCAACGGTGAGTGCCCCACAGTTATTTATAACACTAATTATTTATAACCAGTCTTTAAGGCCCTTGTGGCAAACAGGCCTTCTTAATTTTTCTTAAGTCAGCAGGACGGTACCAGAGGACAAAGTTCTGGTCAGTATTTGGTTTTGTTTGGGTAAAGCTGAAATTTTACTCTGCAGCATGAAAGGAGTGTTAACAATGTGGTCTGCATTTTCCATGTGGCTTTTAGAAGGTTGCTTGTTGGTTGCCTCTGAGTTTAGGAACATGAGTTTGTAGACACCTCTAAAATGGAAGAACTTGGTTGTAGTCATGGAAATTTCAAAAGAAAATCAATGTCCCTTTTATTCAGTATCTTAATTCTCCTGACAAATCAGACAGTTCTCAAATTATTAATCTGTGGTCTAAGCATTGCATTTGTGTAGTGTAATTTGATGGGATGAAGTGTTTTACCGTGTTACAATCAGCTGTTACTCCTGAGTTAGTTACTCCTCTTTCCTGCTTTTTATTCTGTGTGTTTAGGCTTAGGGTTGTTTTCAACCTTGCAAGCTGTGTCTGTTTTTCTGCTGTGTGTGGCTGTAGTTTGTCAGATGTGGGTGCTTGAGATGATGAATAAAGTCAGGTGATACTGGTGGAACCTCTCTGCTGTTATTCTGGGAGGATTTCCTTGGTGGGATTGCTCAAAGTCGGATGGATAAATGCATTTATGGGTAAAACTCCTCAATAAACCAATTTTTAATACACCTGTGTGCTGAAGAGCTCTGGAGTGGCTAAAACCATGCTCTTTTCCCTCCTCCTGGGGTGGTTTTCCTTGCAGTCAGGAGAGTCCGAAGGAGGACTACAAAGATGGATGTGCTCTTTGAATCAGATGTGTTGGTTCTTGGCAAGCTGCTGTTGAATCCTGATGTGTTCCAGTTGTGGGCTGCTCAGTTTTGGTGGAATGACCCCCTCAGCTGGAATGGTTTGGCTGCCATAGCTAGTCTCTCTTAGCCTTTCATCCTCCCTGCTCATTAGAAATAAATCTGGCTAACGGCAAGGGGTTATAAATAAATCCAAACCAACTTTGCCATCAAAAAAACTTTGTGACAGCCTTTAGAAAGAGAGGTGGAAATTGTGGACTCCCCATCCCTGCAAGTGTCCAAGGCCAGGCTTGGCAGGGCTTGGAGCCACTTGGTCTAGTGGGAGGTGTCCCTGCCCACAGCAAGGGAGTTGGAATGAGGTAAGCTTTGAGGCATCTTCCAACCCAACTCAGTCTGAGATGATACAAAACTTAATAAGGAATGCATGGTGTTCTACATTTCCAGTGACCAAACTTTATATTGGGATTTCCAAGAGATGTAGAAATAAAAACCCACCTAATTTTGTTCTTGCCTATACAAACAAGTCTCTAGCTCACTTAAAATGTGAAATCTCATCTTTATTTTAGTTCTTCCGTGGCACTGTTGCCTCCAAGGGTCTGTTTTTGAGGTTGGAATGGCTCCTCTAAGGATGGAGATCTCAAAACAGTGGCTGGGACGCTTTATTCCATCAGTGCATGTGGTCATTGTGTTCTGGCAATAAACAGAAAACCCTGCTCTTTAGAAATAGATACGAATCACATTGTGCCATGGCACATTGAGCTCAATCATTCCTAATTCACGGGAAATCAGAGACCAGCAAATCTCACAGAATAAAAACATTTTCCTAAATAACTCTTGCTTGTTTTCACAGTCAGGCACACAGGTACCGTGCCTGACCTTTAAAGATCTTCTTAAGATCAGCAGAGATGTTAAGGTTTGACAGTTTCCCACCATGGGATGGATATCTCTTTATATCAAGTAATTTAGGTGCAATAGTAAATTACATCGCAATTGTGCTCATGTGAGCAATCCTGGAGGGAGTGAATTTGACCTTTCTTAAGGAATAAATGAATTATTTTATCATTTTCCCTGTGTTGTACTGAATTGGGTGATAGTATTTCAGATCATATTACCAGCAAAACTGAATTTTTCTGGATGATTTTTATAGGCAGAGATTTCTTTTCGCCCATGGATTTCTTTTTTATTTGATTACTGGATTTGAGACCTGGTTTTAAAGACTGAATGAGCCTTATTCCTAGGTCAGACTTTGTCATTGCCAGTGTACCCCAAGTTTTTGGAGGCCTCCATGTGGAGCCATCCGTGCTGTTTCCCTTCAGATGAGCAGCCTGAAATTCTAAAGAGCGTAGAATCTTTGGGCAGAGTTTTTGATGGAAAGTATACTCTTGGGAAAGGACTTCTTTCTACAAGGCAAGATTTAAAGTTTTAGAGATTAAATTAGAATTTGGAAGAGAAAGCAGAAGTTGGGGTAGAGGAAACAAGCAGACCAAAGTGAATTCCCCTAATGTGAGGACAAATAGGAACTGGCATCTTGGTGCTCCATCCAGAACAAAAAAAATTCCACAGTTAGGAATGCTTTGTGTTCTTTCCCATCCTAGAAAAATCGGTCAATGCAGGTGTGGTTTGATTTTATTTTGGTGGGGGTTTTTCTCCCTGCTTCCCTTATGATGGTGTGAGTGCTCTAATGAATAATGGGAGCAAATCCCAAAACCTTCTGCTCTCTTCCATGTTCCTTGGGGATGTCTGACACAAGGAAGTGCAGCTTTCATGGCTGTAGGTGGGCCAAGTGTTATTTTTCCACCTTTTCCTCTTCCTGCTCTCTCAGCAGCAACCTTTCTTCAGCCTGACTTTCTGGGGAGGCAGAGGATGTGTGATCCTGCTACAAATCCCCTTCCATAATCCCTTGTGGGGAGTGATTCATGGGAAATAGGACACAAAAATGCAGAAACAAAGCTGTGGGGTTTCTTCCCCCTAATTCTCTTGCACCAATTCATTTTCAGTTTTATTATATTGTAATGCTGGAAGAATGGATGTGATTACATTGATGTTTTCCATGCTGGTCCAAACTGGTTTAACTTGGTTTTCAGGACAATTGACAGGGATTGAATTGACAGGGAGGCTACAGATTTTGTGCCCAGAGGCACAAAATCTGTAGCCTCCCTCCAGAGGTGGGCTTAGGTGTGCTGATGAGGACTGGGAGTGATGCTCTGAATATTCATTACTCAATTAAGTGTTCAGTGACCACCAGGGCTGGAATTGAACTAATTAGCCCTAAAGAAGGAAAAGTCCTGCTATCCCAGGCATTTTGGTTAAGGAGAAAAGTTGTTTAGTAAAGTCAATTTGGAAGATTGCTGTGCCTGAGCACAGGTCTATCAAAAAATGCATTCCTTAAGAGCTGTAGCTGGATGTTCATTTCCTACTTTTCCTTCCTGTTTCAGGAAGAAGGATGAATTAATGACTTGGAGATGCTTCAGCCTTGGAGGGCTTTTCTAGCCTAAATGATTCCACTACATTCTTGTATTGCCTTCATGAGCATCTCGCTCTTTAAATAAAAATACTTTCACCTATTGCTTCCTATAATTCAAAAATCAGCCTTATGAAGGAAAGTCATCTTAGTTTTACCATTTCAAGGGATTCTGAGAAGAGCATTTCCCAAGTTTGCAGTGTCTGTGTAGGCGTGCAAAGGCACCAAACTGTGATTTTTATCTTGATTTTTCTTATTTTTCTCATAAAGGCACTTTGAGGACTCTTTGCATTTTACTTTTACTTGGTGTACTATTTTTTGTAGTGTTTCTATAACGGAAAAAATTCAAGTTATTTAGTTTACATGTTGTTATTATTCCTGTGAAATGTTTCCAGGGAGAAAGTGCTTCAGTTGATTTTTAATCTAGCTCATGCCATTGTCTTTATGCCTCCCTGCCCACACATAGATTTTTCCCACATCTTTAGACAATCTTACAGCTCCCTAATGTGTTTATGACTGTTTTTGACCAGTTTTTGACCATCCTTTTCAAATTTATCTTCACCAACCTGGAATCTGGTTTGTCTGGCAATGGAGATGTGGTGTGCAGATCTAAGTTAAGCTATTGCAGCCAATGAATAAAGCTTGGAATTAAATCTGGCCACTTGTGGGCTGAGTGTCTAGGCCAGTCTGGCCGTTCCAGCTCAGGGTGCAGTCGAGGTGGATGATGAGATTTTAGTGATGACCCTCAGCAGTGTTTTGCTGAATCTCTGGGTGCTGATCCTGTTCTGTGGTCATTAATTCCAGGTCTAAGATATTAGATTAGCCAGCAGTACAAATCTGAGCTGGATCAGGCTCAGGCACGTAATAACATCTGCTCAAATTAGGCCTCACTTTACAGAGTTTATTCCGGCTTTGTGTTTTTATGTAGGAAGAGAGGTGATCCATTAGATCCAATAGCTGCCAGACTGAGTAACTTCTGTCAGAAGTTGTTACCCTTGTGGAGTGTTCTGGACAAATTCTAACAGGAGGAGTGGATTTGTATTGATTTGTGTGTCCCACGTGGGCTGAACACTGTGCCACAGCACAGGGCTGGGCAGCTCTGCTCCATCTGTCATCCCTGGGCTCATTTGGAGCCTGGGGGTTCCCTATGGATGCTGCTCTAAAAGGAGAAGGAGCTGGGGGTGAGAGCTGGGAGCCAGAACCCCCCCGTGCCCTGGGCTGAGCCCCAGCGTGGGCAGCAGGGGAGGGGGGGATTCTGCCCCTCTGCCCCTGGGCTCAGCTGAGACCCCACCTGCAGAGCTGCCCCAGCCCTGGGGCCAGCACAGGAGGGACCTGGAGCTGCTGGAGAGAGCCCAGGGGAGGCACCAGGATGGGCAGAGGCATGGAGCAGCTCTGCTGGGACAGCTGGGGGTGTTCACTGGAGAGGAGAAGCTTTGGGGTGACCAAATTGTGGCCTTGCAGGGCCTGAAGGGGCTGCAGGAAACATGGAGAGAGACTATGGACAGGGGATGGAGTGACAAGGGGGAATGGCTTCCCACTGCCAGAGGGGAAATTTAGATGGGATACTGGGAAGGAATTGTTCCCTGGGAGGGAGCTGAGGGCCTGGTGCAGGGAGCCCAGAGCAGCTGTGGCTGCCCCTGGATCCCTGGCAGTGCCCAAGGCCAGGGTGGACAGGGCTTGGAGCAGCCTGGGACAGTGGAAAATGTCTCTGCCCATGGCAGAGGGTGGCACTGAATCAGCTTTTGAGTGCCTTGCAGCCCAGGCTCTGTGGAGCTGTGAGAAGTTCTGGCTCTAGTTCTGGTTTGTTCAAAGCATTCTTGGGCTGTTTAGGAGTGTGCTGATTAGACTTGGAGAAAGGGGATAGATTGAGCCATAGAAATCCCCTGGCAACAATGAACATTCCTGGAAAACTTCTGCAAAAGGACTTCGTGCTGCTGCCTCCCTGGCTGGGGGTGGGAAGGCTGTGACAGGGCCAGGGAATCAAGAGACACCCAACTGTAGCTGACTTGGTTTATTTTTCTAAATGCTCTGGTCTAAGAACTGGCCACAATTTCCTCCATAATTTACTCAGCTAATAAATTATTTCAGTGAGGTGAAATATGGAATATTTTTATATTTTTATAGCTTCTATTTATATTTTTCCCCCATTTTTCATGTCAGCAGTTGGCTCATAGGTGTTGCTTCTCAATTCTGCCTGCAGGTGCTTCAATCAAAATGTTCACCAGGAAGTGCTACTTCTTTCCTGACAATTTGATTTAGTTTGTAAATTCATGAGATGGGAAAAGAGGATGAAATTTATGGAAATTATTTTTGTTTCATTCCATCCTGTTTGTTCATTTCTGTTCCGAAATGATGTGTTCTCCAGATTTGGGTATTAAGGATTTCATTAGGAAGTAATGAATCAATTTGGTGTCTAATGCTGGTTTTATGCCATGGATTTAAATTCTCATGTTTTTCGTGTAGGACTAATGTGTAAAGACTGAGGAAGCTGTAAAATGGATCAGTTTATTATTCTACTTCTATTTATCAGCACATCAGCAGTGGTTGGGACTTAAGCAGAGCTGTTGTTAAAGATCTCTGCAATTCTCCTCTTTCAGTTATTTTTTAAAAAATTACATCTTTAAAAAAATAAAATCAAAGTTTCAAAAAGCAGAAGATAATTTGGGGTGGAAGTAATAGAGAAAAGTTGTTCTTTGAGAAACTGATTAATTCTTAAGGGTAGAAAACAGGGATAGAGTTGGAAATACTTAATTATTTTTGTGCTGTCAGTTGTCTGGACAAATATCCTAACCTGGTATTGGTGTGCTTGGTAGAGGTGGAATAGAGGTCCTTGAATTACCTTCAGGGATGAGAGAGAGAAGTGATGTTTCAATGGCAAAAAATAGGAATTTAACTCTACTTTGTGGTAAGGGAAATTGTGGATCACAATTCTGCTCTGTAATGCCGGGGCCTTTTCAAAATGTGTTTACTGGAAATTCTCCTCAGAGTGACTGGAATTTTTCTGAACAGCTCATCTATGACAGTTTGAGTAGTCAGAATAAGTTATTCAAATTATGGTGCGTGATCCATTCATATTCCCAGGGTGTCTATTTACCTTTGCCAATGAAGAACTGTGTATTTCCCTTAATTATTTCTTCCATATAGTTGCAACAGCAAATGTTGTTTCAGTAGCAGTGCTCTGTAATTGTCTTCTCCTGATTGACTGTCACAGTCCCAGTAAAGCAGTGCAAGATTTGATACATTTTGAGGCTTTGTAAAATCAGTTTTGCTTCAGGCAGTGGGAGGTGATGGTTGGGGATTGGTGTCCAGAACTGCAATATGCTTTCCAAGTGTTTTGGTATTGCTTTAATTTTGGAGTGTGTAAAGAGCCCAAAGCAGCGTTGGTAAATCTGGAGGAAGCTGCTCCAAGCAGCTCCCAGGGAAGGTCAGCCTGGTTCTGCTGTCCCATGGCAATGAGTCCCACAGAGCTGTCCCAGTCCTGAGAGCTCAGCTTTCCTCTCGTGCCACCAGCAATAGTGTGACACGGATATCAGAGAAAATGGATCTTCTGCTTTCTGAGGACTGGTCTTTTATGTGAGTTCTTTGTCAAACGATGGAGTTCCTGCCCTGCAGCTCAGAATCCATTTGTCCTTCTTCCCTCAGCTCTGGTGAGCTCTCTGGGCAGGTGCTCCCTTTCCAAAATTCCCAGCTCTACTGGTTCGTGGGTGCTGGAACTGCTCAGTCTGGAATCAGCTTTTTGGACCTGCTGGGGCTCTTCTGAGGCAACTCAGCTCTCAAAATTCACCTTTGTTCAGCTGAGTCCTGTGTAGGAATCCCAGAATGGTTTGGGTTGGAAGGGACCTTAAAGCCCCTCCATTCCCACCCCTTGCCATAGGCAGGGACACCTTCCACTGTCCCAGGCTGCTCCAAGCCCCAGTGTCCAACCTGGCCTTGGACACTTCCAGGGATCCAGGGGCAGCCACAGCTTCTCTGGGCACCCTGTGCCAGGGCCTCTCCGCCGTCACAGGGAGGATTTTCATTCCAATATCCCACCTGAATGGTTGGAGCCATGTCAGTTCTTTTTCAAGTCCGGTTAACACCAGGAGACATGTTCAGCAGTGTGGTGGGCTCCCAAACTGGTCTCCTTCTGCCTCTCCTGTGTCAAAAGAATTCCCCACCTTACCTTGCTGGGAAATGAAGTGTTTGATTAAAATGGACAAAACTACACTAGATATGAGAGCTTATGGTGCCCAAGGGCTGTGGAAATGCTGGAGGAGGGAAGGTTTGCAAGCAAATATCATTGCAGTACCCAGAGAGCAGGATATACAGGCTGGTGTCCAGGCACAGGGCCCCTCCCTTCATCCTTCTGGAGCACAACAGGGATATAAAGAATTGCCAGAAGATCCAGAAAGTAGAGAAGCTGAGTCATTGTGGCACTGCACAGGGAAGAAGTTCATCCTCATGTCCAGGTGGAATTTTTATGGCATCAGTTCCTGCCTGTTCCTCTGGTGCCATTGCTGGGCCCCCGGAGCAGAGCTGTATCCATACCCAGAGAAGCTGTGGGGGCTCCTCCCTGGACATGTTCCAGACCCATATGGATACAATGCTGTGCCCTGTGCTCTGGGGTGGCCCTGCTGGAGCAGGGAGGTGACACCAGGTGCCCACTCAGCTCCTTCAGCTTTGACCCATCCTGGAATTCTCTGTCTCTTCAGGAGGCACCCGAGACTCTTGGGAAGTCTGTCCCCCAGGACAAAATTCCCATTACTTTTCTGAGATGCTTTCTGTAAGCCAGGCATGCTTTTGAAAAATTAGTTCCTTCCAAGGAAACCTCACCTAAATTTCCATTTAAAGTGTTATATAACCCCAGTCCCTTTTCACACTTGGCTGAGTAGGTATGGCTTTGCATTTCCCATTCTTCAACATGTGTCTGGATGTGGCACTGGGAGCATGGATCTGGACCAAGTGAGTAATGAGCTGTCCTCAATGTTTTCATAACCCTTCAAACCCTTCCCCCAAAAAGGGGGAGGGGAAGCAAAAAACATGGGGGAAAATGACTTTATAATGGTCATGTCCCAGCTTCCTTTCATTGCACTAATTTTATTTTGATTTTAAAATGGTGGATAACTGCATAGTAATTCATGGATCATATGTTTTTCCGCCATATTCACTGTGTTTTTATGCAGATTGCTTCAAAACATCAGAATTTTTCTCTTTATTCCAACTTTGAATCACTAATAAGGATCACACTAAAGTTATTGCTTGTTTTGAACAGCAGAGTACTTGGAACACTAAATGATTCAATAAATGATGGATTTCAAAGCCCTGCTTGGCTCAAACAGAAATTTCATTTGTTGGTTTATTTTGTTACACGGTCTCATGTGAAAGCTCCTTGTATCCTCTCAGATTTTCAAAGTCATGCTAATCAAGCCAAATGTTCTGCTCCATGGCTCTGAGAGATTTTTCCTCCTTTATTCAAGCATCATTTTTCATCATTACTCTGCTATTCCACATTTTTATCCTATTGACACAGTTGTTTAGGAACACAGAGCCTGATTAAAATAAATCATTAAGTCTGGACTTTCTGGCTATCTCTAAGTTATACCATTACCCCAGTCCTAGGGATCATATTCTCCTTCTGATTAGCCCATTTTTTTCCTTGAGGTGTTTGGGGGAGCTGTTGAAGGGTCAAGAATCTCAGGGTGTTTAACCAGGCTAGGTGCTGATGCTACACTGCGATTGGGGCAATGCCTGGGATGGATCCAGGCTGGGGATGAGCAGCTGGAGCAGCCCTGGAGAAGGAGCTGGGGGTGCTGGGGGTGAGAGCTGGGAGCCAGAACCCCCCCGTGCCCTGGGCTGAGCCCCAGCGTGGGCAGCAGGGGAGGGGGGGATTCTGCCCCTCTGCCCCTGGGCTCAGCTGAGACCCCACCTGCAGAGCTGCCCCAGCCCTGGGGCCAGCACAGGAGGGACCTGGAGCTGCTGGAGAGAGCCCAGGGGGGACCATGAAGCACCCCCTCTGCTCTGGAGCCAGGCTGGGAGAGCTGGGGGTGCTCACCTGGAGAGGAGAAGGCTCCAGGGAGAGCTCAGAGCCCCTGCCAGGGCCTAAAGGGGCTCCAGGAGAGCTGGAGAGGGACTGGGGACAAGGGATGGAGGGACAGGACACAGGGAATGGCTTCCCACTGCCAGAGGGCAGGGATGGATGGGATATTGGGAATTAGGAATTGTTCCCTGGCAGGGTGGGCAGGCCCTGGCACAGGGTGCCCAGAGCAGCTGTGGCTGCCCCTGGATCCCTGGCAGTGCCCAAGGCCAGGCTGGACAGGGCTTGGAGAAGCCTGGTACAGTGCACGGTGTCCCTGCTCATGGCAGGGGAATGGAAGTACATAATCTTTGAGTTCCTTTCCAACCCAAACCATTCCATGATCTGTGAATACTTTACTAAGTTTTTGCCCAAATATATATCGGCTCTGTTCAGAAGAATAATTATACGTTCCTGCTACCAGGCATAAAATTTTATCTCTCAGAATGGTTTATGAACCCAATGAAAAGCCTGGCACATGTTGCTTCCGAAATGCACTGCTGAGCATTCGTGTTGGGCCTATTATTTTGTCACTTTCACAACAGGGTGACGTTTAAAAGAGCAGTTCTGTGACAAATTATCTTCCATGCAAGGAATTAATAGTTTTTAGAAAGGCCATCCCTGAGGAAAGCAGCAGCAGGGAGAACCACCTCACTTTTCAAGTGTGTCTGTATGTTTTGAGAGTTTTTATTTATTTTCCTTTTCTTTTTCTTCTTCTTTTTTTTTGTTTTTTTTTTGGTTATTGATCCTATTTCCCCTCACATGCCGCTCCACACCCTCTGTTTGATGCATCCAAGTCTTTCCAATATATACAAAGGGCTGGGACAGAGTGCTGGCCTGAGATGTGGCCCATGGGCTGTTTCTTCCCATTTCTGGGGTTTCTGGTGGATAATCCTCAAGTCTGATGAGGAGAAGAAAGCTCAGGGGGGCCCTTCTGGCTCTCCGCAACTCCCTGACATGAGGAGGCAGCCAGCTGGGGGGAGCAGGGACAGGACAAGGGGAAACAGCCTCAGTCTATGCCAGTGTTGAGGTTGGATATTGGGAAAATTCCTCCCTGAAAGGGTTGTCCAGCCCTGGCACAGCTGCCCAGGGTGATGGCAAATCCACCCATCCCTGGAGGAATGTCACAGCCACGTGGATGTGACACTTGGGGACATGGGCTAGTGGTGGCCTTGGCAGTGCTGAGTTAACAGTTGAGCTCAGTGGTCCCAGAGATCTCCTCCAGCATTAATGATCTGTGATTTGTTGTTGCTCCCTCTGTTAACACCTTTGTATCTCCTTCCTTTTACAAACAAAAATCTTACAGAGTCCCCCTGGGGACTCTTTTGGGAATGATGGTCCCTCACTGCAATTAACTGTTGAATGTCCTAATTTCTTTCTGAGTTTTGTTGCCTGTGAGTTGCTGTTCCTATCTGTCAAAGGGCACTTTTTATCTATTTCCCTTTCCCAAATTAGTTCTGCTTGCCCCACAGATCAGAGATCCCTGGGAAATGCCTTTCAGGCTTTATCTGGGTCTCCTGGGTGGCTCCCTAGTTGTGGAAGTGTCCAGTGCCAGGTTGGATGGGGCTTGGAGCAACTTGGGATAGTGGAAGGTGTCCATGGCAGGGGGTGGAACAAGAGAGGGGGGTCCTTTCCAACCCAAACCACTCCATGATGTGGTTGCTGTATCAGAACAAGAAGCATATCTCTTCTTCCAGATCCTTTAGGAACTAATTTGAGGCAAAATTTGAATTGTCTGTCTTACACAATTAGATTTTTTTGTAAAGTATATCTCATCAGATAGTAAGAAGTTTCCCAGTGAAGGAAAGAAAGAGGGTCACCAAGTGGTTGATGTTTATGGTGTAATTTTCTACACACTCATGTTCTCCCCCTCGGCTTTCTGTGGGAAAGAAAAGGTTTGGTTTTTTGGTTTGGCTTTGTAAGTCAGGTAAGTGAAAGCCCATTTGTTGTTACTTATTTACTAAAGGAATTTTCTGGTGTTTATTTTTTACCCTTGACGTTTTTAGAATATACATTAAGCCTGTTTCTCTGTGGGACCCCACACCCCCAACGGGCTGTCAGCATCCATCTCTCCAAGGGGAATGTCATTGGAACCATTCCTTCCCTTCCCTTGTCCTTGCCTTCCCTTGGCCATGAAGGATTGCAGTTCATTCCTCCCACTTCTCTTGTAAAAGCAAAGCTCTGGTCAAAAAAATCTTGTGGTTTCAGCTGTGTTCCACTGCATTTTTCTGGCCTGGGCATACCAGAATCTGCATTTTCCTCTAAGCTGCGTGTGCAGCAGGACAGGGGAATTCTTTGTTGGGGATCCACAGGCTGGGCTCATCCCTCCAGGCTTTTGGGAGGGATTCCCTGCTTCTCCTCCACCTGCCATGAGATGCTGAGGGGCTGCCCTGGGTTATTAGAACCCTTTCAAATCCCATCAGAATCAACTCATAATGTTTTAAGGTGTTAAATTTGTCAAGTGACCATACGGGGTTTGTTTCATGCTTTTGTTCAGCATTAATGCTCCTGCTGAGTCCCTCCAGGCATTTAATTAATCTCAGCAGTGAGAAACCATTTCTCCTGAAGGTGAGTTGTCACCATGGGTGTTCATTCCTCACACCTCTCCCGCAGGGGGCTGTGGTTTTTAAAGACCTCTGGCTGAGAGGAGCTGAAAGGGAAGGATATGCTGCTTTTCTTTGGTAGTGTAGCTTGAGGGTGGGCCTGAAGGATGATGCTGTTTATTAAAAAAAAAAAAAAAGGAAAAAACCCAAAAAAAAAAAAAAAAAAACCCAAAAAAAATGAACAGACAAACAAACAAACAAAAAAACCCAAAAACAAAACAGAAAAAAAAAAATTAAAAGGACAAAAAATTAAATCAAAAAGCTTGGTAACAGTGGAATGAAATATGTATTTTCATAAGAATTCCTAGAATCATAGAATTCATAGAATCATTAAGATGGGGGAATACCTCCTTGTTTAATCAGTGTTCTCACAGAGCTCTCAGGTTCATGAGATGTTATTTTTCCCCCTTGGAATGTCATATGACACCAGTTCAAACAGCTTCCTGCTATTCCATTTATTTGATTAACAACATCTCAGGCAAACCACAGGTTTTGATCTGTGGAACTCTGTAAAAGGCCTTTCTCTGTAAAGCACCTTTCTTTGCCCAGGATCTGCCCCTGGAGCACAGGCTTTTTGTTCAGGTCCCGGGGGACCAGGGCTGGTTGGATATTAAGTGTTAAAGATCTGGCAGTGCTATTTCTTGCCTGTTGTTAAGCTCTCTCATGCATTATTTATCAAACAGCAGGTGAAGACTTCAACCTTTTTATGGTAATTGATAGTGGTTAGAATACAAGATTACAAACAGCTCCTGAGCACCAGTAAATGCCAGCACGGGAGGTGGATTGGCAGGACGTGTTTTTCATCGTTAATTCAAAATATATGAACTTTGTTGGGCCTCACTGGGTCAATGTGGAGGGGGAGAGGAGAAATAGGTGATGAAATTGGATATAAATAGCTTTGCGTGGGGTTCTGCCTGCTTGGGTTGTGCAGTGCTCCTGCAAGCTTCAGTGTGGGGTGACAGGATTAAAGACACCTCCTGTGGGCTCACAGCCTGTTCTGGAGGATTGTTGTGCTTCCCTGGAACCCAGGATGCTCAGGGAACTGTTCCCTGCATCACCTGGGTGGTTTAGGTTGTTTTAACTTGGAGCACAAGTAGAATTATCCCTGTAATTAGAATTAATTCTAATAAGCCAGCTGCTCCAGGCACTTCCTTTGCTCGTGCCAGATTTTGCCCAAGTCCTTGGCATGGTTGATTTCTGCTTGGAGTTCAGGTGTGAAAAAAAGGTGCTGGAAAGTTGTACTCCTTGTTTAGTAAGGTTAAGCCCAACTTAAGTTAGTAAATTTTACCTGTTATAACCAGACAAGGAATTGGGTGGTTGGGAAGTGTGAAATTTCGGATTTTTGCCTTTTAGCATCAACTGGATTAAAAAAAAGAGAGGAGACAGAGGCAAGAAAAAAAAATAAACCATGAGTTGTTAATTCAGTTTGATAGAGCTGAAGCAGCTCCATATTGATGGCTCATTATTTTTAAATTGACTAAGGGTTTCCTTTCATTAATTCTTTATTCTGCAGACAGATGGGAAACGGTGGCTGCTTTTTTTCAAGGGCAATTTCACCCAACTGACAGCACATTGAAGCTTTGGGTTGGGATTTTTTTACTGTTGAAATATGACATGGCATAGATTAAAAAAAAAAAAAAACCAACAAAAGGGAAGATTCTTTAATTAAAATGTGCTGCCTCGGTTTTGTTTAATTGTTTTTATAATTAGTGCCATGATCTCTGTTAATTTTTAGCTATCTGAAAACATGCCTGGTGGGTGTCAGATGTCTCTGCTGGGTTAGTAAACATTAAAATACATTAAAACCACACATTTGCTCTCCCTTCAGTACTGATTTGCACCATGCTTCTCTTTCAGCAGCCAGGCAGAGCCCTGAACATTTTGATATTATTTTTATTAGCTCTAATTAGCCTTTAAGCATAACGAGCATCCATGGAGTAGCTCTGTGTATTCTGAGTTTTAGATGTCAGGCTAATTTTGGGTTTTGAGTGTGTCTGTGAGGTTGAACCCAGAAAGAGAAGGAGGAAAAAGCTGTGAGTCAAGCTAAGCCTCTCACCCTTCCCTGCCTCATCCCATCAAAGCCATCAGGGACTCAGGGAAGCAGAACACGCTTCCAAATCCAGCCAAAATACAAACCTTGCTGTTAGGTGGGTGCAGGGGTGAGCCTGAGAAGTGCAGAAGGAAAAGTGCTGAAAAAATGATCAAGCTGCTGAAACCTCACAGTGTTCATTTTCCCAGTCATCACCAGCATTATTAATGAACAATCCCATTCCATTGTTGATACAGCACTTGAAAACTTAAATATCCCACTTCTAAAATAATATACTTTACGAGGATTTTTGAAGGAATTCAGGATGGGACCTCTTGAGTGGTTTTAGATTATGCAATTTATTTTTCTTATCTTCTACATAGGCAGGAAGGGTGAGTTCAGCTTACAGCTTCACCACATGGTTCAGAAGGTCACAAGACTTCTAGTTACAAGACCTTTTAAGGATTTATTGACCAATAAAACATTGCCAACCTGGATATTTATGTTTTTGACCCACTCCTTAAATATTTTGTCTTATGGACTCATGCTACAGTGTCAGCTTTCTTAGCCAATCATGTTATGACACACAAACCTACAGTACTGCATTCTAAACTTCTTGTTTACCCTTGTAACTACTTTTATTTTTTCTATGTCTTAAACTCTAAAACTCTAAACTTTCCTCTACTTAGCTTAACATGTTTCTGCTTTAAACTATAAATCCACATTCTCTCTTCTAGCACCTAAGTTTGGAAGCCTTTTCCAAGGTCTCAGATCAAATCCACCGTTTAATTCTAAGCTTTGGCTTACAGGCCCAAAGTTCTGAGAGTTCCCTACATTTTGGCTTCCAACAATATTTGACTTGTAAAGGAAATAGCCCACTTTTAAAGGAAAATATTCCCCTTCTGAAAGAAAACTCACCTTCCTTCTCCCCGTGGTGGGAATCCAGGCTTGCTGGGCTGCTGTTGTCCACAGTGAAAGCAGATTTGCCCTGGGACCTTAAGGCAGCACAAGTCTGGGCATCTCATTCCTCAGTCTCTGCTTGATGAAACAGAAAAAGGGAGTTTTAGAGCATTTCTGATGAAATCAAAGTTGTAGGTTATGGTCATTGGGCTGTATCCTCTGCAAGGACTTGGATTAATGTGCCTTTCTGAGTTTTGGCTCACAGGACCATGAAGTGTTCCCCCATTGCTAATACCAGGCACACCCTTGTTATCCCATGCCTGTGTCAGTGCTTCTGGCCAGTGTCCCAGCTCCAGCAGGGATGCAGGGAGGCACTGGAGGAACTTGGGGCTGCCATGAGCCTCTGTATTTGTCCTGAGTACGCTCAAAGCCTGCAAGGCTTTTCATCTCTAAGGAAAGAGGGGCTCTGCAGCATCTAGGTGGTGTCTAGACCCTTCCTAGTCAGGACACTGCATTTCCAAACCATTCCCAGGCCAGGATTTGTATGTTTACATGTGGCTGATGCAGGGATTTCTTCCTGGTTGTATTTTGAGATCTCAGCTCACTCGCTCTTAATCCATTTAATGTTCATCCAGTTTATTTTCATAGTTTCATAATCAGCTTATGTGATACGAGGCCATGGATATTTAAACTTAGGAAGTTGCATTCCCTCTGCTCTCCCATCTTGTAATTTCATTACAAATAACCAATTTCTTGTACTTTTTTCCCCATTGTCCCATGTTAATAGGTGTATTATACTCCTGTAGCATGCATTTGGTCTCCTCTGTCTGTTTGCATTGTTTTGCCTGGGATCAGCCTCCAGCTGACGTGTGTATTTACTGGGATTAAAGAATGGCACAGTGTTTGCTTTCCCTATTTCAGGACTGTTGCCAAGGGATCTGAGCACTCTTGGCTCTTCCAGGAGACATCCACGTGCTGGGACCAGAGGCACAGAACTGTCAACACTGGTTTGGCATGTCCTCTGTTTCAGTGCCAGTAACCAGGGTTTCAGCAGCATCTTGTGGCTTAAATCACCTTTTCCTGCTGGAAAATTGATGTTTTTATAATCAGTGCTTCTGACCTTTCTGTCCTTTGAACAGAGATGTTCTGCTACACCAGCTCTGATTTTTGGCTGTCTATGAAACATAACAATGGAGGATCTTAGAGCTGCTTCCAAGGGCTTGACTTCGTCAGTCACAGGTTTCTCCTCAGGTCTCTTTTGTTTCTCTGGTATTATCAACCTATCCTTTGTCTCACATTTGGGAGATCCCACCTGCAGAGCTGCCCCAGCCTGGGGCCAGCACAGGAGGGACCTGGAGCTCCTGGAGAGAGCCCAGGGGAGGCACCAGGATGAGCAGAGGCATGGAGCAGCTCTGCTGGGAGGAAAGGCTGGGACAGCTGGGGGTGTTCAGCCTGGGGAGGAGAAGCTCTGGGGTGACCAAATTGTGGCCTTGCAGGGCCTGAAGGAGCTGACAGGAAAGATGGAGAAGGACTTGGGACAAAGGATGGAATGCCAGGACAAGGGGGAATGGCTTCCCACTGCCAGAGGACAGGCTTAGGAGGAGTATTGGGAAGGAATTGTTCCGTGTGATGAGGATGGTGGGGCCCTGGCACAGGGTGCCCAGAGGAGCTGTGGCTGTCCCTGGATCCCTGGAAGTGTTCAAGACCAGGATGGGGCTTGGAGCAATCTGGGATAGTGGAAGGTGTCCCTGCCCATGGCAGGGATTGGCACTGGATGGGCTTTAAGGTTCTTTCCATCCCAAAGTTATGATTCTATGATCTCTGTTAGTGTTCAATGGCTTCTCTTTTCTGGAACATTTGCTTTGCTTTGCCTATTCAAATTGTTTCGGTTTGGTTTGATTTTTTGTTTGGTTGATATCTCCCTTGAGAGTTATGTGCCTGTGTAACCTTAAAATTAATGGAAAATATGTCTTGGTCTTTTGATGAAACTTAATTACCACCCTGTAAAACTTTTTTTTTTCTGTGAAGAACATCATGACAACCTTAGCAGGTGTCATCATTTCCCTGTGGTGAGGCCTTGCTTCAGTCATTTATCCCCAGAAACTACTAATTGCAGCCAGTGATTTACAGTGTTGTTACAGCTGATGGGAAAAAGGAACCAAAGAGCCACAGGGTCTGATCCAGGATCTGTGTGCCAGGGTATCCTGGCCAGGAGTGGGCAAATCCAGAGGAAGCAGGCAGGTCAGTCAGTGGGTGGGATGGATGGAGCTGCAAACAGTGGCACAGAATATATAATATTTAATGGGAAAACATTTGACGTGTGGGATTGGTTTTGGGTTTTGTTTTTTTTTTTGATGGTTTCCACTGTGGTTCTTGTTTGGTTTGGGTTTGAGTTCTTGTAAAAATGTTAAATGCTGGACTGGTGTTTTCATAGAATCTGATAGCAGTTCCAAGTGGCAGTGGTTTTCTTGGAGCCCAGCATATTTCCATGATGGTCGAGCTGCCCACCCCAGGATGTGTCTGTATTTTAGGAGCTGACCCTACAGAAGATTCTTCTCCCTTTTCTTCCATTAGCTGGGAAATGGTATCCCTTGGCACTGCATCAACCAGAGTGACAGAGGTTTGGGGTTCTGTCAGATTTGGGGTTCTTCCAAAGGCAGGGGTGGATTTTCCTCTTGCTGACAGAGGAGTCTTTCAAATACTTTCTAGTGCATTATTTTTTTTTGTGATCTTCATGTTAATCAGCCTTTTTAGGAGCTTTCCATAGAGTTTATTTTGAAAAGAGGTGGACTTCCAGCTATTAGGAAACAGCAAAGTGAGGGATTGCTGGAGCTTGTTCTGCTCAGGAAGCAGGATGGGGTGGTGCTCCTTGCCAAGGATTTGCAGCACAGATGTTGCCTCATTCCTGTATCCTTTGGGCTATTCTGAAAGCCTCAATTTGAGAGACTCCTTTGAGATGCTCTTCCTCACCCGAGGAGCTATCCAGGCTGTGCTGAAGGTCAGATGAGGTTTGAGGGTGCAGATTCTGTGGGTGCTTAAGTAAGACCTTCCAAGGCATCAGGGGAGGGACAACTATATAATCAAGTGTGTTGGTTCCTGACAAAACACTGCCCCATCTCCAGCCATGTTCATGCAGTTCATTTCCAGCTGGAGACAAGGAAAAACTCTTGGTTTTGGTCAGCAAGCCCTCAATTGTGGACATTCCATTAACACCTGAATACCCAAAAGAGAAAAAAAAGAAGAAAAAGAAAAAGAAATAAAGAAAGGGTGTGGCACATTTTTTGATGTTAAAATAATAATCATGGTAGGGGAAACAAACAAGAAAGAGAACTTGGACTTTGAATTTGAAACAAGACCATGACTACAGAAATAGACATTTTGCAGCTGAAATCAAGAGCTGTGTCTGGAACTCAAATTTGGCAGGTCATTAGTATGGCAGTAGGAGGTTGGTGATGTTCCAGCCTTTAAATCCCTGGTATGCTAAGTGGGTCTTTCTGCCCTCTTGGAAAAACTCCTCTTCCTTTCTGATTTGTACATATTTGAAGGCTGAGAGACCTTTGGTGTTGTTTCATGCTTGCAAGGACAAAGTTAATTCCCAGCTGCTTGTAATACAGTTCACTTTCTCTCTATTAATCTAAATCAATCAATTATCCTAACTTCCTTTATGAGAAATATTTATGCCTACTCAGAGCAGAATCAGTTAAAATTGATTGCATCGTAATTGGATCCAGCCTGAAATATTTCATTTCTTCCTGGTAAGAGCATGGGGGAAAATGTTGTCTGTGGCAGTATTTAAATATCACTTCAGGTGGAAAAGAACAATTTTGGAGCTGCTGCCTGTTGTCTGAGCCCCTGTTCTTAGAGAAATGGGATGGTTTGGCACAGAGGACTTGGGTTCAAGCATCAAAATGCTGCCTTTGTGTGACCTACCCACTATTCCAGCAGAGAACTGGGAATTACTGCTTGGAAGCTGTTTAGCCCAAGACTTGTCTGGTGGAAATATTCTCCTGGTGAATTGTAAGAGGTGTTGGGTGTGGGACACACTGGAATGAGAGTTACCTGTGGGATCTTCAAAACTGCTGTTAATGAGCTCCCAAAAATCAGTGAGGTTGCTGAGGAGACAGCAACCTTGTTGTCTGAGGAGACACCTTATTGCTCTTTAACTCTCTGAAAGGAAGGTGGAACCAGATGGGATTGATCTCTTCCCTCAAGAAACTGGAGATAGGATGAGAGGAAATGGCCTCACCTTGTGCCACAGGAGGCTAAGATTGGATATCAAGGAAATTTTCTACATGGAGAGAGTGGTCAAGCATTGGAATGGACTGTTCAGGGAGGGGGTGGAGTCCCCATCCCTGGAAGTGTTCAGAAAACTTGTCAATATGGCACTTGTGGACATGGACTAGTGGTGACAGTGGTGGTGCTGGTTCTTGGTTGGATTTCAGTTTACTAAAAGTCTTTTCCAACCCTTAATTTTTTTTTTTCCTTTTTCAGCTCTGTAAAGTTGCCAGGCAAATTATTGGCCAGCTTGATGTAGCTTAAAGATTACATGTGGTGTGTTCCCAGTGAAGTCTGTTTTCCCAAATAAAACAGGGTGAGAAGCAGAAGGTGAATAACCTGCTTAGCAGTGCCTCCAAGGTTTTTATGGAGTTTCATGTCTCCTTTTAATAGCTGCTCTTTCAGATGCATTTCACTTCAGCCAAAATGGCATTTATGGTTAGAAGTCTGGAGGGAACCTGAGGAACGAATGGTTTCAACAAATGAGCAATTTGAGGGAATTCCATCTTCTGTGGAAGAAATACAGGGATAGGGTAGAATTTTATTAACTTCAGATAGAAAACAAGGAAGAAGTGCTGAGGGATGTAAGATTTTATGCTGATTAGACCAGCCAAGCAACCAGACCAAGACCAAATATGCAGATTTTTGTACTAATGCTTAAAGTCTTGAAAACTACAGCAGCGTGGTGAGATCCATGTGCTCTGGACATCTGGAGTTCTTGTTGGAACAGATGCATCACAGATGTGCTGGAAGGCCGGGAACCGATGGGAACTGTAGAGTAGCAGCAAATGAGAGTAACGAGGGTTGTTTGCACTAAAGCCCTAAAGGAAGCACAGATTTATAAAAGGAAAAGAATCACAGAAACCCAGAGTGGTTTGGGTTGGAAGGGATCTTAAAAGCGATCTTTTTCAACCCCCTGCCATGGGCAGGGACACTTTCTACTATCCCAGGCTGCTCCAAGCCTTGTCCAGCCCAGGCTTGGACACTGCCAAGGATAGAAGACAATGAGGCCTCTGACATCTCCATAGGCAGAAGGGGAAAGGAGAAGGGAAGTCTGAAAGGGAGAAGTTGGATATTTGAGTTGGACATATCCCTGCCAGTTGGGCAGCCAAGGCTTGGTGTCCAATTCAGGTGGAAATTATTGTTATGTCACGTTTTAACACTCATTTTACTGAACTCTTTCATGGTGTCCTTGCAGAAGCAAATACTCAATGAGGTCTGCATGGTAATAAGTCATAGGAAAAGCTCTGGGTTTTAGGGTGACCTAATTGTAGCCATCCAGGACTTGAAAGAGCCAACAAGAAACATGGAGAGGGACTATTTCCAAGGGCCAGGACACAGGGAATGACTTCCCACTGCCACAGGGCAGGGATAGATGGGATATTTTGGGAAGGAATTCCTCCCTGTGAGGGTGGGCAGGCCCTGGCACAGGGTGCCCACAGCAGCTGTGGCTGCCCCTGGATCTCTGGAAGTGTCCAAAGCCAGGCTAGACAGGATTGGAACCTCCCAGTAAAGAGAAGAAGCTTTGAGGTGATTGGAAGCTGATGGCTCCCTTAGAGCTGTTGAATGCACCACACAAAAAATATCTGCAGCCTCCTTGGAAAGAGCTGGCAAAAGAAGAAAGCTGGAAGGAATAGAAGGAAAATCTACTCAGCCTAGAAAATAAAACCAACGCATGTTTGAGTTTGCTGCTGCTGGGATAGATTTTTAAAGTACTTTCCAAGAAGAAAACTGCAAACTCTCAGAGGATGCAAATGTATTGAAATGAAACCATAAGTAGGAGCAGTTGTAGTGCATGGAAGTATCTATGGGAAATTTCTCCTGGGATTGAGCAGAGTGTCACAGCTAGTTTGTAGCAATAACAAGATAAAGCCAAATAATCATAGGTGCCATAGCCAGGACTGAGGATTACACCAGATAAATGTATAAATCCAGGATAATTGTGCCCCAGAACCACCTGCCAGTTGCTTCCTTATGGTAAAATCCATGCTTCTGGCAAGCTTCCTTCTTCCTTTCTGCCTGCCATGAAATGAACTGGTTGTTGGATCTAAACAACCACCCTGCTGTCTTTGGGGACAATGTGGAGAACTGCCACAGCTGGTACCCAGGTTTTAGCTCTGAATAAACAACAAGCTGTTAGATATATAAAATAACTAAGTGTCTGCACTGTCTTTTAACTGGACAAAGAGTGTGGAGTTGGAATCATTAGCTGAGCCTCTCTGGTGGAATAATGGAATATGCGTTAGAGTTTGATATTCTTTACTGTCTGGGTGTTGTACAGTGGGTAAAATAAATGCATTTATGGGGCATTGGTGCATTCATTAATAGGAGAGCAAAGATGCTCTGCACACTTTACAGCTGCTTATTTCCAGGGATTTCCCTGCAGTGAGCCCTGGCCACAGTGTTCTGGATGGATTCAATACCCAAGGTGGGGCATATTTTGTGTTTTGCAAGAGGAGCACCCCTTTTTTTGAGCAAAAATAAGGTTGTGGGAATTCAAGGCCTGGTTGGATGGGGCTTGGAGCAAGGTTGGATAGTAGAAGGTGCCCTTGATCATGACAGGGGGTGGAACTGGATGGAATTTAAGGTTCCTTCCAATCCAAACCCTTCTGGGATTAAAGTAAAATGTATTAATAATACTAATAATGAAGAAGAAAAAGTGAGAGAGGAATAAACCCCAAGTCTTGTTAGTATTTCTTAATTCGCATGTTCTCTTAATGATTGCAAAACCCAAATTGCTCTTTAGAGATGTAATCTCCCAGCAAGCCTGGTAGAATTCCCCTGGATAACAGAGTTGGCCACTTCAGCAGAGTCCAGAGTTCCACTACCACTAAATCCCCTCCTTGGCTGTGCCATTCTTTTCATTATTTGTAATAAATAGCCTGGACTCAGAGTAGCTCTGCTTCAGCCCAGCTTGCAAGAGCACAGTTGCTGTGGAATTTCAGCAGCTCATTATTTCAATTAACATATTCAGGCATTCCTTCCATCAGTTTAATCTAGCAGAGGTCTCAAATCATGAGATTACCAGTCATAAACTGTATTATGATTTCCTCACATACCATTCAGCCAAACCATGGAACTTTATTTGCCTAAGCATTGATTATTCTCCTCATTCTCAAACTTGTTTTTCAGGTCAGTTCTAAATTGAGCAAATCCTTCCAGCTTTGCAGAGCTGATTGAGAGTTTTTCTGTCCAACATCTGCATGTGGAATCAACTTTGTGCCCAAATCCCCAAATGTCCTTTAGGAAAATAGCTTTTCATGGCACATTACGAGTGCTGCTCAACCACTGGGCTGTTTTCATTATTTAATATTTATATGAATTTGTATTTGAAATGTTGTATCCAGTGCGCTGAAAAGTCAGCTTGGGAGTTTTTGGCCACTTCTTATCACATCCCATCACTCTTTTCTAAAAATCAAGCTGACTGTGTTGTTCTAAATGGTGATGTCTTCCCAAGCTGGAGGCATGATTGCCTTCCATTACTAGGAAAATGTTTGGGAGTGAAGACACTGATTTATCTTAGAAGGAATAAAGCTTGTTCCTAGCTCCATTTGGGATATGACAGGTATCTGTCACCAGCAGCAGGGCATGTGAATGCTTCAGCTGAAACCCATTTTTTATTTGCACTTCCCACCCATTCAGTTGCTCCCTTGTGCCCTGAGCTGGAATTGCTGTCGTTAAGGCTTCATTAAAGGCTCGCAGCTGAATTGTTTGGGGGTGTGCAAAGATCAGTTTGACTGCTGCAGTTCAGTTCCATTAAATCAGACTTCAGGAGGAAAAATGCCGAGGTCAGAAGGGAAGTGTGGGTTGGGATGATGTAAGAACAGCAGTGATGGGAGAGGATGAGGTTGGAGAGAAGCAGAGCATCAGCAGGAGTTGGCACCAAGAGGCCCAGGGTTGATGGCCACAGTGGGAGCCCATAAAGAGGCCAGGAGCAGAGGCAGGGACCTCAGTGGTGTTTCCATTGCAGAGTCACCCCTGCTGGCCTCTCCCTCAAATTGAGCTGTGTTTAATGTCCCAAATCCCACAGACTCAACCATCCAGGAATGGCAAAGATGAAAGCTTCAAGATCTGCAACATCTGTGGAAGAGAATGCAAAGAAGGAATTTTGATGTGCTGGCATAGGGGGAGCAGCAGCAAGACCAGGAATGATACAAACAAATTGTCTTTGTACCCTCAGTACAGAAACAGAAGATGCAAAATCTTGAGCCTAAGAAAATTTTCTGCTCCTAAATGCTTTTGCTAATTATGTGTGTAGAGAAGAATTGATTTCCACTGTCAGGTCTCAGCATGGCCTAGCCTTGGTGGATTGCATGGGAATTAGCCTGGAGAAAAGGAGGCTCAGGGGGGACCTTGTGGCTCTGCACAACTCCCTGCCAGGAGGGGACAGCCAGGGGGGGTCGGGCTGTGCTGCCAGGGAACAGGGACAGGACAAGGGGAAAGGGCCTCAGGCTGGGCCAGGGGAGGCTCAGCTTGGACAGCAGCAGGAATTTCTGCATGGAAAGGCTGCTCAGGCCTTGGCAGGGGCTGCCCAGGGAGCTTTGCAGTGCCCATCCCTGGAGGTGTCCCAGGAAGGGCTGGAGGTGGCACTCAGTGCTCTGGGCTGGGGACAAGGTGGGCATTGGGCACAGCTGGGACTCCGTGATCCTGGAGGGTTTTTCCAGCCTCAGGGGTTCTGGGATTTTGTGTAAACAGCCCCTTCCTCTCTCTGTCCATGCAGACCATCCCTGCAGTGCCGGGAGCAGAAGCTGAAATGGAACAGGATCAAACCAGATTTTAATGTATAATTTGTCTCACAAGCTAAACAGGAGGGATGGAACAAAGTTAACACTCAGTATTGACTGTGCCTCATGTCTGGTCCCTGAGGTCAGCTCTTAATTTCCAGTAATGGAGTGGGTTTTTCCACAGTCAGATGCATCTCAACAAATCACCAGTTAGTTTTTCAGCCTTTCTATTTTATTGCAAGAATGTACTGGAAATGACAGGACTCTTTATAATAGAAAGATAAAATGAAAAGGGAAAGAGTTTGAATGTCCAAGAGGAATTGCTTCCAGCATTGTTTATTGGCCTGTGTAATGGGCTATTATTGTGCCTCTCAAATGACACCAGATTTCCCTTGGGATGTTCTGACCTCTTCAAGGAGAGTCTTATGCAAACTGAAAAAAAAATCAAACACTGTGTTTGGCAGCAACCTGTCAAAATGGAAACCAGCTCTGAATGTTCAGCTGTGACTGCCAGGGGTCAGCAAATCCATTTAGATGATGTGGCAGTGGTGCTGCAGGAAAGAAAAACTGGGGAGCAGGGCAGCTTTGGGGCTGCCTCAGAAGATTAAAATTTTTGGCTGAGTACTTTTCTCACAGAATCCTGGAATGGTTTGGCTTGGAAGGGACCTTAAATTCTCACTTGCAACCCTCCTGAGGGTGCCCTCCATCCCTTTGTGTTGCTAATGAGGGTATTAATCAACAGCTGTCCCCCGAAGGACACCACTGTCACCCTGAGTCTTCCAGCAGGATTGAGTAGGGGATGTGGAAGGCAGAGTTAGAATCATAAGGTATGAATAGAATCATAGGATCATAGAATGGTTGGGTTGGAAGGGATCTTAAAACCATCCAATCCCACCCCTGCCATGGGCAGGGACACCTTCCACTATCCCAGGCTGCTCCAAGCCCTGTCCAACATGGCCTTGGGCACTTCCAGGGACCCAGGGGCAGCCACAGCTGCTCTGGGCACTCTGTGCCAGAGCCCCACGATCCTCACAGGGAAAAATACAATCCAGCCTACAGTTCATTTAAAGCCTTAGACCATCCTGGTCCTATGGAGAAAATGGGGAAGGTTCCAGCAGGTGGTTCCAGGTACTGACCTCAGCCACCAGTGACTGAGTGATCAGGCCTGGAAGCAATTTGGCTGCTGAAACCAAAGGTTTAATTGTAGAATCCCAGAAATGTTTGGGCTGGAGGGGATCAAGATCATCTCATTTCAACCCATAAGCCAAGGGCAGGAAACTCCTGGTTTCCACTGGACTGTTGTTAGCTCTGAGCCCCCACGGACAGATCTGTACTGGTGAATTAAGCAGCACCAAGGTCTTTGCTGAAGCCAGCTGGTGTGGGCTGAGGGTGACTGTTCAATTAACACCCTTGGCCTCTATTAAGAGCTGATTAGTGAGAGATGCCTCTGCCCGAATTAAGGTGCAAATGAGTCCATGTGCTGAAGTCAATAATATGGAATTTATGTAGCAATGAATGGGAGGTAGAAAGATAAGAAGGAATAGAAAAGAAAGGAGAGAGAGACAGGTCCAGCAGAAGGTTGTCACTATTCCTGGATCCAGCGGTGTCCTGCTGGTGTCTCTTTCTCCTGGGTTTCTCAATGGTGGAGGGTCCCAAAGTCCTCTGGAACTTTTCCCTGTTTATACACTTCAGCAAGCAAGGAATTAATGCTCATGGGCATCCCAGGTCTCTTGCACTACTGGTTAAATTATTCCCTTGTTTCTAATGCTAATTAGCACCAGCTCAGAGTTTCCTTTCTTCTGAGTTGGTGATTTCTGGGATTGGTGGTCATAGTCTGTCCCTGCCAGAATTCTCTTTGTCCCATTTGGAATTCCCTTTGTCCCAGTTGGAGCTTATTGTATTTGCAGGCGCCCCCGTGGCAGGGAGGAATGATGAATTTGACTCTATGTTCTTAGAAGGCTAATTTATTATTTTATGATACTATATTATATTAAAGAATACTGTACTAAACTATGCCAAAGAATACAGAAAGGACATTTACTCAATGTTAAAAAGATAATAATGAAAACTCATGACTCTTTCCAGAGTCTTGACACAGGTTGGCACTCATTGGCTAAGAGTTAAAACAACTCACACTAGAATTTAATAAAACAATCACCTGTGGGTAAACAATCTCCAAACACATTCCAAAGGAGCTAAACAGAGGAGAAGCAAATGAGATTTGTTTTCCTTTTCTCTGAGGCTTCTCAGCTTCCCAGGAGAAAAATTCTGGGTGAAGGGATTTTTCCAGAGAATGTGAATGCCACAGGAGCTGACCTGTGTCTCATAAATTCTGCTTTTTTTGTGTTCATCCTCACCAGTCCCTTCTTCCCAGCTTTGTTAACCTTCCCCTATGCCTGGGATAGCACCCAGACAATTGTTTCACCTTGATCTTATCTCAAGTTCCTGCTGTGGGGGTTCTCTGCAGTTCAGGTTCCAG
The DNA here is from genome assembly GCF_017590135.1 of Pyrgilauda ruficollis. Taxonomy (NCBI): domain Eukaryota; kingdom Metazoa; phylum Chordata; class Aves; order Passeriformes; family Passeridae; genus Pyrgilauda; species Pyrgilauda ruficollis. Next base: position 1,269,125 of record NW_024509210.1, on the reverse strand, counting down.
GTATCTACAGAGGAACACTCTGAGGGGCTTTGGTGGTCGCTGGTGGTGGCAGCTGCCATCTGTCCCTAACCTGGGGTGAGCTTTGGGTGATATGTGTTTGGCAGTTGCTTCTCTACACACTTTGCCACAGTGGGAATTTTTCTGGGCATGGATTTCCCAGGATGTGCTGACTCAATCTCGCCTTCACCAGGCCGGGAGTTAACGTCATCCTGTTGCTCTCTTCTGTCTTTCTCTCATGGATTTAACAGTGCTTGAGACAGGGAACTGTTCTTTTTAATCCTCTAAAACCAGTACTGGCACCCAAACCTGGGTGGTGACACGTCCCAAGCTGTGCCCTCTCATTTGGGCAAGAACCAATTTGCCAGGACCAAAAGTGCCCTGAAGTCTGGAAAGTAGGGCAGATCTTCCTTCCTTTCCTCCCCTTTGCTATTGTCAGAGTAATTTGCCTTCCAGTAATTTCCTTGGAAAATAAACACGATGCTTCATTAGCATTTGAGATACTTATTTTCATCCTTATTAGATACCAGACACTTACAAAGCAACTTGACATGTATTTTAGTTTTTTTCTGTGCAAACAGGGAACTTGTACAAGAAAATAAAAGAGATGCAAATGATCTGTTGCTAAACTTGACAGGGTTTTCCATTTAATATTGTTAGGCTCCCTGTTCCTATTTACAATTAGCTCTGAAATCTGCTTACATACTCTGCTGTTTACTATTCCTGTAGAAAGCAAGGGAGTACAGGATGTGTTCAGCCAAGAAATACTGAGAGAAATAATCAACAGCACAACTGTTTACAGTGGCTTGATGGAATTGCTCAGTATAAAGATAAAAGCCTTGGGCTTCAGAGAGCACTTGAAAACTTCATTCAGTTCTTGATGTTCTTTTGGTCTTCTGTTGGAAGAAGATGGATGGTGGTATGTTTGTGTAAGAAATTTTCCAAAAAATGTAGATGCTTTTGTTTTCATGGGTCAGAAGAAGGGATGGTGGCCCTGTGGGCAGCCCTGGAGGCACCTCTGCAGTGCTGTGTCCAGCTCTGGGTGCTGAGCACAGCAGGGCCAGGAGCTGCTGGAGCTGAGCAAGGGCCTGGAGCCTCTGGGTGCCCAGGGAAGGCTGAGGGAGCTGGGGCTGCTCAGGCTGGAGAGGAGCCCCAGCTGAGAGGGGCCCTCAGGCCTGGCTGTCCCTGGCTGCAGGGAGGGGCAGAGCAGGGCCCAGGCTCTGCTCCGGGGCCCAGCCATGGCACCAGAGCCACGGGCAGGGCCTGAGCCCAGCCATTGCCCTGCACAGGAGGCACAACTTCTTCCCTGGGCAGTGCCCAGCCCTGAGCACATTGCCCACACAGCCTGGGGGCTCTCCTTCCTGAGAAAGTTTCTAACTCAACTGAATGCAGATAACGTTATATATCTCTACGTTCAGTAGAGATAATAGTTGCCAGTTACTGCCAGTTTTCTGTGCGACTCTGTGGTTGGTTCCACTTTTAAGAACTATTAATTCTCTTTTTCTTGTCTCTTCTTTTGTAGGTTTTTGTGAAAAGTCATATTAAATGTACTTCCCTCTCCAAGAGAGCTGGAGAGGGACTTGGGACAAGGGATGGAGGGACAGGACACAGGGAATGGCTTCCCACTGCCAGAGGGCAGGGATGAATGGGATTTTGGGAAGGAATTGTTCTCTGGCAGGGTGGGCAGGCCCTGGCACAGGGTGCCCAGAGAAGCTGGTTTTTTAAGTCATCAAGACATCAGGCCAACATCACCACGTTCTCCACTAACCCAGGTCCTGAAGTTTTTTGACTGCTTTCAGAGATGATGAATTCCCTGGGCAGCCCATTGCAGTGCTTGAGAACCCTTTCTGTGTGTGTGTAGGAATTTTCCCTTACATCCAATCTAAACTTCCCCTGGTGCAACCTGAAGCCATTTCCTTTCACCCTGTTCTTTATTACCTGGGAAAAGAGACTGCCACTCACTTTCATGTCCATTTTCATTTCCACGGGGCAATAGAATGGCACAAATTTAGATAATCACATCTAATATTCTTTCTAATTCAGATTTTAGTTTTTAAGAGAGCTTTCAGATCACAGGTGAACTGAAATGCTGTAAGTTCTTAGCAACCTCCTCCAAATGTTTGGTTTCAGTTCCCTCAACTTTGTCTTTATGCTGAGGAGTGTTCAAAGATCTTTTGGTGAGGGTGATTTCCCTGTGGAAAAGGAGCAGGTCTGGCTGAAAGGGAAAATAAAATCAATCATAGTTTGCAAGTCAGGTGATGAAAAGTTTAAAAGCCTGATCCTCAGGTAACACTTTGGAGCTGGTTATGTCCTTCCTGCCTCCCTGACAGCCAGGTCAGGGAAGGGTGAAATAATTGACTGGCTCTGGAGAACAGTGTGGCTTTTACAGGTTTGCTTTTTGCCCTGATAACTGCAAAACTGCTGCTTAAAATTGGTTTTTGATGATAGCACTTTAGTGGCATTAGGGACTTGGGATTTGAGTTAGGAGGAATGACATAATCATGGAGTGGTTTGGGTTGGAAGGGATCTTAAAGCTCATCCTTGTTCCACCCCCTGACATGGGCAGGGACACCTTCCACTGGACCAGGTTGTTCCAACCTGTTCTTGAACACTTCCAGAGAAAGAAAAGTGTGGAGAAGAAGCCAATGCTTGATTGCAAAAGCAACAGAACTGCTTATGAAAAGCTTTTCTTAATGGAAAATAAAATTCTTCCAGGCAGGATGTAGTGCCAAGTATTCCTGGTTTTCCGATGTTTCTATTGGGATGTCTGCAAACATATCCAGGAGCTGCACTATTGGCAGTAAATCTGCCCCACCTTGTGTGCTTTAGTGGAATGGGGAGAAAATCAGATAGAAGGATGTCAGGCTGGTGTTTGTACCAGTTCTGGCCACTGTTATCCGTCCCTCTGTTTGCTCCCAAAATCTCCTGCTCTGGGATTCTGCTCCTAAACCTGGTATGATCCTCACTCAGCCACTCTCTTGTCAGTTGTTTGGAATTCTGACTCCTTGACAGCAGTGTGATCAGAGGCTGATGCACAGTTGTAGGTTATAAAGGGTGCTGTAGAATTTGTGGATAACAAAGGCCTTTTTTACACTTTTTAGTTCTGTGATAAAGCAATTTTCAGGAAAAGAAAGGATTTGCTCTCTCCCATGAATGAGGATGCTTCCCTGTTCTCATAGAAAGTGAAATAGATAAGAAACTGCACGTGTTATTCAATCTGTTATAAAATTCAGCTTGCTATTCCTCTGTAGTGTTCTACTACTCACCTCAAGGATTCCTTTGGCCTTCTGGGCAAAAATAGGAGGGATCTCACAGCAGGAATATTGTAAGGTTGAATTATTGCTTAACAAGACTTGTCTCCAAATTTAGTTGAAGATGGAAATTTTGGTCTGTGACAATTTTTTTCTGTTTGATGAATCCAGGGTTGGCACCAGGATGAGCAGAGGGATGGAGCAGCTCTGCTGGGAGGAAAGGCTGGCAGAGCTGGGGCTGTTCACCTGGAGAGGAGAAGCTTTGGGGTGACCAAATTGTCCTTCCAGTGCCTGAAGAAACCAAGAGAAAACATGGAGAGAGACAATTTCCAAGAGCCTGGAATGCCAGGACACTAGGGAATGGCTTCCCACTGCCAGAGGACAGGGATGGATGGGATGTTGGGAATTAGGAATTGTTCCCTGGCAGGGTGGGCAGGCCCTGGCACAGGGTGCCCAGAGCAGCTGTGGCTGCCCCTGGATCCCTGGCAGTGCCCAAGGCCAGGTTGGACGCTGGGGCTTGGAGTAGCCTGGAACAGGAGAAGCTTTGGGGTGACCAAATTGTCCTTCCAGTGCCTGAAGAAACCAAGAGAAAACATGGAGAGAGACAATTTCCAAGAGCCTGGAATGCCAGGACACTAGGGAATGGCTTCCCACTGCCAGAGGACAGGGATGGATGGGATGTTGGGAATTAGGAATTGTTCCCTGGCAGGGTGGGCAGGCCCTGGCACAGGGTGCCCAGAGCAGCTGTGGCTGCCCCTGGATCCCTGGCAGTGCCCAAGGCCAGGTTGGACGCTGGGGCTTGGAGCAGCCTGGGACAGTGGAAGGTGTCCTTGCCCATGGCAGGAGTAAAAGAAGATGAACTTTAAAGCTGTTCCCTTCCAGCCCAAGCCATCTGTGATTCCAGGATTCTGTGATCACTGGGGATCCATCCCTAATTTCCCCCACCTTCCCCTTTTCATTCCCTTTTTCAGAGCCTCAGGTTACAGTTTGTGCACCTTTCCAACATCTGGAAACAATTGGGAGACTGGAGCCAACCTCAGACTAAACACATTGGGGCACACATTTGGAAAATAAGTTTTAATGGCTCTGCCTCTGGGGTGCACCAAGAAAATCCAGGTCTGCTGGCAAAGCTCTTTTTTGTTTTTGTAATTTTTTGTTCCCCAGGGGTGCTTTCCTGCAGGAAACTGGTGTGAACAGATAAAGAGGATGGAAAAGCATCAGTAAATTGTCTTTCTTTTGCCTCCTTTATAAGGAGAAAACAGCTGCATGTGGTGCACAGAAGATGTCATAGAAATATTAAGAAAAATTATGCACACCCATGAGCAATGTTTAGACAGGCTCTGATAATTTTAATAATTCAGGGTTAGAGCAGAGCAGTGCAGGCTCCTGCTGCTTCTCTCCAAATGGTTTGCAAACAGACCCCAGGATGGCTCCAAATTAAGGTGAAAACATTCAAGTAATTTAATTCACACCTTCAGCAGCCACTGCTGATCATGGTGCTCTGAAGAACTGCTCGATCTGATTCATTATTTAGGAGTCCTCGTGTGTTTAAAGTGTAAATGAGGCTTTTCTAAACAGAGAGCAAGTAAACCTCATTGTTGATTGGCTTGAGAAGTGGCTCAAGGAATTGGAAAGCAAACAGGATTTACAAAACCAGTTTTAAGTATTTATTCGAGACCTGACACAGCTCCAGGCTGTGCCCAGGACCTCCAAAAGGGATTACCTGGATATGTGGGGTGTGAGGGAAGCGTGATGCATCTTCGTCTCTGTGGGTTTTGTGCAGAAACATTCATTTGGATGAAAGTTTCCATCAGAATTTCCCTGGCCAAGGCCATGCCCCACTCACAATTCCTGCCTCCTCATTATCAGTCCTGTACTGAGAGGTGAGTCCCCCAAATTCCTCAATCCCAGAGATGGATTTAAAGTTAATTCTGAAAAACAGGTTCCTATTTTGAGACATAAACCCAGCAAAGCTTGGCATCTCCTCAGTGGCATAAAACTGTATTTCCAAAGACGTCATATTCCTAGAATCAGAATGAAAATTAGATATTTTTCTGGTTTTGTTGAATGGGAATGGAAGCATGGCACCCTCAGGAAAATGTGGATGAAAGAGAACAACCAGGGGCTCCAGTTCAGGGGATCTTGTGCATAAAGGACCATCAAGGAAGAAGCACCAAAGGCTCTGTCTCACATACAAATCTTCCAAAATCTTGGGCTTATGTGTAGGAAAAGAGCCAGGAAAGCCTAATTGCTCCAGCTTTTTCTTTCTTCCCACACCAAGTTCTGGGGATTTGCAGGTTCTCTCATTTGGAAGGAGGACCTTACTAGCTTGTAGCCCCTTTCCCTGGTCACCTTGTTGCAGAGCAAAAATCCTTGGGGATTTTTGTGTCACATTTGGCATTAGAGGTGGTTGGAGGTGACACCAACACCGGTGTCAGATCGGGCTGCTCCCTGTTTTTGGGGCTTGTAGGCACCCGGAGCCTGACCTTGTCTTCCCTACAACCACTGACACACCAAAGGAGGCAGATCTCTGGTGAAAACCAGTTTGTGCTGCTACACATTTGTCAAACCTGACAGGAAATACTCCCAGGGACTTAAAACCAGCACTATTGGAAAATTATCCATCAGGGATTTTGGGAGGGAATGGAAGGACTGCAAACACCAGTGATGTCACACACAGTCTGCATTGCCTCCAAAATAAATCACTGCAGTGGGCACTGAATTCATTCAATTTTCCAGCAGTAGTATTTTTGGGAGCTGTGGTTTTTGACCTCTGGGTGTGAATTTCTGTCCCATTTAAGGACTGGTCATTGTACGTTTTGCAGGTTGCAGTTTCTGGTTTAAATCTGCCCCATTTGGCCTCAGTAGGACAAGTTGGAGCAATGGTTACAGTATTCAACCCATGAATTTGAGGAGAAGTTTAGGAAAAGAAATCCCAAAGTTAGCAAAGATGAATATACATTTAAAGGAAAGTGCATGGACTTTTGAGTTGAGCAGATTTGAGTTAGATGAACAAAAATAAATTGGATAAAATTTGGTTTGCTTTGGCTTGGGACCTATTGAGCAGACAAAGAATAAATACAACATTTATAAACATAGTCTCAATAAAATAAACCAGGTCTGAAATAGAACTAAGATTGGGTTTGTGATAATATATTCAAATGGGAAGACTTGGATATTCCTGGGAGCGTGGCTCCTTTTAAGTGCAAATCATTCTGGTTGCAGGTACCAAACTCTATAATCAATGTACATAATCAGAGGATTTGTGTTCCCAGCCCTGCCTGGGAATATGCACAAACTTTGTTAATATACATATTTTTTCCCCAAAGTAGCAAAATAAACTCTGCAGTTTTCATCAGCAGAAGGTGTAAGGAACTTGCTCTCAGGAGTGGGAAAACCCTCAGGGTGAAAAGTGGTTGCAGAACTGAGTGCTGTGGCAAGAACCCATCCTTTTCTTTGAGAATGTCATCCCATGAGGTGGAATTGCGTAAAGTTTCATGATCCCGAGCTCCTCTGTGCTCCAAGGTTTCCCTGTACTGGTTCTCCCTCCTGTCTGAGTGTTTCCTTCCCCAGTGTTCCATAATATATTGGTTGAAGGTTGGACTTGATGATCTCAGGGGTCTTTTCCAATCTTAATTATTCCATGTGGATGGAAGTAAAACTTGCTGAGATTTCTGCTCTGTCTCAAAATATCATGACCATAGAATAAAGGCCCATCTGTCCATTCAGCTGGATCCAAGGAGAAGATGTTTTCCTCAGGAGGTTTTGTCTGGTGTCTGAAGACATCCAGTGCTGAAGGTCCTCTCTTTATAGAGTCTCATGGCTTTTCCTGGATTTTCATGAGGAGCTGGATTTTTGGCTCTTATCCCAGTGCCTGGATCCAGTGCTACCAGTGAGCTCTTTCCAGTCTCTGACCAGTTTGGGTGTTCATTTGCATTGCTTTGAGATGAGGACACAAACCTGGGTTTGCTCTGGTTTTACTGCACAGCAGCATTTTTCTTCTTCACTTGGATTTGAGTCATTCTGAAAGCATTTTTCCTCATTGTCTGACCTTGATGGAATGTAGGGATGACTCCTGGGATCATTCCCTAGGATCATTCAGGGATGATGCTGGTTTTTTATTTCCCACAGAGAAGTTTGCCTATGTAGAGGAAGAATCCACAGGAAGCTTCCTGGTGCTAATGTGCTTATAGACTCATGGAGAATCTCCTGATTTGGAAGATTCCCACAAGGATCATCCAGTCCCACACTAGCCCCTGCCCAGGACACCCCAACAATCCCAGCTGGAGCATTGTCCAAGCACTCCTGGAACTCTGGTAGCCTTGGTGCCATGTCCATTCTCTGGGCAGCTTTTTCAGTGTCCCAGCACCCTCTGGGTGGTCAAGCTCCTTTGACCAAGGCTGTGGCACTGGAGGAAGTTTCCGTAATTTCCTGAAACTCCCTCCTTGGAAAGCCTGACTCAGAGAGGTTGTGTTGAGCCTGTTTATTCAGACTCTTAATGTTGTTGTTGTTGTGTCCTAAAAATTCTAAATCTCCTTCAAGAGCTGCTGTTGCCAAAGTCTTATGGGAAGGGAGGCAAGAAACAAAGGGAAGGCTGGAATAGCCTGGAGAGGTTTTATCTCACCACTGGCTGTGGGATGTGCATTTTTATTACTTCTCTGCTGTCTGGTACAAAGAGGAATATTTTCTTCTTCAAATGCTCCCAGAAATTTAGCTTGGTGGTTTGTTTTTGTTGTTGTTGTTTTGTTTGGGTTTTGTTGTTTTGATTTGTTTTGGTTTTTTGTTTGTTTGTTTGATGGGTTGGATTTTTGTTGAAAACCTTTTCATTGTGTATAGGGTGCTTTATAAAGCAGCAGTTTTGTTCATGGCCATTTTTTGTGTCTGGTATGAGAGCACCAACCTGGGAATGTTTTTTTATCAAGAACCAGCAGGTTTTGTGTAGGTAATGGACAATCTTATGTCAACCTTATCAATCTGTTTCTGGTCCCACAGGCTAAACTAAAAACCAAAAAAGAAACCTTTTTTCAGAATTTCATTTCAGGGGATATTTTACCCTTGTGGGGTTGCCAGGGACTCGACCAGTCGATACCAATATTGAGCATCTTCCAACTGATCAATTTTTATCCATTTAGTTTTTGTCATCTGTTGCACCTTGTTGTACCAAGAGGTCTGTAAGGCTTTATCACCAGCCTCCTGGGCAGATGAGCAGGGTTAATGTTGCTGCCTTCTCACTATGTGAGCTTTTAAAACCCCTTAAAGAAGAGCCCACGTGATTTGCAAATACCTCAATTTTTTTTTTTTCCACTGGCAAAGCCAGTAAGAGCATGGACAAGGTTATTCTGGAGCCAAGGAGCTTGTGGAAGAGGGAGCTGGAATTCAATTTCAGATCCAGATCTGTCCTGAGCACCCAGGACACCAGGTTAGGTGGGTCTTTGGGCTGATCTTGGACAAGTATTTGCATATGCAGTAGATGCTTTTTATTTCAGTTAGGAAGCAGGATGCAGTTTTTTCATCCTAAAAGCAGTCCTTTGTAAATTATGTTTTACAGAGCTTGGATTTTGAGTAGCAATTGAGTGTAAACAGGGTTCGGAGAGAGGGGTTGCATTTACCTTCTGTGTCATTCAGATTTAGAACACGTTCAAAAGAGTTTGGAAATGTCAAGGAAAATAGAAAATATTCCCAAAAGGAGATTTTTTGAAGACTGAAATGTAGAAAATGATACCCTGGAGGGGGAACCTCAGTTCTCCAATCTCCTGCAGATTCATTTTGCTTTTCCACTTGGAATGCAGAGTATTGCTGGACATCTAAAGACTTTGCAGGCCACAGCCCAATCCCATAAGTACATTCCTGTGTTGCAAAAATAGATCTAAATGCAGAGAAAAGCCTTGTTTGATGTTTAGAGACTTTTCAACCACATTGGTGCCTTCCAGCCCAAACCACTTCATGACTCAATTAGGTTTATTCCCAGACCAGTGACAATTCCCTCACACTTTAAAAAAGGGCTCTGCCAAAACATTCAACTAAAATGATCCTGGGATGTGTCAAAATCATTCAGGAAGTGACTCATAACTGGGCACAGCCAGCCTCCTGTCTTTAGCATAACCAGCAGATCCCACATTTCATGGCTTTTTGCACGTGAGTCCAATGCCCTTCCCAAAGAATGTTCACCTGAGATTGGCCTGTAAAATCAAAACCTTCCCTTTTATTTCAGCTTAATAAAGATTTTCAGCTCCTGTGTTCCAAAATTGTTAAAATACTTGCAGCACTTGATAGTTTTTAATCTTCTTGTCCAATTTGCAGCCATTTTTGAATAATTGCAACAAGCTCAGAAAAATTATATTCCCTATGGCAATAAAACGTCTTTCCTCTCTTGTCCAGCCTGTTGGGTTCTGGCTGGTTTTGTTGCTTTGTTGCTTTTTTAGCCAACAGCTTCCTTGACTTTGATTCCTTGAAGTTTATCCTGTACTAATCCCTTAGAAATCTGTATGGTCATTCCATGAGGTGCCTCAGTCATCAGTCAGGCTTCAGGGCAGGTGGAAAAGCAGCCAGATTGTGTGGTCTCCATGGAAGATGGAAAGCTCTTCTTAAAATCTGCTTTTGGTGATGGGCAATCAACATTTTCCATCAGCATTTTTTTCTTCTTTTTAATTAGCCAGGAAAAATATCCCTAATGATAGTCCTGGGTGTCCTTTCCAGTGGCTTGTGCACCAAGGACAGAAAGGCAGGCTCAGAGCAGTGCCTGTCCCCTGGGCTGGCCCTGCTGAGGGACCTCCAGGGTGTGTCCAGTCCTGGGTCCCCAATCCAGGTGGCACTCAGTGCTCTGGGCTGGGGACAAGGTGGGCATCGGGCACAGCTGGGACTCCATGGGCTGGCAGGGATTTTCCAGCCTCAGTGATTCTGTGATTGTTTGAGATTTTGCTTGTGAAAAAAAATTTCAAAGCAGATTTTCTGTAAACTTGTTGTATCAGTGAGTTATAAATACCACTGGACTGATTTGGTTTAGTGCTGGCACTTATGGAAAAACTGCTGATGCAGACACATCAGATTTGTCATTAGGAGGTTCCCTCCCTGGCATTTTAGGCAGGATGTAAAAAAAACCTTAGAGATGTTTAAGGGGGAAAGGGAAAGGCCTCTGAAATATCAGAGACTTCATAAACTAGAAAAAATAAAACTTTAAGGATGGCTATTACAAGGCTGATTTGCAAACTGCTGTCTCTCAGAGAGAGTGTGTACAGGTGCTTCATGAATATCTGCGGAAAATCCAGCCCATTTTTAAGAAGAAAATAATCCCGGGATCAAACCAAAGCAAACAAAAGTGCTTTGTGAAACCAAGCAGAGAGTGAAGCAGAGCAGGATCCAAGGAGATGCAGAATCAAGGCAGTGAGTTCAGTGAAGTGATGGTGGTTGACTGCAAACCATGAAATTCATCATCACAGATTTTAAGTTGTTTAGATGTTTTTATAAGTGAATTTGAATTACCAACCCGTCTTTGCATCATCATTGAGGCACACTGATGAGGGCAGTGCACAAACTGGTGGATTTTATAGATTTTACAGGACTTGTTGAGTAGACATCAACACTTGGCAGTGTCACAGGGTTGGAAATGAGCTGGGTTTTCACGGTGAAATCTTCTTTGTGTTAAAACCAGTCCTTGTCTCTCAAAATGTACGAGGCCAAGCTCCTGGAGCAGAGTAGAACTGTACAGATGTTATTGAACAGAAAACTGTGCCAAGAGCCATAAAACATCTGGGTGAAAACAATGTTTCTCCTGTGGCTAAAAAGCTGTTGCTCCTTGAATTTGAAACCAGTCTTTGGTGCAAAGTTTGGCAGTTGTATTCCCAAATATTTGGCAGTTTTCTTCCTGCCATCTTTATTGTGTCAGAAAAATAAAAAAAAAAATAGTTTCAAAATCAATGATTGAAAAGGCCTTACTATGGTGTTTTCCCCCACAGGACTGCAAATCGGTTTGCTGGGGTTAAGATCAGTGATTATTTTACTGTTTTAGCAAAAAAGCATCAGCCCTTCTTAGATGAATATTTTTATACAGGATCACTGTTATAAAGTGAAGGTGTAAAGAAACTGGATGCTACACTTTGGAATAAATTATTTGGGCCCTTAATAACAGGAGGTTACATGGTAAATATTTTAACCTAATTTAAATGTTCTGCAGCTACTGACATTTACAGATTTTCTTTGTAACTGCTGGTGAACTTCCACAAAGATAATTCCTGTTAATATTTTGGTGTGAAGCAAGCTGGGGAGTGTTAATTTTGCAGAAAAATGACATTTCAGAGGAGCAGTTATAAATGCTGTGTGTGCAAATCTGAGGCACTGGAGGGCAACACTCGGGGTGGTTTGTAATGCTTGACGTTTGGGAAGTGAGCTGGGAGTGTTTTCCACAGGAAATTGTGTAAATTGTGGGGGCAGTGAGCTGACTGCTGAAAGGAAGCCTTACTGGCAGGATGGAACAGGGTGGTCTGTGTTGAGACCCCACCTGGAATTCTGTGTGCTGTTCTGCAGAAAGGGACATGGAACTGTTGGAGCAGGTCCAGAGGAGGCCATGGAGATGCTGAGGGGTCTGGAACACCTTCCCTGTGGAGCCAGGCTGGGAGAGCTGGGAATGCTCAGCCTGGAGAAGGGAATGGTGTGTGGAGACCTCAGAGCTCCTTCCAGAGCCTGAAGGGACGCAGGGGAGCTGCAGAGGGACCCTGCAACAGGAACTGTGACAGAAGTGACAGGAGTGACAGAACAAGGGGGAATCAGTTCAGACTGACAGAAGCAAAATTTAGGTTACATTTAAGGAATTCCTTGCTGGGGGGCAGAGGGGGGTGACACCCTGGCACAGGGTGCCTGGAGAAGCTGTGGCTGCCTCTGGATCCCTGGAAATGTCCAAGGCCAAAGCCTGGCATAGTGGAAGATGTCCCTGCCCATGGCACAGGGTGGAATTTTGGATCTTTAGGATCCCTCCCAACCCAAACTATTCTGGGCTGCTGTGATTCCATGGAAAGACGCACGTTGAGAGCTGGCTGCTCCTCTCAGTACCACTTTTATCTTGTGGCTGTAGTCTTCACACCCTTGTGCTGCAATTCAGTTTCTGTTGAAGAGCAACTCCAGGTACAAACCCTCTTTTTTCCTGGAGAGCTTTATGTAACTGTGCTTTTTTCTCCCCTCATCACCTTGATGTGTCGCTCTCGCTGCAGAAAATTTATTCCGAGTTTGGTTGTTATTTCCGTGCTTTCATTTGTTCGAGGTGAGATTGGGGGATGATTGCTCAATGAAGAAAAAGCTCATCTTGTTAAGTAGATAGCTGGATGTGACAGGTCTCATTGTCAATTTAAATCATTGTGCATTGCAAGTGCTTCTTCTGGCATTGTCTGATACAGCTGCAGTGTCAGAGGCAGTTTTTTTATTACAGATAATAAGGTTCAGACTCTTTAAACATCACTCAAAACATAAAACACCACAAAGCTGAGGTAGAAAACAGCATTTTCAGTATCACACTGCTTGCAGAAATACATAAGAATGTGGATTCCCTATAAATTCCTCCCTGGGCTGTTCAATGTCGTTGCAGGCACTATCCTGGTTGACAACATGCTGATCAAAGGGACAGCAGGAGGTCCTGACCCCACCATCGAGCTCTCCCTGAAGGACAACGTGGATTACTGGGTGATCCTGGACCCCATCAAGCAGACCTTGTACCTGAACAGCACCGGCCGGGTGCTGGACAGAGATGTAAGTTTGGGCTTGGTTTTCTCCACAAACACGTTCATCTCTGATTAACCATGCACACAAGTCCTGCTAGAATATAATTCCTGCATCTGCCTTGTCCCCAGATGGATGTGAAAAGAGTTAATCTGATCATTTTTTAAAGGATTTTTTGGGAGCACACAGTGCAAATATTATTGTGCAAATATTATTGTGGACAAACAACAACAAAGACCAAAAAAAGTGATGTTAAGCGTTTTATATCTGACCAAACTTGACTTGTTTGTTGAATTAAATTTTTTATTCTGATTTGCTGGCTGGAAGAGGTGCTGCTTAGCCTGTGCCCTGTGACATTTATTAGCAGCCTGCTTTCCCTGTGCACACTGAATTATGAGCAGTGAGAAGTGACGAGTCGTGGCTGCCACAATTCACTCACAAAGCTTGACATGTTCCATTGAGAACGTGCTGGTTCAGATTCTTTTTTTAAAGCAGCCTAAAACATATTTGCTGTGCTTGTTCCTGTTGGAGTTAAGGAAATATTGTCAGGGTAAGTTTGATTTTTATAAAAAGAATGATGAAAAGCACAAAATAAATAGGAGTATTCTCATCTAGGCTAATTTCATTGGGGAGAAAACACTCTAAATATAGAGACATTTCCTCACAGTGTTGCAACCTTGTGACAGAACCTGAAAGTAAAATTGACTTGCAAGTGCTTTAATCAATATGGCAAGAATGCTGTAAAACTCAGGAGTTCTCCTTGGAGTGCAGGGAAGTTTGTTTTGTATTAGCTTGATTGATTAATTTGTCTTCTCCGTGTGTTTTGAGATAAATTCATAAGTACCAAAAACAACATGCAAATTTCTCTTCATTTCCATTTGCTGGTGAAAGGCACTAATTGAATTCAGCTGTTCTTAATTTTCTTTTAATTCAAAAACTGTTTTCCCATGCAAAATACAAAGTGTGGCAGAGTGGTCATGGTGGCAGAAGACTTTCTGGGAGAGTTGGCACTTCTTCAAATGCCAGCCAGCAGCTGCTGGAGCAGTTTTGGCCTCTCAAGTTTTATTTTAAGCCAGAGAAAGAAATGAGAGCCTGGAATGGAAGGCAAGGCTGGAGAATCATTCTAAGAAATGTGGGGCCCATTCTTATCACCCCACACCCATCCATAGGGAGTTAGGAAACAAAATCCCTGTTGGATTGGTGCTAATTCTTCTTTTCAAGGCCATTTATTGACACTTTTTTGTCACCTTAATGTGAATCAAAGTCGATGCTTTACCCAATAAACCTCATCAGATTATTTGAGTTTCAATATTAGTCACAGTCTAAACCAATTCCCATTATTGTGAGTTCCCAGACACTTTACAGGGATGTTCTTTGCCAGAAGTAGACTCAAGTCCCCTGGAAATAAGTGAAGTGTGTGCATTGCTTAATTAATCCAGGTAATGATGTGTTTACATTGGTATTTAAGGTATTAATTCCTCATTTTTTACTATGAACTGGAGCACTTCTTATCCCTAGTACTGTGTCCAAACATTCATCTCTGGCAATTTAAGTTTGGTGGGCTATGGGAAGGAAATCTGGGCTTTAAGGTGGTTCAGATTTTGGGTGTGATGCCCCCTGTGCCTCTCTTGCCTGGCCTCAGGGTAGTGCAGTCACTCACAACCCAAAGAAAAGGAGAGCAACCCTCAAAACCCCCAGGGACTGATCAAAAATATGAAATGTGTGTCATGGGCTTTATTAAGATGGCTCTTTTGGGGACATGGGTTAGTGCTGGGTCAACAGCTGGACTCCATGGTCTTGGAAGTCTTTTCCAACCTTATGGATTCTCCTAAAGGACATTCCCAGCCTTCAGAACCAGGGCTGTGCTACCCCAGCACTACAGAACCATTCAGTGTGGGAGGGTCTCTTTTTGTTAACAAAAACCCCGACCTGTTTTTCCCATCTTTCCACTCAAATCCACTTGAAACTTTGTGGTACCAATGAAACTGGGAGTTTTATTAGGCTGAATATTTAGATTCAGCTTTTTTATTACAGAGCAAAAATTGGAGTCTCTGATACACAAATGATCACATTCCATACATTTGGATACCCTTCCCATTTTTCTCTCCCTGCTGATTCAGTCAGGCTGATCCTGTCCTTTTTTTATTTCTTGCTTTTCTTGACAGCAAATCTTCCTAGATTCCATTGATTGTTACTAAGAATGGCAGTGTGTTTTCCAAATAAAATCAGATTAAAAGAAAATTCTACACTTTTCTTCCAAAACTTTAAGAAGAATGACCAGTGATAAATCAGAAGTGAAGGCGCAGAGAGCTGCTGAAAGGTGCTGGGATGATTTGTCCCTGGTTTCATAAACAAATTTTGCCATTGCGTCATTGTTTATTTACATATTTTTGTAAACTCAGAATATCAAATATTTGTCAAATGTCTGTCATTTCAAATAGTTATATTATTCTTAGGCTTGGCTATTTAATCCAGATACACTTAGTTGTGACTGCAGCTTGTTAAATGCAGCCTAAAAACTGTTGGATCTTACTAAAATGAATAGTAAAAACCATTCCAGGCTAAATTTCTTTGTCCATCAATCAGTTTGGGTGTTTTAGAGCCAACAAGTGAGAAAAACAGAATTGTCCACATTGAAAGTTGTTTCTGAATTATTTGCAAATGTGAGTGGTAGCAAATGTGATTTATTTCAGACTTGATCTTTCAATTCAAGACAAGAAAGAAGCAAGAAAGACTTTGGGGGGTGTCCAGAGGAGACCACAAATGCTCCAGGGCTGGAGCCCCTCTGCTGTAGATCCAGGCTGGGAGAGCTGGGGGTGCTCGCCTGGAGAGGAGAAGGCTCCAGGGAGAGCTCAGATCCCCCACCAGGGCCTAAAGGGGCTCCAGGAGAGCTGGAGAGGGACTGGGGACAAGGGATGGAGGGACAGGACACAGGGAATGGCTTCCACTGCCAGAGGGCAGGGATGGATGGGATATTGGAAGGAATTGTTCCCTGGCAGGGTGGGCAGGCCCTGGCACAGGGTGCCCAGAGAAGCTGTGGCTGCCCCTGGATCCCTGGCAGTGCCCAAGGCCAGGCTGGAGGGGACTTGGAGCAGCCTGGGATAGTGGAAGGTGTAGGGGTGGAACAAAATGATTTGAAGGTCCCTTCCCACCCAAGCCGTTCTGGGATCCATTGAATTCCAATAACAATAAACCAAAGGCTCCAGCAGGTGGCATTTTCCGTGTGCCTTTACCACAACCTCTTTTCCCTTGCAGCCGCCCCTGTCCATCCAGTCCATCGTGGTGCAGGTGCAGTGTGTGAACAGGAAGGTGGGCACCATCATCAACCACGAGGTGCGCATCGTGGTGCGCGACCGCAACGACAACTCCCCGCAGTTCCAGCAGCAGCGCTACTACGTGGCCGTCAACGAGGTCAGAGCTGCTTCTACTCCTCCTCCTCCTCCTCCTTTGGGTGGGGTCACTGCTAAATCCCCGCTGTCACTGCCTCCTCCTTGAAAACCAAAAAAAAAATTTGGTTGTTTCCTGTCCTGCCACTCCAGAAAAGCTCATCACTTTGGTAGGCTTCGGTTTTTAGCATTTTGTCCTGCTTTTCCTTCAGGAATACAAAGACCAGCACAGTTTTGGAATATTGCAGAAGACACCCAGATTTAAAACAGTATTTTCATGAGTGAAGTGTTGTTTTCTGTTAAATTAAAGCACTTTTAAGAACAAACCAATGTATGAAGAAAATGAAGTTTAAAAAAACAGTTTAAAAAGGTTTATTAACAATGTTGAAGCTTGGTGAAATGGAGATGTGGTTTATTGCTGTTGCTCTGATGCCTGTGAAATGAATTAATTTTTTTTTACTATTATTTATTATGTTACTTTTTTTGGAATAGAGAGCTGTGGATTGGACCACTGCGTGGTTTGAAGAAAAAAAAATATTTTCTTCTTGAGCTGTTACAACTTTATTTCACTTTCCAGTGAAGTTTTTCATTGTGTTAGGGACTGCATAATCTGCCAATAAGCAGTACAAAAAAATCTGTGTTTTCAGGGTTAGCATGTCAGGGCTTTAGTAATGAGTAGAAACAGGGACTTACATGAAGTAATGGAAATTATGTGGGCTGAAATTATATGGAGAATGGAAGGATGGGTCAGTTTTGTGCAGATGAAGACTGAAAGAAGTAGAATTATTTAAAAATATATTTATTTAAAAAATAAATTATATTAAATATGCAGCCTGGTGGGGTTTGGTTTGTGAGGTGGGGATTTGTGAAAGAGCATGGGTGCTTGATTTTAATAGATTTGATTTGGAGAAATTTCCTATTTTGTTGTGTTTGAGAGATTCAGCTTTTCAGTGTGTCCTTGTGTTGTCTTTGGTCTCCATGACCACACATGTGCCCTGGGAAAAAGGTGGGCCATTGGTGAGTTGAGGCCTAACTAACCCAAAAGTGTGGAGGAAAAGCCACCCAAATCCACACATTTTATTGGACCTGCAACTGAGATAAGGATAAACAAGGTTTTTCAAACTTCCTGGTTTTGAATTAAAACGCCTTTCCCTTCAGACACATTTTTGGCACTCCAGCTGCACGTGTGGCTTCCCATTGGAATCTGGGAGCACTGGGAAAGTCCTCCATGGGCTTGTCCATGGTTTTCACATTGGTTTTCACATCGCCATGGAATTTCTCTGTTTCTACAGACCCAGTGCAGGAATGTTTCTGGTCCTGAGTAAAGGCAGCATCAACATGAGCCTGAAGTGCCTGTGTGGGTTGTGCTGCAGGGCCCAGATCACTTCCAAAACCTACATAATTTTTGCAGTGAAACCAAAGACAGGCATTATGGCTATGCTAAGAAAGCAAGGATTTTCCATAATTAGGGAGAAGTCCAAAAGGCAGAGTGCAAAATGCACCATTCCCAATTATTTGTGTTCAGAAATTGAGCAATGTTCTGAGGACACCAAGCATTTATTGGAATTATTGCTGGGCAAAATGCACTGTTGCTCTTTCCACCAGCTGCACCCTGATTTAATTAATTTCTTCTCTTCATTTTATCTCTGTTCCATGGATAACATCTGACATGGCACCACTGTGCCCTTGAGCAGCACCCAGTGAGTTCATGCTCTCATTAATTAATTAACAAAAAAATAATTCACAAAGCATCTCAGACTCTCTCAAAGGTTTTAATGAGTGATTAAATGTTTTAATGCTCATTTATTCTGCTCATAATTAGTGCTGCCTCTGGTGAATTTAGCAACAGGAATGCACTGGGACAAAATGTTTATGGTTAATTTTTGTTTCTGTTTTCTGGTTGCTTGTAAACAAAAAAGTACTGAAATTTCTTTTACATAAGGAACATAAAACAACTCAAAGAAGGAGTAGATTTTATTGTATTTTGGAGAAATTGAATGGTTTTTATGTCAAGTTGTCTTTATATTTGAGCTGTCCCAAGCATATTAAGATGAGTTTGTCAGAGAAGTTGAGGGTAGTTGTAAATAGTACCATAAGTCCTGTTTCACATGTGATTTCCATTTGAACAGAAAAAGACATGGTTTAAAATTAAGCCTGGATTTTCCCAGGAGGCTTAGAATGAGATGGATGTGATAGAGTAGTGTCTGATTAGTTTTATACCAGAAGAAGTCTTGATTTCTATATTTGATTGGAATCACTCTGTCCTGAGTTAGAATAAAAGCTCCCCTAATCCAGGGTGTTTGCTTTGCCAGTGCCCTGGCAGATGCCCAAGGAAAAGCCACAAGGATTGGGAAAAATGCAGTGGTGCTTCCTTAATGAGTTACCTGGGAAGTCCTGTGTGGAGCAGCTCCAGACCAATTTTGTCTTTCCCAGTTGCTCGTGGACGTGGATATGGTGGTCCCTCCTTTCATTCCTTACTCCAGGTGTTTGTAGCCTTTTTTTTCCAGCATGTTTTGTCTTGTGCCATAATTCCTCACGCTACTGCTTCAAACACCTTCATCTGGACCCTCAGAGCCCTGACCCATCTGAAGACATAAAGAGTGTCTCTGGAATATTCTGCCTATTGTCCAACAGTCCTTAGGGATTTAAGTGTTTCCTTCCATCATTCCCCTGCTTGTACCTATAGAAGACCTATGGGTAAAGGTGAGCCCAAATTAAAATGTGCAGAGAAATTCATGTGAATGGTTTGAAAACGTGGCTTTTGCAGCTAAGAATCAAAATCTTCATTACCTGTTTATTGAGGAATAGTTTTTTTGTCAGGATTTTAGTTCTTCTGTCAAAAGTACGGACTTGTCACATGGAACTGGGCTTGTCCTTGTCAGTGTTGATGGAGGCTGGAATGTTGGATGATGTGGTTTAGCTGGGAATGGCAGAGCTGGGATCCACATACAAATAATTTTATTTTTTTTTTAAGTCTTTATTGAAAACAGATTTTCTATTTCCCCACCATTTTGGAGCCAGTTTTCCCTTTCTCTTTCTGATGCTTTTACAAGTCCAAGTATCTCAACCAATCCAACTGCTCTCCAAAGCGTTAGGAATCTCCATATGGAAGTAAAAACAAGTGAAGGCTGATGTCACCATTTTTATGATAATGAGAAATCCTCTGCAGAGTTATTCCCTTGGTTTTTTGCATGACATATTTTTATTTATATGAAAATATCCCATTGTTATTCAGGTAGGAAAAACTCCTGACAGTGACATTAGCCTGGGGCTAAATTTGACCATATTGGTGACTTGAAGATTTGAGTTATTACCATATTAAACCCAATTTCTGCAGCTAAGTAAAAATTCAGAAGAATTATGCAGCTCAGTTAATATTCCACAGGCAAATATATGGCATTGCCACAAGGGGTTTAAATTTATGGAGCCTAATACAGGGATTAGGAAGTAAAATCTTGTACTGCTGAGGCCCAGTGGTGGTGTCTGTGTTTTGTGTTCAACACAACTTATCTGATCATTTTTATCTGAGCTAAATACAGCTCCAAATTTGCATTGCCTGGGTTTTATAAAACTGACTTTCTTTGCTCTTAGTTTTTCACTTTGCTAAGTCCTGCAGGGCAAGTCAGGAGTGTTTAATAGCAAGTTCTGTTTGGAAGTAGAGGTGGATTCTGTAGAACACTGTTGAAGTCAGTATTTATTAAATGCATGTAACCTTAGAGTTGCTTGTAACCCAGAATTTTGTGATTGGTTTGTTTATTTAGTTCGGGGCTTTTTTCCCCCTCCTTTAATTTAGCAGAGATAGGAATCCTTGGCAAAATAAGAACCTTTCTTGAACTTCAGTCTCAAAACTTTGGGTTTGGGCTGTTGAGAATTAGAACTTGTGCTGAATTTTCATTTCTTGTGGTGTAATTATTGGTGTCTTTTTCCTTGTGGTATCGAAATAATTAATCTCTGCAGGTAGACATCATCAAAAGAGCGTTAGCTCAGAATGATTAACTGTAAATCTGGCTTTGCTCTGCTCTTTGGGGCCACTCTGAAAAATTATTCATTTTTAACTTTGTAAATAGGCAATAATAGGGAAATTCATTTTCCAAATGTTTTATGGAAGAGCTGAATGCTTCTGTCTGCATCTCGACTTCTAATAGCCATTAATCACGCTGAAGGAAGTTTTTAAGTGTTACAGCTGTAGACTGTGCAAGAAGAAGATTTATTGTGTGCATCTCCTCTGTATTTGTTTAAATGCATTCTTTTTGGAATCTCCCTTGTTTCGTGTCATCATGATTCTTTTCCACTGCATTGAGTTCCCACAGAGATGATTATCCTCAGGCTGTCACTGACACTCCTGGAATTATTTCTTTGCAATTCCTAAAGTTTTGTTTTCATAAGGTAAAACACTTTGATGGTTAAACCCTTTGATGTACAACTTCAGGGCCTTTCCCTAGGACATACCAAAGGTTCCTACAGAGACACAAAATTCCACTCTTTAGTGAAGGAATTTTTCCCAATACCCAAGCTGAGCCTCCCCTGGCACACCTTGAGGCCATTTCCCCTTGTCCTGTCCCTGTTCCCTGGCAGCAGAGCCTGACCCCCCTGAGCCTCCTTTTCTCCAGGCTAAAGTTGTATTTTATTAGGGGATCTGAGTTCCTCCTTGTTGTTCCAACAAGGAAGTGACAGCAGTCTCTCAGAAATCCCTCACAAATTGTGGGAAAATGTATTATGGCCAGCGAATTGTGAATGTCATAGCAAAATCAGCACAATGCTGAGATCTCTATATAAAAATCTGTGAGGCTTGGGGTGCTGAGGCCCTCTCCCACATGACTGGAAGTGGATTTGAAGTATCGCGTTAAGAGCTCATCTAAATTTTTCTAATGGCTGGAGGAATCTCTAATGTGAGATCTTGAGCAGGCTGGAAGTCACAGAATCATGGAATATCCTGAGCTGGGAGGGACCCACCAGGATCATCCACTCCAACCCCTGGCCCTCCACAGACACCCCAAAAATCCCACCCTGTGCATCCCTGAGAGCATTGTCCAAACGCTGCTGGAGCTCTGTCATGAAGGAGTGGAGAGGGTTTTTTTTCCAGTGTTCTTTTCTAGTATCATTTGTGTTGCATGAAAGAAAACTTAGATAAAATGGAAGCGTGTGTGTCCTGAAGGTCTGCACATCTACAGTCAGTTATTCTGTATGTAATACATCAAATGCAAGACTTTAGCTTTTGACTTTTACTGTTAGAGCATGGAATTGGAGTTCTGGTGTTTATTGATGTGTCATTTTTGCAACTGTCTCCTTTGTTATCACTTATTAATGTGCTTTATGGTGCTGGAGCCTTTTTATGTTGGCCACTATTTATCTGCACACTGTCAGAAAGGGCTGGTGGGAGCTGTGCCAGCAGCTCCAGGGTGTCTGTCATTTCCTGGGCTGCTTGGATGTGGCAGCATTTTTATAATATTTGATAGTGTTAAATATATGGTTTGATTTTTTTTTTTTTTTTTTTTTAATGTGGGACACCATCTGCAGTACAGTGTCCAGCGCTGGGATCCCCAGCACAAGGAATATGTGGATCTGTTGGAATGACTCCAGAGGAGGCCATGGTGGACACTGGGGCTTGGAGCAGCCTGGGACAGTGGAAGGTGTCCCTGCCCATGGAAGAGATTGAAATTAGATGATCGTTAATGTCTTTTCCAGCCCAAACCAATCTGGCATTCTACATGTCTAATGTCTCCAGAGCTGCTCCTCTCGGATCCATCTGGGAGCTCCAGGATTTTGTTCTGTTTGGCCAGCAGAAACCTGGGAGATTTCCATCACATGCCACCCCATGACCAGCCAGCACTGTGCTTGGTTCTTCCCACTAATGGGACCATTGTTTAAACAGGGATTAACTGGTTAAACTATCTTATTTTGAGTTACAGGGTGTCAGTGCCCAGGCAGGGCCTGAGGAGTCTCTGTGAGGAGAGGTGGGAGCTGCCCTGGGCTGAGGCATCCACAGGCTCCTGCACTGGGCACATCCCAGCCCTCAACCAGCCCCACAGGGCCTCAGGAAAACTGGGTTAAGAGAGGGGAAAAGGGGTTTAGAAGAGGGGAAAAGGGGTTGAGAGAGGGGAAAATGCCATGTGGCAGCGAGGAGTGAGGAGAAAATGGTGAGGAGGAGCTGGGAGTTAAGGAGTGACGTTGAGCCTGGGCTAGAGGGCTGGGATAGGGGACAGTGCTAGTTTTTGTCCCCATTTCAGGGTATATTTTGCTGGCAGGATGTTAAATCAATGTTCCCCACAGCCTCTGTCCTGCCTGGTAGTGCAGGACAGAGGCCACCCAGGCAATGGGTGCCTGGTTTCCCTCTTTTCCCTCAAGAACATGGGATTTTCCTCTCCTGAGCTGTTGAGGTGGCAGCACGGGGGTGCCAGAGTGGATGTCAAGGAGCAGCCCATCCCCAGTGTTGGGAAAACCCCCTGCAAACCATCCTGGAACTTTTCCCAGCAGGTTTTCAGGTTACTTTGGTCTTCTGTCCCCTTCTCCCCCACACATCCCAACCCATTACGGCACAGTCAACTTCCTACACCCACGTGTGACACTCCTGCTGCCTGTACCAGGAGTAAATAAGCCAAGTTAGTGGCAAAACATGATCATAAAGAGTTGTGGTGTAAGTCTCTATAGTGATGGTATTATAAATTAAGCCCCACTTGTTTTACCATAAAAAGGCTTCAAATTGTTGGGTTTTATTTCAAAGATTCAGTATTGTCAGCCCTGAAAATGTTTCCCAGAGAACTCTGCCAACCATTACACCCTTAATTAGCAGCTTTATAAATAAAACAGGAACTATGAGTGCAGGAGGAAATGGGGAGTTAAGTCTTTGCTTTATTGTGAGCACTACAAAACAGGAACGTGAAATAACATCCACATCTGCACCAAATGCTGGAATGACTCTATCCTTTGCCTCCTGCTCTTTTTCCAACATTTCAAACCTTTTTAGGCCCTCTAGGTTTAAATATGTGCAGCAACTTTGTGTAAGTTCTGGAGGAAAGAAGAGGGGCCAGTGGGACTCTGGGAATTGAAATCTGGGGACAATGAGAGCACCAGGGAGCAAGGGTTGTGCTGAATCCACAAGTGCTTGTTCATTTGTTCCTCCCTTTCAGATTGATTACTTGCAAAGTTTCCTGAATATTTAAATTCAGAAACGATGACTCCCAAGAAATCTCTCTTTGCTCTCAATGGGCCTTGATTTCGTGCTATTTATCTGCACAAGGATAATTATAAATTGATTCATTTTCAAAACATAATTTAATGGGTATTCAATTGCTGCCAACGCAATATTGGAGCAACAGCATCACTCCTGTGTTTGCTCAAAGCCATGGAGCTCTATGGGTGTTTGTGTTTGCATGTAACAATATTAATCTGGCTCTGTTCACGTTGCTATGAAGATGCTGTCAAATAAGCTCTGTTTACATTTGCAGCTCATCCTTGTTTTCCTTCCTGATTCTGAAAAAGGAGCTTTTATTTGGCTTAATCTATATTTATTTCATGGGTTCTTTCAGGTTTAAAGAGTGTTTTTCTCATTTTTGTCTTCTTTTTTTTGAAAAAAGATAAAGACCTCTCTTGATGTTTTATAGACCAGAGCTAGGGAGGAAAATAGGGTTAAAATTAACTTTAAAACCCCAAGGTTTTAATAGGGATCTCTTGCTGGTTTTTGCAGTTAACTCCAGTTGGAACAACCATCTTCACAGGATTTTCTGGAAACAATGGTGCTATTGACATTGATGATGGTCCCAATGGCCAGATAGAATATGTCATCCAGTACAATCCTAATGACAAGGTACTGCCATTCAGGCTTTTTTCCTATATTTATTTATATTTATCTTTATCTTTAATTTTCTGGAAACAATGGTGCTATTGACATTGATGATGGTCCCAATGGCCAGATAGAATATGTCATCCAGTACAATCCTAATGACAAGGTACAGCCATTCAGGCTTTTTTTCCTATATTTATTTCTATTTCTATTTCTATTTCTATTTCTATTTCTATTTCTATTTCTATTTATATAACATTAAGTAGTAAATGAGCAAGAGGTTGCTGTTGGGCATAAAGAAATGTTTTCCTTCATATCAAGTATCCTCTCTGCCCATGAACTCTGTAACCACAGATGAATTTACCTTTCCTCTCATTGCCTCGCTGTCAGCAGCTGGATCATTTCACTTTCAATAGTGCCCAGAGAAGTTGTGTCTATCCCATCCCTGGAAGTGTCCAGGGCCAGGTTGGACACTGGGGCTTGGAGGAACCTGGAATACTGGAAGGTGTCCCTGCCCATGACAGAGGTGTGACTGGATGTGCTTTAAGATCTCTTCCAACCCAAATCATTCTGGGATTCCATGAATTCCATTTTGCCTCAATATAAATCCTCTCATTGATTTTTTTCCCCCTTGGTGGGAACTAGAAATATTTTATCCTGAAAGATGAGTGCCAAACTCAGACTGTCTCCAGTTATTTATCAGTCTGGGATGCACTTCCCAATCCTGTTTTTCTGCTCACCACAGATTCCCCATGCTGCATGGGAAATTTAACACTCATTGTCATTTATTTGCTGAAAAAACCCCTTCAATTTTAGCAGTTATTTAGGCTCTTAAAGGCTCTTGCTATGTGATGTCAAGTGTTATATTCCTGTGTGCCTCTGCTGTGTTTGGAATCTTGTATTGCTGTTGCCTGTTCAAAACACTTAAATATTAACTATCTTCAACACCGAGAGATTGAAGCATGGAAAGATGGGTTTTTTAAAAATTAGATTAATTTGATAATGAAATTGCAATTGGATCTCAGGTCAGAAATTTGTGCTCTCCTGCCAGTTGTTGCCCCAGCTTTGTCACCTGAGTTAGTGGAAGCAAATACATGGAACAAATTATATTTCACCCAATTTAACATCTGCATTTACCCTGAAATGTGAATTTCCTCGGATAGGAACGTATGCATGAACTGGCACCTAAATGTTGATGTTCTCTGCTTGTTTAGCACTTCATTGCCCTCATGAAAGGCAGAATAAAGAGCAGATAAGTACAATGATGTTGATTTCTTATCTCTACTGCTTGAGCACTAGATTTGAATGCACTACTGCAAATTCAGGATAGCAAAGGGGAAAGAAGCAGACCAGTCAGACTTCTGTGATTGGAAGTACTAACTGATAGGTAAAGAATCCAGGAGAATTCTGTTCTGTACAGCTTCATTATTGAGGGGTTCTTCAGGAGGGAATTGGGTGGGGAGAAAACATAGAAGGCTTTATAATCTCTGATCTGAAGAGCAGATGCAGCCTTGGAACACCAGCCAAAGGATCATCTGGTTGTGGCCCAGCTACAACACATCTTAACTTTGAGGCATGTTCAATGTTATTGTGTTGTTTTCTCGTTTGCAGACTTCCAACAGGACCTTTGATATTCCTCTCACTTTGTCCGGAGCAGTAGTTCTGAGGGAAAGACTAAATTATGAAGAAAAGACTCGTTATTTTGTCATTGTTCAAGCAAATGTGAGTATAAATCTCTTGAAGGCCATTTATGCCCCTGATTTAGGTGTGAGTTTAGTTTCCTTCCCAAGGAAAGGCAGAGCCTTGCTGAAATACCAGCTCTGATAAATCCTCTTCTGCTGAAGATCTCATTTAAGATTTATCCAGGCTGTTGAAAGCTCAGGCATATTATTACTGCTTAAAAAAGCTTGCTGAGTGTGTGACAAGCCAACCTTTTTGGCACAAGGAGCAACTTGCAAATGTGCAGTGAAGCCCGTGCAGAAAAGTGCAGCCTCATGGCACTAAATGTCCCATTTTCCAACAAATCTGGCAAGGCTAATTTTCACTCAGATGAGTTTAATGGACACAATTTCATTGCATTCTTCAGGCTGGAAATGCATTTTGTTATAAAGAGGTGATTTTTCCTTCCAGTCATACTGCAAGTGTATGGAGAGGTTTTTCCAGAGTGGCAGGCAGTGGATAACTGGGAAGAAAAGTGATGTATAAACTCTGTCTCAGACATCTGTCATCAGAGTGGGGTTTTGATGCCCTTGATGGCTGTGAAAGGTTTTTTCCCTTTTTGTCCTTCTGATAACAACTGAAATGAAAACTTCTTTTCTGTGGTTCACGGCTGTTGTGATACATCTTTGTTCATGGGAAATGATATTTGCTCTAAAGCAACAAGAAATCCTGGATCCACACCTCCACATTCCTGTCATTTCTCTAACACAGAAGTGTAGATACATTTTGAAATCTCTTTTCTTACCTATTTTCTGGCATGTTCAGCATTCTGCCAGCAGAAGTCAGGCTCCCAGGGTGGCTCAATGCTCCTTGCCCCTCTGCCCCTGTGCTTAGCTGAGACCCCACCTGCAGAGCTGCCCCAGCCCTGGGGCCAGCACAGGAGGGACCTGGAGCTGCTGGAGAGAGCCCAGGGGAGGCACCAGGATGGGCAGAGGGATGGAGCAGCTCTGCTGGGAGGGAAGGCTGGGACAGCTGGGGGTGTTCAGCTTTGGGGTGACCTCACTGTGGCCTCCCAGGACCTGAAGGAGCTGGAAAGAAGGATGGAGAGGGACTTTTCCAAGGGATGGAGTACCAGGGGAGTGGCTTCAAACTGGCAGAAAGCAGGGACAGATGGGATACTGGGAAGGAATTCCTTCCTGTGACCATGGAGGCCCTGCTACAGGATACCCAAAGAAGCTGTGGCTGTGCCTGGATCCCTGGAAGTCCAAGGGACAGGGAATGGCAAGGGGTGGCACTGGATGGGCTTTAAGTCCCTCCCAACCCAAACCAGTCTGGAATTCTGTAACCCCCAGGCTGCAGTGAATTGTCTCTGGTGTGTACTGTGCAATCACATTCCTCTGATTACACTGTCAGTGCTTTGTTGTCCTTGCATCCTGAAGATACTGCTGGAAATTAATTACTCTCTATCTGCTTTGATCCAAAATTACTCAGAGGCACTTACTGGAGGAATGGAGAAATGGTTTAGTTGATGATCAAAGCTGCTCCTTGTAGCTGGGATTGTTTGTTGTCACTGACCGTGAAGAAAGCTGAATGCAGAAATTCCCATATTAACTCTAAATGTGAAGCTGCTGCAAGAACTGAGTGGACTGCAAAACAGGAAAAAAATATGTATTTCCATATTCAAACCAATTTAGAGCAATGGTCTCTTCATCTTTTATAGATGATGTTATTCAACAGCATAAATTAAAAAAAAAAAACAAAAACAAATTAAAAATTGCTTTTTTTCTTTCAGTATTACATTAGGATACGAGGGCAAGATGTAATTCATGGCACATATTCCCCCCCAGGATTTTAACTCTGCAAAGGAAAGCTCATGCAGCAGTTCCTCTGTGAAAATGGGAATATTTTTGAGCATTTTAAACAAAATATTAGCTAGTCACGATGCTTCTTCATTAAAGGAAGAAAGAAGACTTGAACTGTTGCTAATGTGTTAATGTGTACTTTGGGTATAAGCACAACAATTTCTGATTATAAGTAAGGCACAGGGCCTTTTTATGGTCTACAAACATGCTGCATTATTGTAGTTTTAGTCCTGTAGTTTTCCCAAGCTGTATTATTTCTGAGCTCTAGATGTCTTGCAGTATTGCTTCAATTTTTCCCATAATTCTACTTGTGAGCCTTTCAGGCTGCAGCTCTGAGGCTGAAGTTCCTGTAATTACTCATAGAACGTGGATAATTCTGATGCTTATATGTTTTATCCTCAGCCTTGCTTAAAACCTTTGGGGTGGTTCTTTTTTAGGAGATTTTTAGGAGTTTTTTTTCCAGGAGATTCTGAGTTCAGGAAGTCTCACCAGATGGATTTGGTTTGCTCCACAGGACCGTGCCCAAAACCTGAACGAGCGGAGGACGAGCACGACCACCCTGACCGTGGACGTGCTCGATGGCGACGATTTGGGACCAATGTTCCTTCCCTGTGTGCTGGTGAACAACACCCGGGACTGCAGACCCCTCACCTACCAAGCCAGCCTGCCAGAGCTGACAGACCCTGTAAGTCCTCTGGGATTTTTCCAGGTTTTATTTGTTTGCCTGTCATCTTCTCCTGTGAGCTGGAAGGTCACCTGTGCTTGATGCCGTGTTTTGTGTGCTAAGCAAGAGAAAGCCAAGGTAAGATGCGTGTGGGGATGATGGTGAAATTCCAGCTTGGATCCAGTGCCAAATTGCCTGTTGGCTGCAAGGGCTGAGTCTTGCAGAAATTTGGTACATTTTGGCATTGCTTTTCCTGATCTGTCCGTGCTTTGCTCTCAAAATAGCCCCAAGAAGCACTTTTGGGAGGGGACTTCATGTTATTCCATTAAGGGTTGATATAAGCCATAGGAGAAAGATTTTTGGGAAGAGGAAGCATGAGTCACTGACCCCTGAAAGGATTTTTGTTGCAATTATCAGGTTTAGATCAAGAGGCAGTGAAGAGCAATGGGGGTTTATCCCATGCAGATCCTTGCGCTAAGTCTGTCAGTTAATCCATCCATGGGGTCAGGTAAAGGTGAGCTTAAGGCTCATTTCACACTCCATGCACACAGGAATCCCAAAATGAGGTGATAACTTTTACATTTCTTCTTGCAACTTGGTGCCAACTGCCATTCCTTACAGCAGAGCTGCTGCTTGGAGATCTGCACCTCTGGTGGGAGGAACAGAAACAGGGATTGCTGAATTAATATTGATATGTGACCTTGGACTCATGTAATTAAGAAAAAAGAAAAGGCAGAACCAGTCAAATCACCAGGTATTGCCCCACCTGATTAATTCTGACATTAAGATGACATTACAATAATGTTAAGCTTTGGCATTAAGGTTTCTAAATTTGGTTTCTTGTCACAGCACACACTCTGTATCCTACTGCCTCCAGCCAAGGCCAGGTTGAGGTTGGAATGGCCATGAACAGCAGAGATCTCCTGGAGGGAGGATTGGCTGTGGAAGAGATAAAGAAATTTGCCCCATGAACAGAAGAGAACTGCCCCAGCACTGACAGATGGCAATAGAATACACACCCCCATTTCCAACCTAAGACAGCAGCAGATTCCTGCTCTTCCCTGCCTTATCTCCCTTCCTGTCCTGTGCCTCACACTCTTTTCCCATCCCACACATTTTGGTGTCATGCCTCAGGACATGGTGGCCTCAGGACTCCTGCTGCAGTTCTTTGGGATGGCTCAAGGCAAGGGAGAGATGATCCCTATTTAACCTTGGAGTATTGATTTCCACATCTTCCCCACACACCCTTCTGCTGCTGGAGATGGGCCTGGTGTTCCTCTGGGAATGCAGGGGAGAAGAAAGCTGCTCCTCTGGGAATGCAGGGCAGGAGAAAGCTGCTCCTCTGGGAATGCAGTGGGCAAAGGCTGCTGTGGTGTTTCAGTGTCAGATTCTATCCAGGTAGGAATGCTTGGCTCCTCCCCTGGGCGGAGCATCTCCCAATGGGATAATGGAATTTTATCAGCCATGCAGGGACATTCACTGGCCATGAACAGCAGAGATCTCCTGGAGGGAGGATTGGCTGTGGAAGAGATAAAGAAATTTGCCCCATGAACAGAAGAGAACTGCCCCAGCACTGACAGATGGCAATAGAATACACACCCCCATTTCCAACCTAAGACAGCAGCAGATTCCTGCTCTTCCCTGCCTTATCTCCCTTCCTGTCCTGTGCCTCACACTCTTTTCCCATCCCACACATTTTGGTGTCATGCTTAGTGTGGCCTCAGGACTCCTGCTGCAGTTCTTTGGGATGGGTCAAGGCAATGGAGAGGTGATCCCTATTTAACCTTGGAGTATTGATTTCCACATCTTCCCCACACACACTTCTCCACCTTGGTGTACTTAAAGACCCTTTGTAGCTGTGTTGTGCTTGGGATTTGGAGAAGAACTGCCTTGACTTAAAATTCTGCTTTAATTTGCTTTGGGCTTGGTGGCATTTTGAGGAAAGTGGCAGCTCCCTGTCCAGGTGAGTGTGGGACCTCCTCAGGGTGGGCACCCCAATTCTGCAGGATGAGGGACTGTGACCCCATTTCACCTGCACAGATCTGTTATAATTCCCAGTGTGGGAGCAGATGAGGCAGGAATTATAAATAACTGGTGTTTTTATGGGTTTTTATCTGCTTATCTGAAGGTATAACACACACCAGACAGTTTTTGTGGTGCTGCCTCTCAGTCAGAGGATTCCAGCTCCAGCTCTTATCCTGCCCTTGGCCAGGCATGTTCCCCATTGGAAGACGAAGCAGTGTCTGCCAGGGAGAGAGGCTGGGTCAATCTGACCTGGGATTTAGGTACTGAGCTGAAAACTCATTTATTTAAACTTCCTAAGCTGCAGCGTGCTCAGGGGCAACTGCTTTTGTTTGGTTTTTAGCTTTTCTTGTGTCACACTGGCCCTGATCTATGAAATGAGCCCTGGGTTCTGTTGATGATCCACGAACTCTTGGCTGTTTATCTCTTTGCAGCACTTTTGATAAACCTGAGTGGAAGAAGTTATACTTTGAACCTCAAATATTTACTTGGCTTTTAAGAGATAATTCCTTTGGAAGATATGGATGATACCTGGATTCAGCTAGGAAAGATTTATATTACATTTATCCTTTACATTTTTATGTGTTATATTTATTCTTTACTAAGCTACTCCACAGCTACCATTACCCTACTCCGGAGGCTAAAGGACTATTTTTAGTTTTACATCACCTTTATTAAAATTATTTTTAATTTGCTTTTTAATTTTTCAGTAAAGATGAGAAGGAATATTAATGAATGAGGAACAAAGCTAAATTATGAATTATTCAGAGGCTGTAGGGGAAATAGAAGTCCTGCTTTGCTGGGCAAGATGTCCACTCTGCTGACCCCTAAAATAAAGCATTTAATGTCACTGGTAAGAGTAATATTTTGGTCCAGTCTAGTTGGAATCTATGCATGAATTTACTGAGGTGAAAAGTTGGGAATTAATTACTTGCTATTAGCTGAATTTCAATTTCCAGGAAAACCTGTGCTGGTTGTTGATTAGGTTTGGGGATTTTTGTTGTTGTTGTTACATTGCTTTATATTTATATTATATTTTAGTGTTTCTGTGTCTGATCAGCTCTGGTAATTAATTTTTTCCCCCTCTTATATCAGGAAGACTTGAATAAGTTAGCATATATTATCAGGATGTGCGAGTCATCACGTGGAGTTAAAAAGTACAACCTCATGAATATCTCATAACACGGGCAAAATAATTTCTCCTCCTTTTTCCCCCTTCAGTCCATTCCTGTCACACTCACAATGTGAAGGTTTCCTCCACTTCTATACTCAGTATTTTCCATCACCAAGCAAAGAAGAAAAGCCTGTTAAGCAGCAAAATATAGATTCGATTTATTTAATTAATTGCTGGGCTAGATTTGCAACCATTTGATTTATTTTGGGGTTCTGTGGGGTTAATATGGGGTTCCATAGGGTAATAATGGAGTTCCGTGGGGTTATTTTGGGGTTTCATGGGGCAGTTATGAGCCCCCATGGTCACTAAGATACTCCATGACACCAAAGATTTTGTACTCAATCCAGATTGGACCTCACTCTTCTACAAGTTCCCTGTTCTAGCACCTCTGATGGGTCCTTCTGCATGGAAAGGGTTTAGGTTTGTGCTGATTATGCTCAGAATCCTGAGGAATTGTGTCAGCAGGGACCTCATGGAGCTGGGCCTGAGCAGAGCATGGAGAGATGAAGGGCTAAAAAATAATAAATAAAACCACCTCAAAAAGCAGTGAAGTGGAGAGGGGTGAAAAAATACACTGGAGAGCAGGAGGTGCCCCTGGAAGTCCTTATTAGTGAGAAGAACCTCTTCAGTTCCGTCAGTTTGGATTCAGGGGGAGAAATCTGCATTTTTCTGAGGAGGTGTTGTAATCCCGCTGAATGAGGTGGGATTGGGAGCAAAGGACACTTCCAGAGGGTGTTAATCAGCTCTGGACAAATCAATTTTATGCTGATTATTGGTAATTAATTAGCACTGTACAGGATGTGCTAATTAATTACCAATAATCAGCATAAAATTGGACATGAATTGGTTTTGGACTTGATGACCTCATAGGTCTTCTCCAACCTAGTTAATTCTGTGATTAATTCTGGTTTTGGGCACCTCTGGGCTTGAGGATGATAAACCCCTGACAATTCCTTCCAACTGAACTCCCTTGCAATTACTTCCTTTGACCCTGCAAATCCCAATTCCTCCCAGACACAAAACCTCCTGGAATTTTCTCCCAGATATACATTAATATAAAACCTACGGCAGCAGCAGCACAAGTGAAAATTCTGGAAACAGCATTTCCCCATCTTGGTTATACTAATCAAAAAGAAAAGTTCAGCAGAATGTTCTGGATTGCCTCCAGTGGTCATTAAATCAATTAATTAATTATTACCTTATTTTGCTGTGGGAAGTACTGGTACAAAAGATCCAGGGATCTGCCATGGAATGAACACTAAGTAACCACCCCTGAAGTGAGAGAGATTTGCTGGTTCACCTGGAACTTCCATGCAGCTGCCAAGGAAGATTTTTAGGACACTGAAAGACACAGCCCTCAGATTTTGGCCTGTTAGGCTAAGTTGAAGTGGCTATGTGTGGTTAAATCCACTTTAATAGAGGCTTTCAGCAGATGAGGAGTGCCTCTCTTACCTACGTGAGTGGTGAAATCCCACAGAATAATTGGGGTTTTTTCTTGATGACTTCTAAACTCGATTGCTTAAAGACAATTCACAGGGAGGAAATCACCCCTAATAACAATCAAACTGCCTAAAACTAAAAAATCATCTTCAGTTGCCACTGAAGATGGCAACTTTGTCCACTTTGTGGGGTTTTTTTTGTTTTTTTTTTTTGTGTGTGTGTGTGTGTGTGTTTGTTTGTCAGATATGGGACATTTCAAACTGCAAATGTTCACGGTTAATGTAGGGAGCTGTTGGTTTCTGGAGCAGTTCAATCTCAATCTGCCTTTATTTTCTTTGCCTTATTTGTACTATGGTTTGGCTTTTTTAATTCAAACATGATAAAAGAGCTTTGCCAGCCATTGGCCTGTTGAGACTTACGAGCTGCATTTGTGATTCAGTGGCATCAAGCCTCAGGAAATTATCTGGGATTTGATTTGTTTCTAATTATT
Source organism: Pyrgilauda ruficollis (assembly GCF_017590135.1). Classification (NCBI taxonomy): domain Eukaryota; kingdom Metazoa; phylum Chordata; class Aves; order Passeriformes; family Passeridae; genus Pyrgilauda; species Pyrgilauda ruficollis. Next base: position 1,235,698 of record NW_024509210.1, on the reverse strand, counting down.
CCTTTCCCAGCTGAACAGGCTCTGTCCAGTTTTTGGGAGTGCTGCTAAATGCTTTGTAGGGGGTGGAATTTACACTTCCTGCTGGAATTAGCCCATGATTGACTACAGTTGTGTCTGCTGGAAAACGAAGTGTTCAAAGTCTGCCTTCCAGAGAAAACAGAGTTTTCATCATTAGGGGAATTGTTTCTCTTTATACAAATCATTTTGGGCAAGAAAAAAACGATTTTGTGTTTTGAATAGGCAGCATCCAGCCCTGCTGTTAATTAGACTAAAATCTTTGGCGCAAGATAATTAGTGCTGGGCTGAGATGAATGGGAGTTCCTAGGTACTTAGATTCCAAAAATTATTTGGTGGACAGGGCATTGGTGTCACTTCAGGAAATAACCAGAGAAATATTTTAAAAACTGCTGTGTCTCTGCAATCTTGTTCTTAAGTGAATTGGACAAGAACTTCATGACTGAGGCTCTGAACAGTCCCTCTACCACTGAAAGATGAGCAAATTGTCCCATTTTTGCAGGGATTAATTTTTCAGTAGCAATTTAGGTAAATGCTGCGACTCAGAGGAGTGGAAGGGAAATACAGATCGACTTCCCTGACACCTCTGCAGCTGCCAGGGTGCTTTTTGTGGAAGAAGGCAGAGTTGTGGCCAAGCTACTTGCCATGGGAGGCAGATAGCAATTTTTCTAATTAAATTTCAGCAGAGATGCAAGATTAACAGATAGGTGATCATGGAAGTGCTTTGGAAGTGGGAAAGCAAGGCAAAAACAATGATAAAATCCTCTCGTGGCTGTAGCCACCCTCCTTATTCCAGGCAAACCTTTCATTTGCATTTCCCCCCTCTTTTCACTCCAATTGCAGCCCTACAGAGGGCACCAGATTGATGTGAACTCCAAGGTAGTGGATCAAATTCACAATATTGGGCTGGTTTTTAACCTGGTTTGATGATTTTGAATGAATAACTTAGCAAAGTTGAAATGGACAGCTTTGATAAGCTATTGATTATCCACTAGTACCTGACAGGGAGCTATAAAAGGTGTTTGAAGTCTGCTGATGTGATTTTCCCTATCCTTCCCCTTTTTAGGATTGATTGTCTGTCTCCCACATGCCATCCCTTGATAGGTAGGGTCTTTTTCTTTTTTTTTAAGGAAAATGTCACTGAAAAGTAGTGAAGCATGAAAAGGTTAAAATCACAAGGATGTGATGTTACAGATAATTAAATTTTATGTATTTGGGAGGATACCAGGCTGGCTAATTAAAAAGAATTGTCAGTAAAATTGTCAGGAACTTTAATATGTGAATGCATAAACCTGAGAATAATCTCCCTTAGCAGCCAGGCAAGCTCTTTCCTTGCCTGATGTATTGATCAGGCAGGACTGTCCCTGTTAATCTGAGATTAACCTGTATCTTTAAATATAGATGGTTTTCAGATAGAGGAGAGGTTCACTTGCCTGATCTACCAAAATCAAACAAAACCATGATTTTTAACTTCCAAAATGTAATGATTGTCTAAAGAACCAGGTGTTTCAAACAACACTGTGGTTGAGAAAATTATAGCAAGGCTGCAGAATAAGAGAATGAAGTCTGAAAGGCACTTTACTTCAGGGGATTTTAACCCACTTGTGGTTCAGAAGTTTCGTTGCTGTCTGTGGGTAAAAAAAAAAAAATAAATATATATTTATATATATAGTAGTTCTAATCCTTAAAAGTGGAGGTTTTAAGGGGAAAAGTATCAAGCTTGCCTGAAAAGTGAGAAGATTTTAGTCAAAAAAAATGAAACAGGGAAAGAAAAATGTCCCTGCAGATCATCTTGGAAGTTGTTTTTGGGTTGAGAGAAGCATATTTTGGGTATTGCTGGGGTGGGTTGTGGGACACAGAGGCCCTGGGGCTCCCTGGGTGGCACAGGAGCAGCTCTGGGAGCCCTGCAGAGGCTCAGGCTGGGCTGGAAATTTGGCTGCTGCTGAAAACAGGGGCATTTTCTAGCTATTTACCAAGCTGTAAAGTTAAATCTCAAATCTGATTGGCTATCAAGGCAGGAATGAACTGGTAAAAATGACTGATTTTATAATTTATTATTTTGTTTTCAAATCTGGGAATGTTTCATCAATTGCCTGTCATTTCTCTAGGAACTTAGAGGTGAGAAAATGTTCAGTTCTTCTGGCTTTGCCAGGAGCTGGGAAGGAAAAGGGTCCTGAGTTTGCTTGGAAAGAGTAACAGTGGTTCTGAAATGTGAAGGAATTTCCTTTCAGGAAGGAAGGAGCTGCTTTGATTCCAGCTCTGGTCACAGACACAGCAATCCAATCCATCCAAGGCTGGAAGGGAGCTCCAGGAACCCCTGTGTGTGGGCAGCAGGGCAGGTTCAGGAGCATTGACCACTTTTTAGTGCAGCAAAACTGAGACTAAAAATCCAATTAATGAATTAATCAACACGCAATGCTGATTGAGGAGCTCCTGTAAGATTCAATTATTTTTCTGTTCCATAGATCTGTGTCTGTTACAGCACCAAGAGGAGCTGTTGTCACAAGGGAAACATATGTAGCAATTTATTTGATCCTTAAATGTCGCTTGGAAGCATTTGAAGGCTTTAAATGTTGACATTTAAACAAAATATTCTTGCAGTGATGCTTTATTAGCCAGCTTCACTCCAGAAAAATTCTCATCTCTGTCACATCCCTGGGCCTTGCAGAGAGAATTATTTCAGTGCCTGGGTTGTCCCATTAAAATGTATCTGATCATTAGGGGTCAGGAGGAATTATTTCTCTTTTCAGCTTGTTGTCACAATTCAGGGGGTGCAGAATAATTCCTCAGTTAATCTAACATGGGCTGCAAAACCTTAATTGTTGAATATTTGTGAGTAAACATTAAAATGAAATCACCCTTGGAAATGAAATGAGAGGAAAATTCCCCTTCCCAGGACAGTCATGTTTGCTCTGCTCCATGCTATTGATAATTGTTTTGTGGAAAACATTCCTTGAATCCTGAAGGTCATTTCTGTGGAGAACATGGAAATTCCTGGTGAGTGGAACTTCCTCTCCTGAAAGGAGAAAATGGGATTAATCTCCATTTGGCTCTGGATCCATACCGTGGACAGCACAGCAGTGCTGGGGAGGAGGGGTGTTCTTGGCAAATAATTCCTGCTTTTTGTCCTGGGATTGGAAAAGAAAAGCATTTAATAAAAGACAAAATTTCCCTGTTTCACCCTCAAAAGATATGAGGATGAGCTTAAGGATGAAGGATGTGAGTGCTGCAGGTGAGGTGTGTACACACACACATGTTAAACCTGCACAAATTTATTGAAGATACATCCAAAATTTAGCTGGCAAAACCCATTTTTTTCTATAACCTTCAATCTAAAAGTACCACCTTTAACATTACTATTAAATCAGTGTAATAAAATGGATTTAATAATGGTGAGGCAGAATTTGTAACTGGCTCTGACCACAAAATCTCTCCCTAAAATTATTTTTTCTGATAGCATGGCAAACTTTAATGAGGAGAGGACAGTGGTGGATACAGCTGGAATTAAGTAGCAAGGTAGTTCCAGGCGACATTTCCACTCCTGGACTGGAAAAGTGCTCATTGAGTACCCAAAAGGAAGGAAAATCAGTACACAAAATGAAAATGTTCTTCAAGCTGAGAGTGGGAACTGCAGCGGGGTTTTGCTGACCCCAAATGTCCCCCTCGTGTCTGAGCCTTCTGAAATCCCCACTGCTGTGAGACTCTGCACCTGGCTGGCTCCTGCAGCTGAGGAAATGCCAAATTCTGTGCAGGAAAGATGAAATATGGCCATAAAAGAAAGAACCACCAACATCATTGTAATAAAATCTCTGTGTAAAGAGAGTCAGCCATGAGACAAAGGGCCTGGGTGAAATACTGACCTGTTCATCTTGATATTTCTCTTTCTTTTTTGGGATTTCAAATTAATTACTCTCTGGGTTTTGGGGTTTTTGTCTAGTTCCATACAGCTGAAATTAAGAAAGATTCCACCACCACTGGTACTGGTTATATTTTCCCACTGAATCTTTCTCCTCTTTTATCATTTGCTCGTAACTTCTTATGCCTTTTGTGGTGTATTATTGTGGCTGATTTTTCTAAAGGGGTAGAGAAGCTATTAGGCTGTTGTCTTTAGAAGTATAAATTTAAATATATATACATATATATATTTATTTATAGATAGATGTAGATATATGATAGAATTATCCCTCTGTGAGAAATAGCATTTGTAAGGAAAGAAAATTGGGTTAATATTACATTTTTTTGATTGCAAAGAAATTGCTCTTAGAAATTAAAATAAAAATAATCTGGAAGTTGTTGTGGTGGTGCTACATGTTTGTTGAATGTTTTCTTATTTTTGGGGAGATGTAGGTGCCTGTCTTAGGTTTCACAGTTTGCTTCTCTGCACAGAAATCAGGATAATAAGAAACCCACATCAAGAATTTGAGGGATAATCAAGGAAATAGACTTCCTAGTTGTATGGGGGGAAAAGCCAAATGTCAAAAAAGAAATATTTATTGTTCTTTAATGCCAGTCATCACCTTGGAAGGAGGAGAAGCTCTGGCCTGAATTCTGGTTGTGCTGAGGCAGGAAACCCATTGCATAATGCATTTCATTTAGTCCCCTGCACAGACACTGCTGGGGACACTTCTTATCAAGCATGTCAGATACAGAAAAAGCAATTTAGTAAGCACTGTGATCAGATCCTGATGAAATTCAATTCTTTCTTGGCCCTGCTGTTCCTGGGAGACATCATTGATAAAAATAGTCTCTGTTTTTTCTCCGTGCTCAGGTTCATTATGCTCTCTTGCTGCTCTTTCAAAATGCTGGGTGTTTTTTTCCCCTCAAAGGTTGCTTTTTTTTACAAATGAATGGAAGGAATTGTGTTCTCTGACAGCTTACTCTGTTAACAACCCAAGCTGCCAGGATATTTGAATTTTACAGTTTTCATTTCAAGAAATTGCATAAACATGGGGAATGACAGAAACCCAGGGACACAGCAGCCAGGGGTTGTATTGAACAGCTAAATCAGGTGCTAAAAGCCATTTGATAATTTAGTGCTGAGCTTAGAAAGAAGGTGAATTGAGTAATTAATCCTGTGTCTTAATTTTTCCCATTGGTCACTAAAACACTTTTTTACCCCCACAGAAGACAGGAGAGGCCAGGTCACCGACAGCATAAATTACCCACTGTGGCTTTTTAGCTGTGGCTCTGGAAATGAAGGGGAACTTCTGAAAAACAAATAAAGAAAAAAGTTAGTTTTGTTTTAAATTTGCAGATCAGTCCCAGCACAGGAGGGACCTGGAGCTGCTGGAGAGAGCCCAGGGGAGGCACCAGGATGGAGCAGCTCTGCTGGGAGGAAAGGCTGGGACAGCTGGGATTGTTCAGCCTGGAGAGGAGAAGCTTTGGGGTGACCAAATTGTGGCCTTGCAGAGCCTGAAGGAGCTACAAGAGAGATGGAGAAAGAATTTTCCAAGGAATGGAGTGCCAGGACAAAGGGGAATGGCTTCAAACTGCCAGAGAGCAGGTTTAGATTGGATATCAGGAGAACATTCCTACCTGTGAGGGTGGGCAGGCCCTGGCGCAGCTTTGCCCAGAGAAGCTGTGGCTGCCCCATCATTTCCCTCATCAGGAGTGAAATAAAAGTTGTGGATGTGGCACTTGAGGATGTGGATTAGTGGTGATGGATTGATTGTTGGACTGGATGATCTAAAGCTCTTTTTCAACCTTACTGATTCTGTAATTTTAAGTATAAATGGGGTGAATTAGCTCTCAGTCTCTGGGTTTTAGCAGTGTAGGTTTGGTTTCCTCATGTTGTTGTGCCCTTTTTTGGGAAGTGTTTCCAAGCCCAGAATTTTTGCAAAGTAAACCTCTTTTTAGCTCCTGTGACATCTTGATCTAACAATTTTTTGCAAAGAATGGATTATTTTTCAGAGTGTGTTTTAAATCCGTGCTTGGGGTTTGCTTCCAAAGTCTCCAAAGCATTCAGCTGAGGTCTTGTCCCACAGTTTGGGTTCCTGTGTTGCGGCAATATGAAGGGTCAGAAGATCCCATTCCCCCTGGATTCCTGTACATCTCTGTGTCACATCAGCCTTCAGAGAGCAGCACAGGAATTCCTGCAGGCTCCTGATGTGAGGCTCTGCCTCCCCAGGCTCTGATCAAAGGCAGGAATGTGTAGTGCCAGTGGGAAGGCAAGAAAAGAGGGAGAACGGTGCGACCCTACAAATGGGAGATTTGATATGACACCATGGTTTGACTAACGATGAGATTTTGGTGGTACCTCCTACATTTGTAGTGTCATTCCTGTTTTTTGGATTGCCTTCTTTTGTGGCTGGATAACTCCACTGAAACGTTCCCCACGTTTTGCTGACATGCAAGTGCTCTGTGATGGATTTCTGCTCATTAGTGTTTTGTCACAGCCCTTGTTGTGCTGGTGGAGCAGCTGAGGCAGCAGCAAGGAATGATGTTGAAATGGTTGTGCAGCTCTCCCTGCTGTTTTAGTGCCGAGTGTTGGCAAAGTCACAGGCAGTTCTGCACAGCATGGAGAGAACTCAGCTCATTTCCCACTTACAGCTCGTGTTCCAAACTCAGGAAAGCACAAGGAGAACCAGTGTGACCATAATGATTCATCAATTCATCAAGAACTTTGTTGGTTTAATAGTGCAGGGCTCCCTGGGAAGGGGTTCTGGATGGCACCAGGGGCAATGTATATTGTTGTAGTGATATTTTCCATCTGGAGAAAAGCTCCTCAGCCTTGTTTTCCAGAGGGATGAGAGTTCAGCAGCAAATTCCTCAGCTGAGCTGTGAGAATGATGCAGGTGGAAGGTCCTGAGACTTTATCTGAAGTGCACTGGTCACAGTTAGAGCTGCCTGCAAAAATAATAATTTTCAGGGTATCAAATACTGGTGTGAAATGTCCAATGGGAAATGATTGTGCTAATACAGAATCCCAGGGTGGTTCAGGCTGAATCCCAGGTGGCCCTGCTCCAGGACCCTCTGGTTTAGGTTTCTGGCCACCTTAGTGCCTTAACAACTCAGTCTCCCGTGGGACTCATGGGTAGAAAATGTCTTGATTTGTTTGACTCCATAATAAATTGACAGTGTAGGTTTTTGTCCCTTCTCTCAGTCCATTTCTTGAGTTCACCACAGTGAATCCAGACAAGACTTCGAGGACTCCTGCTTTCCATGCAGTTTTATCCTTTGCAGTATTTTCCACCTGTGTGGTGGCCCTGGCCCCTGAGCCCCCAGGATGTCTCTGCTGGGAGCTCAAGTGGTTGTGAATCATCACAGCAGCATCACCAGAGTGAAACCTGGAGCTGGTTCATGGTCTGGCGTCTTCAATTGTACAGAAAGCACCTCTCAGGAATGTATTACCTGCTCAGAAAAGAACCTTCCTAGTTGAGGAATGTTGGCTTCAGTTGGCTTTCAGTTTACTAGAACGCAATGATCTTCATGGTAACTAGCAAAAAACAAACCCCAAATACACAACAAAAACCCCCAAAATACACCATAAACCTCCCCACAAATGGAAAAGGCAGCTCTGAGCAGAAAATTGCGTTATTCCAGCTCCCAAAATGTACCATTTCCTTTCTCTTCCTTCTCATCATCCCCAAAGGAAGTTTTGCCTAAGTAGCTACGGTTGGCAAGTTCAGCTTTGCATCTCAGGTAGATGGAAAAGAGAGAAAATCTGATTTTAAAAATCCTTGTTATCAGCTGTGCAACAACTATTGTTGTACCCTGACTTTAAAAAGTATTCCACACTGTCCACATCCTTTTATTGGAAGCCTTGCATTCCTGGACATATTAAAATAATTTTTAAAAAATGAAAAAAATATTGAAAAATATATTACTTTTCTTTTTAAAGTCATGTTTATTTTGGAGTGTTATTTTTTTTTTATTTTGTTGTTCTTGAAAGCTCCAAATGCATATTTTGCATCTCAGTTGTAAATTCCCTCATAATTATTGCATGGGATCATGGGATGGTGAAATCAATACATAGGCGGGTGCCCAAAAATTCTCTTTGGATTTTTGAATGCAACTGCACTCCTGAATTATTAAGCCCTATTTAAATACATTAATTAAAAATATCAGCTGTTTCTTTATTCACAATCCTCAGTAGGAGCCTAAAACCCCTGGCACAAATGGGACTCTTAAGTTTGCCTTGTTCTATCCATAACATCTCTGAAGGCCATGGATTTTTGCAGGACGTGCTGGACATCACACATGGAGAAGGTGCTGCTGTGCTCCCGTGGTGAACAAAAAAAATAGGGGAGAGGAAAATGAGGTTTTTTGCTGCTACCTTATTCTCTCTGAGCTTTTTTAAAGTATTTTTCTGCCTTGATCATCTTGTGGCCCTGCAGACTCCCTGGCAGGCTCCCCATCACGACTCTGTTTGAAGGAAGATTTTTTTAAAATTTATTAATATTTGTGCTAAGAGTTGCAAGGTGGGGTTTGGATTCTGCTTTTTGGCCTGCCCAGCTCTGCTATACTGAATACCTGGAGGTCAATTAATCACCACACCAATAACTGAGGGAGCTTTTCCCTAACGAGGAGAATAAATGACTGCGTATTCCACCCTCAGATGGGCAAGAGCTTGTTGGTTTTTAAATCACCTGCCAGAGCTTGGGCAGCCTTTCATGTTCCCCATGGCAAAGACTGGGATTTGAAGGGCAGCTGTTTATTCTGAGTGATCTCCCTGCCCTGCTGTGGCTCTGTGCTGACTTTCCTGGCACTTTTTCCAGCCTTTTCGTGCCAAACCCCCTGGTGCTTTTGCTTTGCCTCCAGTTGGCACCCATGGGCACCTCAGACACTTCACTCCTTCATTAATCTGTTTTCTCTTCCTTTTAATGAGCTCCCATCTCCTCATGAAGCTCCTAAGCAGGAGCCCAGTAGGGGATTTTTTGGCCTCTTTCAGGGATGTTGGATGCCTATGGAAGATTCCTACTTTGACTTCTCATTTTTAAAACAATTATTTCTGATTAAAAGCATGTACACACTTTCTTAAACTTCCTATGTGTGCTTTCATTAATTTCTTAACGTGCTATTACCCATTTTTTAATGTAATGCCTGCTTTATTGTTTTTATGTTTTTGTAGTTCTAATTTCTAAATTTGGATGAAAAAGATGCTGCATTGTCTGTGGATTATTAAAGCAATATGAAAGCACCTTGAGTTTTGCTTCAAGGCACATCAGCCAATTTAATTCAAAACAGTTCTAAATTTTTAAAGCTGGGGCTGTTCAGCCTGGAGAAGAGAAAGCTGTGGGGAGACCTCACAGTCCCAGCTAGGGTCTGAAGGGATCCAGGGAAGCTGGAGAGGGACCCTGCAACAGGAACTGGAGTGACAGCACAAGGGGGGTGGGTTTAGACTGACAGGGGGGAGATTTAGATGGGTTTGGCTGGAAGGGACCTTAAAGCCCCTCAATTCCCACCCCCTGTGCCATGGGCAGGGACACCTTCCACTGTCCCAGGCTGCTCCAAGCTCTGTCCAGCCTGGCCTTGGGCACTGCCAGGGATCCAGGGGCAGCCACAGCTGCTCTGGGCATTAATGGTGAATTTAAACCCAGACTAACAGATGAGATTGGTTTTGTTGTGGGTGTGTTTCGAATTCAAATGTGGGGTTTTCTGAGAGGGCTCCAACTGATCTGTGAATTTAAAAATAGCATTTTAGTCTTGGTCAGTTTCCTGCATAATCTTCTTTCTTCCCATGCAACTTCTATGCCTTGCTAAAGCCTTTTAAAAATTCAAGCAGATGTCAAATATATCTTCTTCTCTCTTTCTTTCTGCCTATTTTGAGCTTGTCTCCCTCATTACACTTTTAAGAGTTTAATTTTTCAGAGAGTCCCAGATGAAATTGGGTAATGACAATCCACCTGGCCAGTGGGACAGGGACAGGGACAACAGCCATGAGCAGGAGTGGAGTGAGGAGCTTCCCAGTCCCAGTTTGGGAGGCCAAGAGCATCCATCCTCATTTTTTAATGTGCCTATCCCTGACATATCTGTACCTTAAATTATTTTGGTGTGGAAAAGGCTGGAAGAGCCTCTGGATTTGAGAAACCTGTTGGAAATGCCTGGAGGGACACACCTTGGGGCGTGGTGGCAGGTGACCAGGGGATGCCTGCACCAGGGGTCAATAAACTGCCTTTCCTCCACCCCTGGCTCCTTTTCCTCCTCCTGGCTCATCCCTTTTCCCTCTGAGTTTCCCCTCAGCATTGCCAAAGCTCTCACAGCTCCCTTCCAGCTCTCAGCAGGATGATTTCTGACAGCTCTGCCAAAACTTGGCCAAGCGTGGACTCGTCTCATTCCTATTCCCATGCTAAATTTCAAGTCTCCTCTTGCAGAACACAGAGCTTTCCAAAGGAAAGGCTGCCAGGATGAGTTGTATGTGGGGGAAAAAAAAAGGGTGTCTGGCTTTTCACAGAGCTCATTAAGGGTTTTTGTCATGCAGAAAAACGTTCCAAGGGGAGGGAAAAGCCTGGTGTGCACACATCCATGTGTGGTACATTTGTGGTTGGTTGAGCAGCCAAGGTCACTGAAACTGTGGGACTTGGGAATGGCAGCTCTGGAGTTGCCACTGGAGGCTGGATTGACAGAGATGAAAGCTGGCACCAGTTTTGGGGTGACCTCACTGTGACCTTCCAGGACCTGAAGGAGCTACAAGAAAGATGGAGAGAGCCCCTTTACAAGGGATGGAGGGGCAGGACATGGGGGAATGGCTTCCCACTGCCAGAGGGCAGGATCAGATGGGATACTGGGAAGGAATTGTTCCCTGGGAGGGTGAGGGGGCCCTTTGAGATTCCCAGAGAAGCTGTGGCTGCCCCTGGATCCCCTGGCAGTATCCACGGCCAAGTTGGACAGGGCTTGGAGCAGCCTGGGATAGTGGAAGGTGTCCCTGCCCATGGCAGGGGATGGGATTTTGGATTTTTAAGGTCCCTTCCAACCCAAACCATTCCACAATTCTACACTTCCATCTCCATGTTAAACATTTGAACTCACTTCCAAATAACTTGAATTGTGAATTCAGAAGGGTGAATTGTTCCCACACCCATCCACACTTTTCCAACTTAGCTATCCCTGCGTTGTCTGTGTGGGCACAGAGTTTGTGGTAATTGGGAGCGGGGCTGTGGCCGAGCCTCATCCCCAATGAGCTGCAGCTGTGCAGGACAGGTGACTGATATTGACATTAATGAGCCATGGGGTGCCCAGGGCACTGAGCAATCACACAGGAACAGAGGGCACACAGGTGCACTGCATCACCTGAGGGGATAAAAGGTTGGGCTGAAGAGCAGCAAGGGCAGATGCTTGCAGCCTTCTGAAGGGGGATGGTGTTTCTGTGTGTGAGCAGATTGCTGAAACCTTCTGACCTGGTAAGGTGTTACTGTGTATGGGGTGAAGCTTTCTGATATTTTCTGGTGATACTCTGTGTGCTGTGGTCCTCTCAACTGTACCTTAAGTTTCTTTTGCAGTGTGTATTTGTGCATCACAGCCATTCCAGCTCCTGATGGTGCTCCAGTTCAACTTGTTGTTTTTCTATTTTTGGGCATTTGCTGTGTTTCTCTGTGTGATGACTAAAATCTCTGGTTTGAGTGACTATTTATAGAAATGCAGTCAAGTATTTGTGAGCTTCCTTTATCAAATGTTTACTATCAGCTTCTAAGCGGATGAGAGGGCTGGAGCACTTTCCCTGTGGAGCCAGGCTGGGAGAGTTGGGGCTGGGGAGGAGAAGGTTGTGTGGAGACCTCACAGCTCCTTCCAGGGTCTGAAGAGGCTACAGGGAAGCCAGAGGGGGACATCTCATCAGGAACTGGAGTGACAGGACCATGGGGAAGGGGTACAGATTGATAGAGGAGAAATTTAGGTGATATATAAGGAAGGAATTGTTCCCTGGCACAGGGTGCCCAGAGCAGCTGTGGCTGCCCCTGAAGCCCTGGAAGTGCCCAAGGCCAGGTTGGACAGGGCTTGGAGCAGCCTGGGACAGTGGAAGGTGTCCCTGCCTGTGGCAGGGATGGCACTGGATGGGCTTTGAAGTCCCTTGCATACAAGCTATTCTGGGATTTTGTGATTCCTTTCCTCCAGGATCTCTCCTAAAGCTGTATCTCTCACAGTAAGGTGATTGCTATAGAAATGTTGATGTTGCTTGGTTAGTTTGGATTTAAAGGAGCCATGAGCTGTAAATATTCTTCTCATTCGGAAGCCTTTTCCTCCTCCAGTACCCTTCCCAGTGAGCTGCTGTTGTGCTAAACCACCAGCTCTCCCTGCTGGCTTTCTAATTGCTCTGTTTCCAATGTGCTTTCTCATTTCAGGCCCATGTGAATCCCATCAGTGTAACTCCACCTATCCAAGCCATAGACCAGGACCGAAACATCCAGCCTCCTTCCGACCGACCCGGTATCCTCTACTCCATCCTAGTTGGTTGGTGTCTGCTACTTTTCCTATCCCTCCCAATCTCTTTATGACCAGTCAGGGAAAGATTGCCTGGGAGAGTGGGACGCTGGTTAAAAATTCCTCTTGTGGTCAGTGGGGTGTTTGGAATTGTTGTTCTACCTGTTGGTGTTTGATTGCCACGTGGAAGTTGATTTCACATGGTTATTTATTAGTGTTTATTCAGATTAAATCCGGAATTGTTGTCTGGTTTAGTGCAACGACACAGCGAGGGAAAGGAGAGCTCTGCTGGGATGTGTTTTCCATTGACAAAAGAAGAGCCTAAAAAAAGGCAATTAGAGCAGATTTCATCCCAAAAATGGCGTGGCACAGGGAAGCTCTGAGGATTTTACCACATCCACCTCCAATTTTGCTGCCTGGGAGCTTTCCTTTGTAGTTTAAAGTTTATTTAGTTGGTTATGCTGCTCTCTCTTTGTTTTCCTTTTGCTTCCTGTGTTTGGCATTTATTTCTGGGCTTGTAGGAGGTGACCATGGTCAGCAGTTGCAGGGTTGCACCTGCCTGGCTGGTCCCAAATCCACTCAGAGACCTTTCTGTGGGATTTGGAAATGGGGAATTTTGTGGAATCACATCTTTTCCTGTCTTCTCTGTCTTGAACTCCATGGTTTTCCCAGCCAAGGAGAGGTGCAAGTGAGGATTTTGAGAAGCGCGTTGAAGTTTAGCTCTGCAAATGGACTTACATTTATAAATGTCCTAAATTGATTTTATTCCTAACTTCTGCAGGGACACCTCCACCCCAGGGCCATGTTTAGGCCAACTTCTTAAGATTTTTTGCATAATTTACAAAGTCCTTCAGGAGTGAAATTACTAAAGATTGTGTGCCACTAACCTGGGGTGTTGGGACTATTGGAGTGGCTGTTCTGATCTCCAAGAAAGAATTTAGAAAGGTGTGGTGCAGCAATTTGGGTTGGTTTGGGGACCTTTTTCTTTTCTTCCTTTTTTCCCCTCTTTTGTTTTTCCTTCTTTCCTTTTTCTTTTTGTCCTTTTTCTTTCTTTACTTTCTTCTCCTTTCCTCTGCTATTCCTTTTTACTTTTTTTGCTTTATTTTTTCTTCTTTTTCCCATCTATCTTCCTTCATTCTTTGTTTTTTCCTTTCTTTTTCTTTCTATTTTCTTTCACTTTTCTTGCCCTCTTTCTTTTCCACTTGTTTTCCTTCTTTCTTCCTTTTTCTTTTTTCTTTACCCTTCCTCCCTAAACTTTATGGTCTTTTTTCTTCCTTTTTTTTCTTTTTTACCCATCTTTTTCTTCTATTCTTTTTTTCTTTTTTCCTAGTTTGTTTTCCTTCTTTTTAACTTCTTTACCCTTCCTCCCTAAACTTTTTGATCTTTTTTTGTCCTTTTCTCTTTTTTACCCATCTTTTCTTCTATTCTTTCTTTCTTTTTTCCTAGTTTCTATTTTCCTTCTTTTTTAACTTCTTCTGTGCCTAATATTTTCCTTTTTACTTTTTTCTTTTCCTTTCTTTTTTCTGTGTTCTGTATTCTTTTTGCCTTCCTTTTTCTTTTCTCCTTCCTATTTTCCTTTTCTTCCTTCTTTTCCCCTTATATTTTCATTTTCCTCTCCTTCCTTTTTCTTTTTTCCTTCTTTCCACTTCCCCTATATTTTCATTTTTTCATCTTTCTTTTCCGTTTTTCATCCTTTTTTCTTTCTGAATTTTCCATCTTTTTTCTTTATGTATCCTTGTTTCTTTTTTCTACTTTCTATTTTCTCTATTTTAAAATTAATTTTCACTTTTTTTCTTGTTTGTTTCTTTGTACCTTCTTTTTTTCCTCCTTTTTCCCCTCGATATTTCTTATGTGGATTTTCTCCCCCCTTTTCTTTAGATCTAAACCTTCTTCTCCTTGATATCTTTGGGAATGTCCTTTTCTTTAAATACTGGGAGGTTGGAACTGTGCCTGTGGAATGAAGGAAGAAGTTACTTACTAGAATGATTTTAAGTTTTATTTAATTTGGCCCATTTTTATATGTTTGTGGGGGTTTTTTTGCCCACCTGTGCAAGAAACATGCATTGGGCACTGTGGCTATTTGATACATTTAAGATTTGGGAATGAGATATTTGGAAATTTTTAATTTTTTTTTTTTCCCAATCCTTGGCTTTTAGAAATGTTCATTTCTTTGGGTCTTTGCAATACACCCACATTCCCTGGACTTATCCAGGTATAAAGCAAGGCCCTTGCCTTAATTTTTTATTAGCTGTGTTATTGATTCTTCCAGTAAATTTTATTATTTTGACTAGAAAATTTTATTAATAATAAAATGTATTATGTTTAATAGTAAATTACTAGTAAAGTGGTCTTTTTAGGAGTTATTTGAAGCCTTTATTTTTTCTGGGGCCAATCCTCAAGAGAAGTTGAATTTTCCTTTCAGTTATCAGCTTTTTTTTTTTTTTTTTGCCCTTGGAACAGGCTCTGTGATTTCTGCTGCCACTTTTGGTTGATCTTTTAAAGGAAGAGTCAAAAATGCACAATAACTTTTGAGAAGAAGGGGATCCTCTCCAGTCCTGTGTCCATTTCAAGCCACACAAAGCCTCTCCTCTGGCTCTGGGAAAAGCAAATTGAGGAGTCCTTTCCTTCTCCCCTTGCTGCCCCCTGATATTTTCATCCCTCAGCCTCTCCCAACACATGGAATTTCTGGAACCAGGAGACTCAGAGCTCTTCCACAGGCAGAGGTGGATGAGGGATGAAATTCCTCATCCTGCTGCTCTGCGCTGTCAAAATGGAAATTATTTTTTATATGCAGAAGCAGATATCCCTGTTCCTGGACAAGCTGGCTCCCAGAAATCCAGGAATCTCTTCCTGATGTGGGCAGGATCTCAGCAGGAATTCCCAGTTAGGATTTTGGGCATCCACCTGTGTTATCCCTTACTTTTTGCTTTTCTATCATCCACCTTTTCCTCATTTACCTGCTGAGTTTGGTTTGGTTATTAGTGGAGTTTATTGGACTGGGTTTTTTTCCCCTTTTTTTCCCCCTTGGATTCTTTCCTGACATCCTTATACAATATTAGCTTCATCTTCCCTTCTCTAGACCCCTTTGTGACTCTTACCTTCCTCCCCTATGTATTTATTCTCCTCTAGGGCACTTCTTGTTTTCTCCTTTCTCAGAGGTTTTTGCATTTTGTCCCTGATTTTGTGACATTTTTTAGCTTCAGCAACAGCCCTGGTGATGTGCAGCCTCTAAAACCAGCAATCTGCTACCTGCCAAAAGTTTGGAGCTCCTGCTGGGTGCCTTGAGCTGTTCAAAAATTAGATTAATTAATTAGAACTTGAAATTAAAAGGCAAGGCAAGGGGATGCAGGACTTAGAGCTGAAGCTCTGCATTTGTGCTGGTGGAATAAGAGAACAAAATAATCCATGGTGATTCTTTTGCTGCTTTTTTGGGTCAATGATATCGGTGTAGATTGAGAATCACTGAAAAAAATAATGTATACAATATCTATGGATATAAATATATAATATAGGTAATATAATATGTTATAAATATATCTACTATATATTAATAATATGGATTATATATATTATATACATGTATAATGTATTTATCTAGCAGATGGTTGTCATTGGAGGATTGCAAATGAAATTATTACAGTAATTTATCTCCTGGCTTTCTGAATGTACTTTCTAACCATTGCACTTGTAAGGGGAACAAAAACCAGCAGCATTGATCAGGAAAGTGATTTTCCCTTGTGTTCCATTTATGCCTCATTCCTGGCTGGATGCAGGGTTTGGCAGGGCCAGGTTTGTGCTGCTCCCAAGGCACCTTTAGGGGCTCAGGGGTTTTTTTTGGGGGGATTCTTATCCCTTGAGCCAGGAGTGCCTTCTGCCCTCAGCTGCTGACGGGGCTGCTCCCAGACCTAAACCCATTAAGATTTTAAGCTTATAATCAGAATTTTTGCTTTTTGGGATGCTCTCACAGTACTGCTGAGCTGGGAGTGCTGGAGTTCACTCTGTGTGGAGCACTTGGGCTTTCTGGGCCCTTCTGCACCATTTCTTTGAATTGCACAGTTCAGAATTGCTGTAGCTGGGATTTTTCCTTCCTCCTGTGCCAGGCTGTGGTGCTGCAACATTTTGGCTTTAGGCACAGGTGCATTTTTGGGGTGCCTGCAGCTGCCAGGCACAGCCCTTCATCCATCTCCATGGGCTCCCAAATCCATTCAGACTCTGAGGCTTGTAGAGAATATCCCGGAAATCCACAGCCATGAAAACACCATTTACAACTGACAATAAATTGAGATTTCATCTGGTGCTTCCTCCCTGAGGAGAAACTTTTCCCAGAAGGATTTCTAAAATAACCTGTTGTTACCATATTATTACTTGTGTTATTACTTATGTATTATTTATGTGCTATTAATAATATTCCTGCTGTTATCAAGTACTTATGGAGGCCCAGTTGAGAGGAATCTTTGTGATTTTGGAGAGAGTAAGGCAATAATAATATTAAACACATAACTTCATAGTATCCTTAAGCTCCATGTCCACATAAGACAATATTTTATCCTTCCAATAACAGAATGAGGCTTTGTTCCTTTGATGATTAATGAGTAAAATAAACACATTGCTGAACTAAACCTTTAAGGGCTGTTCAAACCTCAGTGTCTTTTTTGCAGGTACTCCCGAGGATTATCCCCAGTATTTCCATATGAATCTCACAACGGCTGAACTGACCCTCCTCAAGCCAATAAACAGGGATTTACACCAGAAGTTTGACTTGGTTATTAAGGTAATTTGGGCTGAATTTTTTCAGTGTTTTTATGTTCTTTGGAAAATAAAAAGGCTTTTTCTCTCTGGAGAAATTGTAGGGTGGGCCTGCTTATCTCTTCTTCAGTTTTCCTTTTTAGCCTTTTCCTCCTTTACCTGCTGAGGTTGGTTTGCTTGTTAGTGGAGTTTTTCAGGTCAGTGTTTTTGCCTTTTTTTTTCCCCTGGATTCTTTCCTGACACCCTTGTATAATATTAGCTTCATCTTCCCTTGTTTAGATCCCTTTGTGACTCTTATCCTGTCAGGCATCACTTAGCTCCATGGGGGAAAGAAGGGTGTGAAGCCTTTGTGGAAAGTGAATGAACCCTGGCAGAGTTGTAACATTTCACATTACATTGTGTGAACAAGCTCAGCATCACTTGTCCCCTTGCTTTTTATGAGCCCTGCTGCCCTAAGAATGCAGCTGATTTTTGTTTCATGTGTTCACTTCACAGCCCATTCTAGCAGATCATAGTGATACAGAGCATTGTGAGTGGTGAATGCTCACAGAATCCCACTGATGCCTTGAGGAGGCTGACCTAGAGCAGAGCCCAGACAGAGTTAAAGAATAAAGTAGGGATTTATTAAAAGGCCTCCATGGATCCATCCTGGGCAGCACAAGAGCCCAGCCAGGGCTGCACCCAAGGTGAACCAAAATGGTCACAAAATGGACAACTGGTCATGGGGTCTGTCACTTTGAGTTCTGCTCCATTTGCATATTGGTGTTAATTGTCCAATTACAGCTTTAGCCCATGAAGTCCCATATATTATGTTTTTCTCTATTCAGTCTGCCATTGTTTATATTCTTGGCCTGAGATCTGGATCATTTGTCCTTGGTCCCCAGCTAGAGAAGGAATTGTTTTATCTCCCTCCTTTGTGACAAGTGCTCACCACGCCCTAAGGTGAAGCTCAGAACTGCACACTAAAGCAGCACAGAATCTGAAAAATATAAAAGCTAAAACCTGAGGCATCATTAGCATGGGTCAGTTCAGGGGTAGCAGTGGATAATTCATATTTGAGTAGTGAATATGGTCCCTTCCAACCCAAACCATTCCATGACTCTCAATATCCTAAGGAGTCACAGGTTAAAGCCCTGTAGCCCTTTCTGCCCAAATTTGGACTGCACAGTATGTCAATTAAGAAATCAGGTGGTGTGGGAGGGTATTTTCTGTGCCTAAATAGTAACTTGGGTTGTTAATGGCCATGTTTATATGATTTAGGGGGTTCCTATTGCTGTGGTAAATGTGCAGTCAGGGAAAATAAGGAAACAGTAAGGGAAATGATTACTCTGTAAGAATGATTATGTGCCACTTGCTAAAACAATAAAAGTTTTAATGCTGTATCCTTCAGGGACCTTTGGAATAATGGCTCAGACTTGTACCAAATCAAACCTTCATCTTCTTGTGTTGAACATTTCTCATTTCTTGCAGTTGTAGGATGTGATTCTGTTTTATCTGGAGGGGTGCAACGTGTGATGTTTCCCTTCAAACAGAAAATATGCTATTTTTGCAGCATGTGCTCAGTTTAATCTTTAAAATATTCCTTCTGATATGAGAAGATCAATTTTTTTCTTCTGTTAAAATATTATGGAAAACTGTAAAATGGAAAAGGTGGTTAAGTCAATACAGGAATATGTGAAGGCAAGAAGGAAGGTGGACAGGAAATGGGGGCATCACCTGCATTGCTGATAAATTTTGAATTCTCAAATAGGCAGACAATGAAAAAAACTAAAGATCTTAATAAGAAATGCTGGATTTCAGCTTTTCTGTACCTCTGGAATATATTAAGTGATAAGCAAGGAGAAAACCAATTTTGCCCTCCTATGGAAGCTCTTGGCACTTCCATTCCCTGCCAAGAAACATGGGCATTATTACAACATCCTTACAAAAAAAGAAAGTGGATTTTTGGGGCAGTTCCCATTGAAATTTCCATGTGGCAACAGCAAGGCTGCCCCAATATGTGAATTAAACATTTAAACTGAAAGGGCTTAATTAAAATTAGTGACATGACCACTGCTCTGTAGACATGAGTTTGTTCTTGTTACCAGCTCTAAGAAGTGCCAGACATGTTTTACTTTTTTTTAAGCATGAAGGAAATGGGAGAATTAATCAAATTGATGCACTTTGCTCCTTTCCTCTTTGAGCAGGGGTTATTTATCAATCAGACAGAATCGAAGCTGGCACTTCCATTATGATCCATTTGCACAGAGGATGGGCTGTGGGAGGCTGGGTGTGCTAGCACAGGCAGGGAAATGCTCATGGGTGGAATTCCTGTGCCTTGGAGAATTCACCACACCTGATAGAGCCAATTTGGATGAACTTGCTCATGCTGGGGGTGATTCAGTTCACAGGGACTCACTTTTGAAGTAGGCAAAGCATGAGGAGCTGCAGGAGTTTCTCCTCAGTATTTGCAGTGGGTTGATATCCAGTAATTAAGGAAAAATCATGACATTCATCCATTCAGAGCTGCTGTAAAACCTGTGGGAGTTGCAACAGCAAAAAAACCCTGGAAGTATTTTGATGCTAACAAAGGACAGAGAATCCCAGTCTGGATTGGGTTGGAAGGAATCTTCAAGCCCATCCAGTGCCACCCCTGCCATGGGCAGGGACACCTGCCACTGTCCCAGGCTACTCCAAGGCCCAAATCCAGCCTGGCCTTGGGCACTTCCTGGGATCCAGGGGCAGCCACAGCTGCTCTGGGAATCTGTGCCAAAACCTCCTCACCCTCACAGACCTTTTCCATTTCTGGTTGTACCACTCTGGTCTATGTTACTTACCCAGGACTATGTCAGATTTTCTCCCCTTTAAAGAAAATGCATCTTTGTCAGATTCAAAATCAAGGAAAGCATTTTATTTCTCCCGCAAAAATTGATTTTCCTTTTCTAATGGTATTGTATTAGTGACTAAAAATGATTTTGTTTTTAGAACATCAGGTGGAAAAATAGAGGAGTGTTTGGGTAATCTCATGTGGACTCCCGTGTATTTGTGAAATTAAATTGATTCATTTAGAGTAGTTTTAGATAGTTAAATTGATAGATAAATTGATGTAGTTAATTAAATTGATACTTCTAGAGTGGGTTTTAATCCAGCCTGGCTGGTCAATTCATAAACTACTGTCTGTTGTATTTGATTGTATTTGGGAAATTAGGGAGGATTTATGTGACTTGGGCATCTCTACAAAAACTTCAATTAAATTATTTTAAAGAAATAGGGGGGAAGAGGGAAAAGGTAAGAAAAGATTCCCAGCTTCAAATAACATTTGTAGCCTGACTTTTATTAATAAGACTTTTTATTGAATGTAAGAGCTTTATGGCTCATAGTGAATACAGTCTCACAACCTGGGCTAGTGGAACTGGATGAGCTTTAAGGCCTTTCCAACCCAAACCAGTCTGGAATTCTGTGAAAAAGAATTGATTTGTATCTCTTGGGTTGTTTTGGTGCCTTCCTCACAGAGCTGGTGACAGAAATGTGCTTCAACACCATGCCAGGGCAGCACAGAGGATTTTGAAGAATATTCTTTCATGGCGTTTTCTGTATCCCTTGGGTCTATCCCTGTGGTGCCAGGAGGGTTTTCAGCCAGGCTGGTGTTAAGCCAGTGACAGACAATTCCTCAGAAACAGCTCTGCAGTGGGACTGTGTTTCCCTGTTGTTTAGAAGGTCAGAGTAGAGCAGTGTGTTTGCAATTCCAGTGTTAGAGGGAAATTGGTTTGGGATCCCATTGTGCAAGAGGTGCTGGAGAACATTTCTGCTGCAGTGTCTGCTCTGGAATTTCTCCTGGCTGGAGTTTTTGAACTGAGTGGGATTTCCAGCCAGACTGGGCAGCACAGGCAGCTCCAATCTCTGCTCCCTGTGAGCAGGGACAGGCCCAGGGAATGGCTGGAGCAGTGCTTGAGTGCCAGGGCAGGTTTAGGTTGGATTTCAGGGAAGGGTTCTTCCCCCAGAGGGTGCTGGGCACTGCCCAGGCTCCCCAGGGAATGGGCACAGCCCTGAGGCTGCCAGAGCTGCAGGAGAGCTTGGACACTCCAAGGACGCACAGGGTGGGATTGTTGGGGGGCCTGGGCAGGGCCAGGAGCTGCATCCATGATTCTTGTGGGTCCTTCCAGCTCAGAATATTTTGTGGTTCTCTGATTCCTTTCTCATGGGAGTGCTTTGGATCAGAGAGATGCCCCCAGCAGTCCCAGTGTAGTTCAATATCAGAATAAATCACACAGACTCCATTTTTTTCATGGAGGGAAAAGCCCATTCTTTATTCACATAACTCCTTTTTGTACCGTTTTACGGACCTTGTGTGTGACTCCAGTTGGTTAGTAGATTTCTTGACAACTACGCTATTGGTTAGTAAAAGGTATTTTATTTGTCCATCAAATCTCTTTACGGTTAAATTGTTTATGTATTGTCTTCATTGATTCTCGTGGGATAGATTTAATGTTTATGCAGGTGCTGGTTGTTTTTCACCCAGGAATAGATTATGTTAACAAGCTGTTCATGCCAGGATTATTTTCACATGGGAACTTGCAAAGTACTAGCTTTGCTTAGAAGAAATGACTGGCCAGCCATCCATCTAACAGAGCAGCACTGATTTTGAGGCCTTTCTTTTATCATTTTTCCACCTGACTGCAACAGTTCAGCTCCTCCCAATGTCCATGGTTCTCTTGATATGGATCTCAGCCAAAAAAACAAGGAAGTGGTGTTCTCCTCACTCTGGAAGTTTTTGGGTTTCTCTGATCCCAGTGGGAGCTTCATTGATCCCTCCTGTCTGTTATTTTCCTGTTAAAAGATTCCTGCATTACAAAGAAAAAAAGGCATGGCTTCAGAAATATCCTCCGGATCAAACTGTGGACCAACCTTGGAAGGCAGGAAATATGGATATCTATGTGCCATTTTTGGTGTGATTGCACAGGGCTGTTTCCTGTTCCAAGTGGAAATACAAGGAGACTGAGAGAGGATGTTTGCCAGCCACTGGCAAGAGCAAAAAATTACCAGGTTTGAAACACAGGGAGGCTGAGGAGGAGAGCTCTAAGCTGGGGAATCTTGGTAATGATCTCAATGGTTGAGTTCTTGAAGTAATAGCTAATTCTGATCCTAAGGTATTACAGAATCATAATATATATAAAATATATGTAAAATATTCTGGTTGTAAAGTCAAGGATATAATCACATAATAATTTAAGTTGGAAAAACCCTCTGAAATCATCAATTCCAGCCATCAACCCAGCCAATCCCAGCACTACTCCATGTCCCCATGTCTTCCAAACACTTCTTGTGATGGAACTTTGAGGGATTGACTACAGAATTACTGAAGTACTTTGCAAGACCAAGTGAGTCAGTGATAAAATGGCTGATAGAATTAAGCATGGCTTAAAAATAAAGTGAAACGTGTCAGAAAGGATCACCCTGAACTTTTATATAAAAATGATGGGTTCTTGCCTGACTTGGGAATGAGTTTTTGGTGTTGGAACTGGGAACAGAGTGTGAAGGTTGGCTCGGTGATCCAAAAAAAAAAAAAGTTAAAAAGGAAATGGAACATTAGAAATCATTAGTGAAAATAGAGAAAAGAACAGTGAGCAAAGCACTGCAGCTCTGAACAGATTCAAGTGTCCTCAGCACGGTGTCCCAAAAAGGACAGGGCAGGACAGAGGCTCCTCCAGGTGAGGAAGGAAGAAGCTGGGACAGACACCTGTAAAATCCAGTGCAGTGGGAGGGAGGAGGAAGCAGCAGTCCAGCCTCTCCTGCAGTGCCAGGGTGGGGAGCTCCCAGCTGAGACAAGGAGATGGCAGGGTTAAAACAGACAAAATGGCTTCTTCTCTAGAAAAGAAGGTTGGGTGGAGACCTCATGGGTGGAGACCTCACAGCACCTTCCAGGATCTCAGGGAAGCTGGGGAGGGACCTTGCAACAGAAACTGGGGGGGACAGAACAAAGGACAGTGACAGAGGGGAAATTCAGATGGGATACTGGGAAGGAATTTTCCTGTGAGGGTGGGGAGGGGCTGGGATGGAATTCCTGGAGGGGCTGTGTCTGTCCCTGGATCCCTGGAAGTGTCCAAGTCCAGGCTGGATGGGGCTTGGAGCAGCCTGGGATGGTGGAAGGTGTCCCTGCCCATGGCAGGGGTGGAGTGAGATGGTTTTCCAAGTCCCTTCCCACCCAAACTGTGATTCCTGCTATGATTCAAATTTAACAGGCAGTGCTGTGGTGCTGAATGCTGACCTGGGCTCAAGGGGAGGCTGGGCT
Organism: Pyrgilauda ruficollis; assembly: GCF_017590135.1. Taxonomy (NCBI): domain Eukaryota; kingdom Metazoa; phylum Chordata; class Aves; order Passeriformes; family Passeridae; genus Pyrgilauda; species Pyrgilauda ruficollis. Next base: position 1,212,315 of record NW_024509210.1, on the reverse strand, counting down.
GGCTCATGGAAGACAAGCTCAGTAATAAAAAGAGAAATCCAGGGAGATCTGAGCTGCTTCTCTTCTCTAGGCTCCTGTGTTTGGCTGCAGCTTCAAGCATGATTTTGGAGTTGTTCTTCTTACCCTGTTCACCATGAGAGGTTCAGATTAGGCATCAAAATAATTCCTTTTTCCCTGAAAACGTGGTCAAGCTTTGGAAAAAGTTGCCCAGGGTAGTGTTGGAGTCACCCTCTCTGGAAGTGTTCAGGAGATATCAGGACTTGCTCTTGGGGACACGGTTTAGGGGTGATGCTGGTGCTGCTGGGGTTGGACTTTGACCTTGAAGGACTGTCCCAAACTTAGTGATTCTGTGGCTGTTTTACTCTGAATTTCAAACAGCACAATTCCAGTCAATTAGGAGATGCCCATCAGTTGAGGCTCACTGGACTGGAAGTTCTTGGTTTAGAAAAGTGCTCCATAGGTTTTAAGACTTAAAAAGTTCTGAATTATCTAATTTTTGTTTGTTTGTTTTTGTTTTTACCCCTTCAGAAACTTCATAGCTGCAAGATTTGGTTGATTTTTTGCAAGAATTTCAACTCTTCCCAGCCTGTTCTGATCTCTTGGCTCCATCATCTATTCACATTTGTTACCTTTGTTTGGGTAGCTCCAAATTTCCCCTCTCCCCATGTCTTAATTTTCTTGCATTTTGGAGGATTTGTGCTTTTTCTTTGGGGTTTGTACTCAGGGCAACAGGTTACAAAAAGACTGGAAGAAGTTCATTTTCATCAAAGAGTTTGCTCCATCCTCTTCTTGTGCTGAAATTTTCCAAATCATTCTTGTGATTGTGCATATCCTGTAGGTGCTAAGGACACTAAGTAGTTTTTTTAAATTAGTTTTTCAAAGGTTCAGCCCTTAGGTGAACTCAGAATTCAATTAATTCTCTTTGAGACAGCTTTTTTTTTTTTTTTTTTTTTTTTCTCTCTTGTATTTAATACAGTGATGGGATTTGATGTAGAATTAAAAATCTGAGCGCAGGGACAGGGTTTGTCTTTGTGATGAAGGAAAAAAAAATGGTCCAGGACACCCAAACTTTTCCTTTAAATCATTAAAGTATTTCTTCAGATCAATAAGATTGACCCTAAATTTTGTGTTAGACCCCTCAGAGCAATGAAATAATTAAAATAAATAATTGGGATGTCCTGTAATGCTTTTATTGACAGGAATTTCCTTTCTGCAAGAAAAAAAAAGTCCCTTTCTGTGTAAAATTTAAAATTCAGCATCTAAAACTTGGCCTAATGGCTTCATATATGATGGGTTTAAAGGAAGAATGAAGAGCTGTAATATTTGGAAAACAATCTAATTAATTAGTAAGTACTGTTCACTGCCCTGCAGCATTGTGAGTCTTGCTGGTCCTGAAGTCACCCAGTTTACCTATGGCCCTAAAATGGATGTTTTGAGGTTTATTTTTTTTTAAACCCAGAGTCCAGACACATTTTGTGCTGATTTAATTTCCCTGCCACAGTGACACCAGTCGCATTTGTTCTGTGTTCTAGAGACATTCTGTGCTTCTTGTCCTTAAGCCAAGTTTTAATCCAGTTCAGTGCTTCTTTCCTTGTGCTGTACATGCTGACCTTGGGAATTATTCCCCAATCCTAAAGTTTAACCTAAATCTGGATAAATAAATGTCCCTCTTTTCACCTTCCCTTCCCTGTTCAGTTTTAGTGAGTGATCTCCCCTTTCAATGGAGCCCCTTTGTCACCCTGCCCATCCTTCCCTCTCTCCCTGCTCCTGATTTTAATCACATCCATTTAAATAATAAATCACAGATTCCCAGGATGGTTTGGCTTGGAAGGGACATTAAATCCCCATCTGGTTCCATCCTTTGCCACCTCATTTTGCTTTCTTTAAATCTGAGGTCTTGGAGCTCAGTTTGCAGCTCCCCCTGCTACTCACACAGATTGTGCGTAGCCCCTCACCAGGAATAAATCCTGATATCCCAATTTTTTTTTAGGATGTGTAGAGTTCACGTTTGTCCCTATGCACCACCCTCCTCTTAGCTCCTCTTGCTCAGCTTTGTGTTGGGATTGGAGGGAACAGAGAACTTTTTTGGGTATTTTTTTTGTTTGTTTGGGGTTTATTAATTTGGTTTGGGTTTGTTTGTGTTTTTTTGGGTGGTTTTTTTTGGTGTGTTTATCTTTGTTTCCAAGGATGGGCCTTCCAATTTTTATCAAATAAAAGATCTGGCATGAAGACAAACCCCCCATTTGGTGGGATTTAAAAAATTTATTCCTAATTAGCCTGTTTTACACTTCAGAGAACTCTGTAGATCTGGAGAAAAGGAGCATGGATGTGTCTTAGCTAAAACAATTCCATTTTCTTGCACCTTAGGACAGATTTTTTTTGGATGAAGCATTGCTGAAGTGGATTCTGGGATTCCATGGAGAAAGGGGAATTCTGAGTCTTATCTAAGGGAGCCACGTTTTGCTCCCTTTTAGATGTTTCTCTAGGGCAGGACCTGCTGCTTTGGCAGTGAGAGGGGACATTGGAAAGTGGCTGGAGAATATTCCAGCTCTGGATCGTGCTGAGGGCCTGGAGCTGGACTTGATGGGTCCCTGTGGGTCCTTTCCAGCTTGGAATTCTCTGTGCTTCCATAAGAGTCTTTTGCATTGCTCTAATTTCTCATTTTTTTGGGAAGCTGTTTCCTCTGCTGCTCTCAAGGATGAATTTCCATAGCCTCCCTTTCACTCCTCACTCCTTGCATCCCTCCTGGGACTGCTTTCCTGTCATCTCCAGCCATCTTCCATCAGGATAAAATTATGGACATTATAGATGCAAGCAGATTCAGCACAGATGATGTAATAAAAGCAGTTAACTATCTGTGAGAATTAACACATTTCACATCATTTTGTTGTGTTTTTTTTTTTGTTTGCTTTTTTCTTTAGCTGCTTTTAACTACTAAGTTGTACCAGAATCTAATTCTGTGCTGCTTTTTTGTATCTTGATAGAAGTGTGAAGGTCACATCCTTGGGGTTATTTGAGAGATCCCTCATTATTTTGACACTAACACATTTTCTTTGAAGGACTGGAACTCAGATGTTTTGTGGCTTAGATACCAGTGCTTTTCTGGGTGAAGAAAATGTAGATTGTTTGATGCTTGTGCTCCAAAATATGTGTTAGGAAACAACCTTTGGCCAGCAAGTCCAGGCAAGTGTTTAACAGGGCAATGTGAGGGAAAAGGGTTTGCACTCTCAATAGAGGACTCAATGTCTGCAACAACTCTCATGAGGTATAGCTTCATCTCTTAAAAAATACAACAAAATCAAAAACATCAGAAAAACCACTCCCAAGCCACCACAAAACAAAGAAGAAAAAAAAACTCCAAACCCCCCACACTAAGAAAAAACCCAAGAAATAAGGCACTGAAGCAACAATTGTCAATGTTAGAGCTTTATATACTATATATATATTTGGAGCATTATGAAAGGGCTGTGTTGAGCTCTGCTTGTAGTCAGGTGTGGCTTCTAGGACTGATTTCATGGAGCATTTGAAAGCAAACCAATTCCTCATGTTGTGATATGAAATTCCTTGTTTCAAACAAAAGGCAAAAAGAAGTGGCTGTTTGCAAAGCTTCCTCTTCCCCTTAAATAGTGGTGTCTTTGGAAACAAAAAAAAAAAAGAAATTAATCCATTTTGAGTGGTGAACACAAAGGAAAGCTGAAGTGATTTTGAGTGGAAGTGCTCAGTGAGGAAGAACTCCTTTGCTTTGTTATTTTGAGCTCAAGGGTTTCAAATTTGAAGTCTAATTTTGGGAGCAAAGAACTCTCTTTGTGTAGTGTGAAATTCCCAGCACTTCAACAAAGCCTGTGACACCTTCCTGGGTGAATATTCCCGCTTTTATCCCAGAATGAGCTCTGGGCTCTCTTGGACGTTAAAGCAAGGCCATTATTGTGGTGTTTCAAGCTGTTCAGAAGATTGAGGCCCTCTGCTTGCATTTTCCTTTTTTTAGGATCTCTTTAGAGCAAGGAATGTTAAGCGTTGTTATAAAGTAACTTGCAGGGGTTGTGTGGAAACTTTGGGCCATGAAGGGACCAATTTTACTTGGAAAAGCAGAAGAAAAGAATATTTAATGATGGACAACCGTTGTTAGTCCTGTGGGGAGGAATACTTCAGGAGAGCCCTGGAGGGGCTGGAGTGTGGCCAGGGAAGGGGGTGAGGGAGCTGGAAAGGGGCTGAGCCTGGAGAAAAGGAGGCTCAGGGGGGACCTTGTGGCTCTGCACAACTCCCTGCCAGGAGGGGACAGCCAGGGGGGGTCGGGCTGTGCTGCCAGGGAACAGGGACAGGACAAGGGGAAAGGGCCTCAGGCTGGGCCAGGGGAGGCTCAGCTTGGACAGCAGCAGGAATTTCTGCATGGAAAGGCTGCTCAGGCCTTGGCAGGGGCTGCCCAGGGAGCTTTGGAGTGCCCATCTTTTGGAATAAATCACACAGGACTCCATTTTTTTTCTTGGTGGAAAAAGCTCATCCTTTATTCTTGTAACTCCTTTTTATACAATTTTGCAGACCTCATGTGTGACTCCAACTGGTCAGTAGCTTTCTTGCTAATTACTTCATTGGTAATCAAGAAGTTATTCTTTATTGATTGGTCACTCCAACTCTGTGTGTACATGTAGGAAAAGTTTTTTTTTGCGATAGTTTTCATTTTTCTATCTAGCAGTGCAAGAGCAGTTTATACAGGTGCTGGTTGTTCTTTACCCAGGAACAGATTGTTATGTTAATGAGCTGCTCACACCAGGATTGCTTTCACATGGGAACTTGTAAAGTGCCGGCTTGACAAGGCCAGCCACTGATTTTAGCAGAGCAGGCTGATTTTATGAAGCCTTTCTCTATGATTTTTCTGCCTTACTGCAACACCCATCCCTGGAGGTGTTCCAGGAAGGGCTATAGGTGGCACTCAGTGCTCTGGGCTGGGGACAAGGTGGGCATTGGGCACAGCTGGGACTCTATGATCCTGGAAGTCTTCCCATCCTAAAAGATTCCAGGATTCTGTGGTTCCATGGTACATCTGCTTATAAAACAGAATCCCAGCAGTGTGTGTTGCTTGAGGAGCAGACTTTTCCTGGGATTTTCTCTCATGTTTTCACTACTTTAACTTGGGCAAAAATTCCATCTCCAAACGTTTTTGGAGTTTCACCTTCCTGGGTCAGGAGCCAGAGCCCTGCTAGGTAATTCTGGTGATGTTGATTTTGACCCATGTAATCTATTTTCATTCAGAGGAGCATCAACTGGACTGTACTTGAGCCTGGCGTAGTTTTTTCCTGTAATTCAACTTTATTTTAAAAAGAAAAATCCATTTTTTCTTAAAAACTGAGAATGAGTTTTTATGGATTACTTAAGGTGTCATTGCCTCCTTTGAAGAAAATAAGAATTATTATGCTTATATTTCTTGTTGTTTGAAATAGGAAGTTTTAATAGTACTTTTTATTTAATAGAGTTTTTATCATTTCCAGATTATTGCTGTTTTAGAAGCAAAGAGAATTAACATTTTTCAGACCAAGAAAGGATTTAAATAGTTTAAATACAAAATTTTTTAAAACTATGATGAAGTCAAATGGATTTTTCCAGACTGAGATTCCTTGGACTCTCAATTTGAAAAATGAGGAATTATCTGTTTGAAAGCGGGGAAATACTAGATTAGAAGTAAAACCTCTGCAAACAGAAAGCCCTGTTAAAACAGAAAATTAGGAATCTTTCTGTTGTGATCCAGAGTCTGTGCATCCAGATTTTCGGAATACAAATTTTAGCCATAGGAGCAGGAAACTCTCTTTCAATGCCCTACTCTTGTCTTGCTGCAGTGTCATGTGCGGGACTGTAATTAAAGCTGGTTTGCTCTTTATAAACTGGAGACCAAATTACTTTTCGTCTCCTAATTCCCTTGTTCCTTTGCTTTAATTAGTTGTTGGTTGGGAGGTTACAGGAAAATAAAGCAGGATCATGGGGTTTTATACGATTAGCACCCTGGAATGGGCAATTAGTGCTTTTATCTTTAGGAGGCTTGAGAATAAGAATAAATCAGGTGAAAAATATCATGGAGTGACTTCTGGGTGGTGCAGAGCTGTCATTGAGATATGGGGGTTATTCATGGAAGTAAAGAATTTTGCTGGACACATGCACAACTTCCCTGGCACAGGGTGCCCAGAGCAGCTGTGGCTGCCCCTGGATCCCTGGAAGTGCCCAAGGCCAGGTTGGATGGGACTTGGAGCAGCCTGGAATAGTGGAAGGAATTCCTGCCTATGCAGAGGGTGGAATGGGATGAGTTTTAAGGTCCCTTCCAACCCAAATTATTCTGCAATTTAAAAACAGGCAAAATCAGGATTAAAATCCCACTCATGTAATGCTGAAGAAGTGGATTTGATGAAAGAGGAAGCAAATGTATCCATATGTGCTGCTCCCACCTTTTGGGTTTAAGTCTCTTGATGCTGCTGTGGGTTCTGCTGTGCAATCAGCATTCCCGGTTTTCATTCATCCCTCAGAGATTTTTCCAAAATTTTCAGTCCTGTGAGTTTAAGGAGCTGTGTTTGCACAAGGTTTGGGTTTCTTCTGGCTGTGTAAATGTGACTGTGATCGAAAGTGATCCCATTCTTTTCTCCTAGCTAATTTTTAGTTGGTATTTCTTTTCTCTGTGATGTTGAATTCTATAGTAGGGGAACCTGAGGAAAAAAAGTCCATTTTTAACTGAATTACAACTCTTAAGTAGAACCGTCCCCAGTCGCTGTTCATAACTGGCAACCTTTGACAAATGAGGTGATTTTTTAGGCTGAACAAGACAATGGCCATCCTCTCCCTGCCTTTGCCAATCTCCACATCGAGATCCTGGATGAGAACAACCAGAAGCCTTATTTCACAAGATCTACCTACGAGGGCTTCATCCTGGAATCCTCCCCGGTGGGAACAACCATCTCGGATAGCCGGAACCTGACCTCCCCCCTGCAGGTCGTGGTGCTGGACAACGACGTGGAGGAGGTACAGTTGGGTTTTTTTTGGGGGGGTTGCATTTTTATTATTTTCAGGGTTCTTTCTCTTTTTTTTTTGTTGTTTTTTATTGAGACAAGCTTATTTAGATCAATGAACACAAAAAAAAATCATACTAATTTCCTTGTGGTTTTCTGTTTGTTTTCGTTCTGATAGATTATTCGGGTAGATTTGGAAGTGGATTTTTTCTGATCTGTGTTTTGCTCACATCTGTGGAAGAGTCTGTTCTATTCAAGGTGGTGAATGCTCAGTGCACAGAGGAATCAAAATGCATTTTGTGATAGGGATCAGTTTGCCCCACACCATGGAAATAGGAGAGGGGAGCTTAGAGAGAAAGGAATTCCTTATTTCAGGCAAAAAGAAGAGGCATAGGATTAAGAGCAGAAGGCTGAAAGTTCATTGCCTTCTTTGCTCTGCCAGATTTTGATGTGACATTACTCAGAGGGGAAGTCAGGCATCTCCAGAGGACTAGTAACCAGGTAGTAACATCTGTTTTGGGGCTTTCTTCTTGTTGTGGAGTTCTGCTCTCACTGGGAGAGATAAAGAAATTCAGGAGTATCAACATCTAAATGAATGGAGAGAGGCTTTCTCCAAGGGTGTGCAGTAATACAAGGGGGAATGGCTTCCCACTGCCAGAGGGCAGGGCTGGATGGGATATTGGGAATTAGGAATTGTTCCCTGTGAGGGTGGGCAGGCCCTGGCACAGGGTGCCCAGAGCAGCTGTGGCTGCCCCTGGATCCCTGGAAGTGCCCAAGACCAGGATGGAGCAGCCTGGGACAGTGGGAGGTGTCCCTGCCCATGGCAGGGGTGGCACTGGATAGACTTTAAGGTCCCTTGCAACCCAAACTATCCTGGAATTCTGTGACACAGAGGTGTGCCTGCAGCCACAGGGGATCAGCCTTCTCCTTGGGTGGAAATATTCCATGTTCCTTTGGCATCACCTGGTTCATGCACAGCCCTTTCCAAAGCTGTGGCATGGTGCAGGTGTAACATGGATGTGAGAGAAGAATTCACAGAATTCCAGCTGGGAGTGCAGCAATTGCATAGAGCTCCCATATAAAATGGCCAAACACTAAAATTGCTCCTCATGGAGCTGGATGGGACCTCAGGGTGGGATTATTGGCAGAGGAAATGGTCATTAACTTCTGTAGGTCTCAGTGTCTTGATGGTTTCATTGTACCTCAGTAAATCTGTGTGTTTAGGAATATATTTAAATTTAAGGATTGCTGAGGAGACACTGAGACAAGCCCCCTCTGTGCTGGTGCATCCCAGTTCCCAGTGGTGACTCTGGTCAAACATAATGAATTCTGCCTTCTAAATGAAATATTAAAATGACTCCATGTCCTCAGGTAAATGCAGAAAGAAAGTGCTCGCTTAACTGCATGTCTGAGGAAAAAAATGAACAAAACCCACTCTAAATTGAAACCCTGTGGGAATATATGAGAGTCCTGCTATAAACCTTGCAGAAATTAATTTATAGATGGGACATTGCAAACAGACCTTTCAGTAGAGCAGCACTGCCAAGTGCTGACATAATTAAGTGCTCTGTTTAAATGGCATAAATTAAATTAAGCTACAGGAGTACCTTAAGACCTGAGCAAACCAAATCTGAGATGAGGAACTTAAACTGTGTGAGCTGAGAGCTCTTTACATAAGGCTTTCCGAGCCTCTTTTTTCCTTCCTCTTTGCTTTCCATGGGAGAGGATTAGTTTATCCAGTGGTTAGGGTTGGTGGTAAAGCTGCACTGAGTAACAATCATGGGATGGATTGGGACCTTCAAGCCCATCCAGTGCCACCCCTGCCATGGGCAGGGACACCTTCCACTGTCCCAGGCTGCTCCAAGCCCCAGTGTCCAACCTGGCCTTGGCATTCCTGGGTTATCTCGTGCAGGACCAGCAGTCTGACCCAATGGTCTTTGCGGGTCTCTTCCACCTCAGGGCAATCTGCGATTATCTGGAATTTTTTTTCTCAGAGAACTTGTGAGAAATTTGAAAGAATTTTACTTAAGGATGTCTTGGCAGCAATGTGAGCAAACAGAGCAAGTAAGAGATAAAATAAGTTTTAATTGCAGCCACAAGTGCAGGTTATGAATTTTCAATAATATATCTATAGAAGGAAAAAGAATAGATTTTTTTTTTTTTAACCAGGAAAGCTGAAGCATTTTAAGTACCAAGTGTTTTTCTCTGGTATTTGCCTGATTGCTTCTATCACTCCCAGTTTTTGTTAGAAATTGTTTTGCAGTCAATGCTCTCTCAAGGGGACAGTTCTGCTGGCCCTGGGCAGCCCTGCTGTGGCATTCCAACAGTTGTAGTAACTCAGGAAATAGCCTTCCCAGAATTAAACAGCCCATTAATATCATTATTAAAACAAACAGAAGGCAAAGACAAAAAGCTGCTTTAATTCCTTTAGGATTTATAAAGAGAGGGGTTACAACTTTTTGGATCTTTGCACTTAAGGAAAACCAGAAATATTAACAGTGAATTGTTCCTGTAGCACTGTGTGTCTTCCTTGATTATTTCAGGATTAATATCTCATGGTTTCTGCCTCCTGACACTCCCAGGAACAATTCCTAATTCCCAATATCCCATCCATCCCTGCCCTCTGGCAGTGGAAGCCATTCCCTGTGTCCTGTCCCTCCATCCCTTGTCCCCAGTCCCTCTCCAGCTCTCCTGGAGCCCCTTTAGGCCCTGGCAGGGGCTCTGAGCTCTGCCTGGAGCCTTCTCCTCTCCAGGTGAGCACCCCCAGCTCTCCCAGCCTGCCTCCAGAGCAGAGGGGCTCCAGCCTCTCCTCTGGACTCATTCCCACAGATCCACACCTTTTTGTGTTGGGGACACAGAATTCTCCCTGCTTCTCCTCTGCAAGGCTCTGGATCTCAGATTTTCCAGGTGAACATGGGAAATATTCTCTCACCCAGAAACTAGGACAGATGCTGGAAACAGCTTTCCAACAAAACCAATTTTTCATGGACATTTCAGTGCTGATCATCCTCCACTTGAACATGTTGGAAAACTCAGCTGTGTCATCAAAGTGTCTTTGTTGTCACTGCAGATTTTAGGGGATGGGCTTGTGCTGCTAATTACGAAGTCTGAGCAGTTTGGATACTCTTGGAACTTGTTCTGGCTGCCCTGGAGAAATTCACAACCAAATTGGCCCTGTCCAAAAACTTTTGGGATTGTTGAAACATACACAGAACAAATACCCTTGTCTGCTCAGTCTCATAATTATCACAAATAATTTTGGTTTCATCTTCATCAGTTTTAGAAAACTGTTTGCTTTGGGCAGAGTTGTAAGCCCTGGTGGGATTTGAGGAGCAGCAGGAATGGAACATCCACATCCATGCAGGAAGTTCTCCAGAGATTTTTCAAGCAGAACACACTGGAGTCCAGGCTTATTTTATTTGGTGCAGCATTTTGTGTGTCTCATTTTGTTGGGTTTTTTTGGTCTGTAATGATGAATCCCCCAAATGTTCTGCTGTCCCTCACTCACAGGTTTGTGCTTCCTCAAGTGTTCATTTTGTGTTTTCCTTTGTAGGTCCCACCAGGTGCCTTCCCTGTACGTATTGGGTCTTATGTGTGCAAAACACCTTTTTTGGGTTTAATTGTGTGATTTCTTCCTTTCTTTTCTCTCTCACTCCTGTCCTGGTGGTGTTTGAGGCTGGGACTGTCCCTTGGTTTGTGAAGCCTGCAAAGAGCCCTTTAAACACACTGGACCCAATTTAGGGCCCTCACTTCTTCCTGTCCTGGTGGTGGTTGAGGCTGGGACTGTCCCTTGGTTTGTGAAGCCTGCAAAGAGCCCTTAAACACACTGGACCCAATTTAGGGCATGAAGTCATACATTGTAGTTGCTTAATTTTCATTAAATTATTACAAGTCTTCAAAGACATCCTGAGTATTACAAAAGTGCCTTTTTAAATTCAGAAGTACCTCAGGTTTGAACTGTGTGCTTGAAGTGCTCCTTGTGGGTTGCATGTGAAATCTTTTGTGTGGATTGTGATAATTTTCTACTTAAAATTCCATGTTAAACAGTTTATCAGAGACTAGCCTTGTCTCCATGACCCAGTAATGTCACCAGAAATCACAATGCTGAAATCCACGCTCCAAAATAAAATTATTTAAAATAATAAATTAGAGAAAATTGTGTTGGCAGTGTACCTGGGGTTGTTCTCTCTCACATGAAATGTTCAGTTAAGCCAAGCTGGCTTTTCAGGCAGCATAAAATGGGATAATAATGTCCAAGATCCCTGACAATAATGTCAAATATCCCTGGTAATAATGTCCAAGCATAACAATGCTTTTCCAGATGAAGGGAATAAATTGCTCTGTGGCTCTGACATGCCTGGGAGGTGGTAAAATAGGCATTGATTGCTGTAAAGGCAATTACCTTCCATATTAGGAGAACATTTCTAAGACAAGGATAGCAAAGGAATAGGACACATTACTCCAGGAGGGTTTGGGATCTCCATCATTGGTTTTTCTCAGGAATAAATTAGGGAAAAAAAGTGCTGTTTATTAGTGTTCAGAAGGACATGAAAGCAAGAACTGCAACACGAACTAGGGGTTTTGTAAATTGAATTCTTAACGGACTTTATAATGTCTACCAAGTGAGCAATTATGGGCAATTACCTCACTTAAGTTTTCCTGGAATTAAGAGGTGGCTGTTTGCATTGCTGGCTGTAAAATGAATTTTCATTTTCCTGGGAGCTGCAGTTGCAGCTTTAGGCACTGAGGAACCACTGGTGTGGAACACTTGGATAATTCTTTCCCATGGCTTCCTGGAATGTTTTCTCATTTAAATCGTGGAATCTTTGCTTTTTGGGGGTTTTATTTGGGCTCTTTTAAAGCAGTTTGTCTGTCTTGGCGTTGTGCTGCTCTGTCCTGGTGCCACCTGCTGCAGGTCAGGGTTGGCTGGGGGTTGGGGACCTGTCCTGTGCTCCCAAGGGTTTTAATCCTCCAGGAATGGCACTAATGGAGGGACCCTTCCAGAAGAGCTTTGGATTCAGAAAGAGTTAAGAGAAGTAATACTCCTTTGGGGATTTTTTACTGAATTCCACTTTTCTCCTCTCGGGACTTTTTTCTGGAATTCAACTGGTTCTTCTGCCTCTGTAGGCATGGGATTTGTGGAATGACATTGGATAGCAGCTGGTAAAATCTGGATTTTCTGTCCTCGCTGGTACCAGTCCTCTGGTTCCTCACCTCCACATTCCTGGATGCAGTTTAAAGCAGTTTTTACAGGACTTGTGACCCAGGCTTTTGCATTTTCCTGGAATTTGCGTTCCCCTACCAACAGAAATAAACTCTGTAACTCGTGAGCAAGAGCAGCAGGAAGTAAGGTTAAATCAAACAGATTATGGACAAGGACACAGAAAGTTATTGAAATACTGTGGGCAACAAAAACAAATGTAGTTTGTTTAAAATTTTTACTCATGTAGAGTCTGATCAGTTAAATAACTCAAAAACACCCCGAAAGAGGTGGAAATCAGGATGATCCAAGTCCTCAAGAAGCCGTGAGTAAATTTACAAGGCTTTTTACCTTAAAATACTACTTTTCAGTTCATTTATGATGTTTTCCCCCCATCAACTGAGAGGTTCCTAATTCTGCATCAATATTTTTTGGATTCTTTCTGGGATCTAAAGAGACCCCCTGAGCCACCTCTGTTTCCTGAAATACTTCACCACATGTTCACTCTTTGTTCAGTGCACCAACCCAGCTGTTTTATTGCTCTGTTAATCAAGTTAAGCTTCTTTTGGGTTTTAATATGAAGATAAATGCTTGAATCTGGTTTCTTATATTAAATTGTATTTGGCTTAAAAAATGTTGTTTAATGGGGGGAAAAGACACTTATTTTAAAAAGTATACCAAACAGGTATTTGTTTACAATTGGATTTTCTTACTCTAGTGGTTCTTAATAAATTTTTCATCAAGATTAGATTTTTAGGCTAGCAGTGAGGGGTTTTTTTTACCTTTTTTTTTAACAGTTTTTTAGCTTTTTAGTCACAGCATTTGTGCTTATTTAGGTTTCAACTAAAACAAGCACTTGCAGCGAGTTGGAGACTTAAGAGATTTAATGTCCTTCTGAATTTGTAACAAAATGTTCTTTTTTCCCTTGGTGTTGCTGAAAGACCAAGGATCCACAGCTCCATCTCTTCCTGAATGACTACACCACGTTTTTCACTGTGACCCAGAGTGGCATCACCCGCTACCTCACCCTGCTGCAGCCCGTGGACAGGGAGGTCCAGCAGCTCTACACCTTCTCTGTAAGTTAAAAGAATGCTACTCTGGCACATCTAAAAGCTATTTATCTCCAAGTTTCATAGCAAAATTGGAAGGTCTACTCATTATAGTGGCCACAGTTGTGGCAATTATTATCTGTAGAGCATAAATTTCCATCAGACATCAGCGCTGTGTCTTTTATTTTTTTTTATATGATGATTCCTGACACAAAAGTCTTGCTCAGACATAAAACAACAAGGGCACAGATTAATAGAAACACAAATGAAAGGAGAATGGCGTAAATTTCCATCAGACATCAGTGCTGTATCTTTTATTTTTTTTTTATATGATGATTCCTGACACAAAAGTCTTGCTCAGACATAAAACAACAAGGGCACAGATTAATAGAAACACAAATGAAAGGAGAATACAAGAAAACTATGCATAATTTCTGTCCTTCTGACAGATATCCAGAGGTTTAGGTTGGATATATCTTCACTGAAAGGGTTGTGCAGCCCTGGCACAGCTGCCAGGGCAGTGGTGGAGGCACCATCCCTGGAGGGATTTAACAGATTGGAGACATGGGGCACTGGTGGCCTTGGCAGCGCTGGGGGAATGGTTGGACTCCATCTTGGAAATATGTCCCAACATAAAGGAATCTATGATTCTATGCTGATCAACTCAAGGCTCTTCTTCATAATATAACTGCTGCAAAACATTATCATATATTACAATAACTATATTATATAATTCATTACTTATCATTAATTAACACATAATTAATTCTTAATTAATTAACACATAATTAATTAACAAGTAAATAAAATCCTCTGCCTTCTGCTTTGTTAACAAAATACTACCTTGCCTTGAGGATATTATCCGGGATTTTGCCCCCACAAAAATGTAATTGCCTAATCTTTCTTCTCCAATCAGCACAGTGTCCCAGTACTTTGCTTAGCAGTTGCCCAGAAGAGGGAGAGCAGTGAAGGATGAGTTGGTTGAGAGCAGCATTTTAGATTCCCCTGCCAGCACCTTCTCCGTGGCCCCAGGATTGGTGCCTGCTTCTCATCCCTCAGCAGGATCTGAGCCTTCTTTTTTGTTCCCAGCCTTGCTTTTCTCATTGCCTTTTTCCCCTCATCCCTGGAGCCAGGAACATGAGCCTTGTCTTGGGCTTTTTGCTTTATTTTTGTCCCCCCACCCCCCAAGAAAGAAAAAAGAGATGGAAGAAAAAAAAAAAAACTGAAAAAAAACACAGCCAGCACTATTTAAAAAAAAAAAAAAAAAAAAAGGGAAAAAGCTTAAATGGATCTAGTATTCCCTAAGGTTGTGAGTGAAGCCAACAGCCCTACAGCGATTTGGAAATAGGCTGTGGGCAAACCCAGTTCTTCTGCAGGGGTTCCCAGTCTGTGGTTCCCTATTTTCTGTCCATTTTCATTGGAAAGGAGAACTCAGATTTCCTCTGTGGAATAAGAAGAGCCCCCAGCTCTGTAATTCCCACCTCAAAATGTTGTCTGGGAGCTCTGATGCCTTGACAAGGCTGACCCAGAACAGAGGCCAGACAGAGTTAAAGAATAAAGTAGGGATTCCTCCATTTTAAGTGGAACAGAGAGCTCAGATTTCCTCTGTGGAATAAGAAGAGCCCCCAGCTCTCCAATTCCCACCTCAAAATGTTGTCTGAGAGCTCTGATGCCTTGACAAGGCCGACCCAGAACAGAGGCCAGATACAATTAAAGAATAAAGCAGGGATTTATTAAAAGGAAGTGCACGCTAAAGCAGCACAATCTGCAAAATATAAAAACTAAAACCTGAGGCATCATGTTTAACAGTGCTCCTGGGTGTGATGATATCCAAGTGACATTCCATGAACTCAACAGTTTCCATCCCAGCCCCATCCCTGTGAAATTCCCAGTTATTTCCTCTCATTTCTGTCCTGGAAAGGTTTGGATGTATTTGCTTTGCTTTTGCCCTGAGTCTTGCACGTGCAGGCTTGAGCTCTGCTGAATCCTCCTGTAATGGTAAAATGCACAGAGAAACAAAATGCTGGTTTTGGGTTGTGAGGCTGTGTTTTCTCCTGTTGGGATTGGATTTCTCTTGGAATTGTATTCCGAACACACTATTAAAATACTTTTCTGTCCTTTTCTGTCCTTCTGAAGATGACAGCTTCTGATGGAGTCCAGGAGAGTGTCCCAGTGACTGTCAACATCATGGTGATTGATGCAAATGATAATTCCCCAACCTTCTCCAACATTTCTTACAATGTCAAGATCTATACGGATATGAAGCCTGGGGAAGGTGTTATAAAGGTAATTTCAGGGCTTTTATTACCTTTGTAAACTCACTCTTTGTTAACAGTATGTAGCCTTGTTCATCTCAGTTGGAAATGCACTGAAACCAGGTAGAAATGAAGTTTGGGTGTCTTTTTATCCACTTCACTAATTAAATATCTATTCAAAATTGCTAATATTAAATGTCAGGCCTGTTGTAGCTGTAGAGCTGCAGCTCAGCAGCTTCCTCTGAGGTTCCACAAAATAATTTTCAGCTGAAAAATCTCAAAAGAAAAAGAAAATTCTCCTTTATTGGCAGCAAATTGAGATAAAACATTTTGGGACAAGAGGTCAGCAGTGGAGTAGGACATAACCAGGAATGTTTTCCCATGCCAGAAAACCTGCTGGTTTTTGTAAGTTTGTTTGTAGAGCAAATGAGCAATGAAATGTGGGTAGAACATGGGCCCAGAGAGAAGCAGTTTCATTTAAATTTTGCCAGCACTGATTTAGGTTTTAGTGCAGGACTGGAGGTGAATCCTGGTGACACTGAAATTAGAGGAAAAAGGCTCTTTTTGTGTAATTCTTCCAAGATCTCAGCCCTGCTCTGAGTGCTGCCCGTCCAGATGGATGAGAAGACAAGATGCCATTGGTGGCTTTCCAGAGTGGTTGAAGGCAGTGGGAAAATTGGGAAAATAAAATTTATCAGCTGACTTAAGTATAAAATGCCATTTTCTGAACTGCAATCAGGAATTTGAGTGTAGCAGTGATGAGGAGACAGTTCAGAAAATGGCATTTTCTGTCCCTCCTGTCCCTCTTGAGCTGTACTTTGGCCTTTGCATCTTCAGCTCTTCCTTTGTGGTGTTTTGCCCCCTCATCAATTTGGACCATGAGTGCTTAAAAACCATCAGGGACAGCCACAGGGGCATTTCCAGCAAGATTTGAGGGAAAGAGCAAGTTTGAAGCATACTTAAATTCCTTAAAATGGTGCACAAGGCTGGGTGGAAACACCACAGCAAATACTGTTGTCCTGAAGGAGCCAGGCAGAAAATGTTGCTAAATGAGATTTCTGCTGGGGAAAAAGAATGTTTTCTACTCAAAGTTGGCCTTGAGGATGCTCTGAGCTGCCTGAGGTGTGTTAATGGTGCCTGGGCTGAAGCAGAGCAGCTCCTGAGCTGGTCTGAAGCTGCTGAAGTGTTTCTGTGTTCAGAGGGAAGGTGCTGCTCTCCAGCTCTTCAAACACATCCTGGTCTTGCAGCTGCAAACATTTTACAAGCCTTGAGGCTTTCAAAGAGCAGGAGGACACATTTATTTGGCAAATTGAGCCAGAACAGCTCATTTTGGAAAGGAATAATGGGGAAGTTGGGCCTTTAGCTCACTTCTACTAAAACATTTAAATTCCAAGAGTAAGGTTTTTCCAAATCATGCTTCTGTGTGCACAGCCAGCACAGGGATACTTGCAGATTTTGAGTTTATAATCTGGTCAAAGGGAAGAGGTAGAAAATTCTGGCCCGTTTGGGAGAGCTGTTGTTTTTCAACTCATCCCACATTACCAGATGATCTGAGTTTTTCAATTACCCACTTAAAAAAAAAAAAAAAAACAAACCCAAAAAACACAAAAGCAAAGGGTCAAGTCTTAGGATTTCAGAGGACTGGTGACGATGCCAGAAATAAAGAGGGCCCAGCAGAGGACGGACCTGGAGCTGCTGGAGAGAGCCCAGGATGGGCAGAGGCATGGAGCAGCTCTGCTGGGAGGAAAGGCTGGGACAGCTGGGGGTGCTCACTGGAGAGAAAAAGCTTTGGAGTGACCAAACTGTGGCCTTGCAGGGCCTGAAGGGGCTACAGGAAAGATGGAGAGAGACTATGGACAGGGGATGGAGTGACAAGGGGGAATGGCTTCCCACTGCCAGAGAGCAGGGATGGATGGGATATTGGGAATTAGGAATTGTTCCCTGGCAGGGTGGGCAGGCCCTGGCACAGGGTGCCCAGAGCAGCTGTGGCTGCCCCTGGATCCCTGGCAGTGCCCAAGGCCAGGCTGGACATTGGGGCTTGGAGCAGCCTGGGACAGTGGGAGGTGTCCCTGCCCGAAGGCAGGGGATTGGATGGGTTTTAAGGTCTCTTCCAAATCAAACCATTCCCTGATTCTCTGGTCAGGATTTTGGGCAGCTGCACTCTTTGGTAGGTTGCTCAATCTGCAGATATAAAATACCTATAAATATATATATACACACACTTCGTATATGTAAAGGCTTTATAAGACTTTTCTCAAAGGCCAAACTGATGTTTCTTTCCCATTTTTTGAACCCTGACAAAGTTATTTTGAGGGGTGCTCATCTTATTGTCTCCACGAGGAGCAAAGTCACCTTTTACCCCACCCTCCCTCCTTGGGTTCAGGATTCTTTGGGATCCTCTGCTGGGAGAGGATGCTCATCTCTGATGGTTCCCAGGGGAAAACAAAACCACTTTGTCTGACCAGAGAAAAGCAGGTTAGAAAAAGAACACTGACCTCAGAGTGTCTGGACAGTCTCATAACCATCTATAATAATCAGACTGATTTTCAGCCTCTTGGCTTTTATTATCCTTAGGGTAATAGTCTTACACCTCTTATATTTTTTTCCAGAGTGCAGTTGCAGGAAAATGTACAAATAAAGTGGACAAATAACCCCACTATGTGGTTTCTTGCTGCCTCATTTTGTGGGACATTGTTTTGATTTTACTCCTGAAAATAGCCCCAAAACATAATAGCTTTTAAGTTACTTGTGTTTGCTGTCTGGTACACTCTTAAAAAATAAAGGAAATTTCAAAACTCTTACATTCTGCTTGAAAATAACAACAAATCCAGGCAAATATATTCATTACAAGCAGAATTTAATTTTTTCCCCATTTTTTTTTCCTTTTTGCCTGCATGGTTAGACCAAGGATTTTTACTTTTTCCCTGCTGCCTTTCAGAGAAGTGACTAAAGCAGGTTTTATTTTTATTTCAGTTGTCTTCTTTCAGTGCTTGTGAAATTGTTTCAGGCCTTGGTTGAGGAGAGTTAAGTTTAAATCTCTGTGTTTTGCTCCTTTCAGCCTGAAAATTTCTCATTTTTCCTTCTCCTTTCACAGGTATTTTATTGTGCTCCCTGAGAGTTTCTCAGTTGAGAAATCTGTACTTTAAAACAGTTGAATGTGGTAAATAATAACTGTCACTAGAAAGATTATTAACAGTAAACCTAGTAAAGTACTTAATTCCATCTTTTTTATGTTATTATATTTTTGCTGCCTAGTTTCCCATTTTTCCACTGCTGTGACTCAGATATTGAAATGAGTTCCACATTGA
This sequence comes from Pyrgilauda ruficollis, assembly GCF_017590135.1. Taxonomy (NCBI): domain Eukaryota; kingdom Metazoa; phylum Chordata; class Aves; order Passeriformes; family Passeridae; genus Pyrgilauda; species Pyrgilauda ruficollis. The sequence continues at coordinate 1,193,520 of NW_024509210.1, read as the reverse complement.
TGGGTGGAGTTTGCAGCAGCAGTGCAAAAAAATTTCATCTCAATAATTTAAATCCACTGCTTTTTTTTTTTAGACATCCCTCATTTTTGTATTCAGGATGCAGGGAATAGGGAATATTGAGCAGGAAAATGAGAGGTGGGAAGGGATAGAGGGTGGCAAAAAGTATTATTCACCGAAATCTTGGCCCATGAGGAGATTTTTTTGTATTTTGTCTTTACAGAAAAACTAGTGGACTGGCCATAAATGTAATTAACAGAATCCCAGAGTAGCTTGTGTGGGAAGGGACCTTAAAGCCCATCCAGTGCCAACCCCTGCCATGTGCAGGCACACCTTCCTCTGTCCCAGGCTGCTCCTGTCCAGCCTGGCCTTGGGCACTGCCAGGGATCCAGGGGCAGCCACAGCTGCTCTGGGCACCCTGTGCCAGGGCCTGCCCACCCTGCCAGGGAACAATTCCTAATTCCCAATATCCCATCTATCCCTGCCCTCTGGCAGTGGGAAGCCATTCCCTGTGTCCTGGCACTCCATCCTTTGTAGAGAGTCTCTCTCCACGTTTCCTGTAGCTCCTTCAGGTCGTGGAAGGTCACAGTCACGTCACCTGAAGCTTCCCTTCCCCAGGCTGAAAAATCCCAGTTTTGCTCTTCTTATATCCTACTTCAGATTATCCATGTCTTAAATTCTGCCTGATTTCCTGGTGCAGTGGCATGACTCAGGTTCAAGGGCTCTCTTCCAAGAACAATTAAATAATTCCCTGATTGAAAATGGAGAATAAAATACTCAGGGGATCAGTGTCCTGTTCCCCTCTGAAACCATTCTGTCTGATAGCACCAGTACAAACTAATTTTTAAGGTCCGGCCCCAGCTTAGCCCAAGTTCTTGATTTACAGCTCCTAAATATGCATTGTACCATAAAAGAGCAGGACAGTTTAGTGGAAATCTTAAGATCATGGAATATCCACAGCTGGAAGGGACCCACAGGGATCATGGATCCATCTTGGCCCATGAGGAGATTTTTTGTATTTTGTCTTTACAGGAAAACTTGTAGACTGGCCTTAAATGTAATTAATGGAATTACATTTACATTACAGGGGATCCAACCCCTGGCCCTGCTCAGCCACCCCAACAATCCCACCCTATGCACCCCTGGGAATGTTTTCCAAACTCCTTGAGCAGCCTTGGGGCTGTGACCTGTTCCATACCTGACCACTCCTGAACATTTCCCTAAAACAATCCTCATAGAAGTCATCTCCAAACCCCACTTCATCTTTTATTTACATGTTTATTTGCAACCTTTTTGCCTTCTGCCCATCAGGTGATTAATTTCCATCTCCAAAGCAAACCTGATTAGAAGAGAGAGAAAACAAAATTGGGCTTTGTTTGCATTGCTCAGCCAATATCCCTGCAGACTCAAGGAAAAAATAATGGATTGAGATTTGATGAAATGTCTGAAGGAGATAATGAAAAAGTATCTTGACCTACTCAGAGATCATTATGTGGGGTTGAGTCAAGTTCAGGAATATCTCCCTAACAATCCTGGAATTTTTCCATCACACTGAATCTGGTGAAAGCTGCTGGGAATGTTGATCATCATTTTATCTGTCCAGGGCCAGGTGACCCCAGATGTTGCTCTGAGAAGGTTCCAAGTGAAACTTTGAAACCCAGTTTCCTCCAGTAATGAACAGTCTGAGCAGGGTTCATATCATAACCAAGATGTGTCTTTGTAAGCTTAAGGCCATCCTTCTAAGCTTAAGGCCCTCCTTTTCCTCCCAAGAAAACCGCTTCTTCCTGCAGCAGAATCCACACCTGTTTTGCCAGACTTTTGTACATTAAATTTTGATGCAATGGAGCTGATCCTGCTGGATGAAAATTTCTTAGCAAAGTCAATGAAACCTTGTTTTGTTCATCTGCCTTTACATTTTAGCCTGTTTCTTAAATCTTGTTAACTATGAAGCTCTATCGGGCTGGGACAGCTGGAGATGGGATTTCTGGAATCATATATTGTGGCACCAGCTAAATTTTAATTCTATTTAATCCCAGGTTTGATTCCTGGTTTTGCCCCCAAAATGTTTTTCAAATTACTTATCTTTCCAAGCATTTGTAGGTTTAATTAACCTTCTTAATCTCTGTGCTTGTGTAGTCAATTAATTTTCCTTTTTCATGTCGTCACAGTAAAAACTGGCCTGGTTCCAAATCCTGCCATTAAATCCTCAGGACTCTGTATTTTGCATAAAGGTTTTATTTATCTTTTTGTATGTGTGTCTGTTACTTTTGAAGTTCAGCAGACAAGGTTTTTACAGCTCTGTCAATTGGGTGGATAATTAGTCTCTGCAAGGTTAATTAACACACCCAGTTATGTATAGAAGCTATAGAAGGAGTGATTAAATTGTAGTTTTCATAGCATGGCTCCTTCAGAATTCCAAAAGAAATAAGAGAATGAGGTAGATAAAAAACTCCCACACAAATGTTAATTTGCTTTTTTAATTTATTTTTAAGAGGACATGACCTCTGTTCCATGATTTTTGGGACATTTTAAGCATTTATCCTATGTTCACTATACAATGTGTCCCAAAATGCTATAGGAGATAAATTAGGATTTTTTTTTTTTTTTTAAAGCTATTGTGGGCTTAATCCTTGGATTGGAGAATATTTATGACTTTCTAAATGAAGTTTTGTGTTTCACTTTGTACGTGAAGGATCAAGATTATTTTAGAAACCATTTAGATCCCTGAGTTTTTTCCTGGAAGTGTCCAAGGCCAGGCTGGATGGGCCTCTGAACAGCCTGGTCTAGTGGACAGTGTCCCTTCCCATGGAATTGCATGAGCTTTAAGGTCTCTTCCAACCCAAAGCATTCCATGATTCCATGAATTCACATCCTCCCCTTGGTGCTCAGTGTTGCAAATGGGATTAACTCAGATATTTGCAGCTTTGGGGTTGATTCTTGCTTTAGTGGCAAGGTTTGGTTTCTGCTATTCTGAATCTTCAGACATTCTTGGGCCAAGGATGATAGTTCCAGATGGTGGTTTGGCAGTTTTGAGTGGTGGTTTGGCAGTTTTGAGTGGTGGTTTGCAGCTGTAGGTGGTGTTTTGGCACCTTTGGGTGTTCCTTTGGCAGTTTTGCCTGGTGGTTTGGCAGTTCTGGGTGGTGGTTGGCAGCTTTAGGTGGTGACTTGGTAGTTTGGGATGCCCATTTGGCAGTTGCAGGTGGTGATTTGGCAGTTCTGGGTGCTGGTTTGGCAGCCTTGGGTGGTGCTGTGGGAGGCTGTGAGCTGCTGATGGGATGCTGCGCTGATCGATAGATAATTTTCTATCATAGCATGGCAGGGCCTTTGGGGGGGGGTCCTGTCCCTGACTCCAGGTGTCACAAGGTGACAAGAGGGGCCCAGAGGCAGAAGCTGAGGCTGCTGTTTGGCTGGCCTTGCCTCAGGGAGTGGCTGTTGATCCTGCCCTTGGCCTCGCAGTCAGTGCTGAGGTTTTCTGTCACTGCTGACATCCAGCATTCCCATCCTCCATCCCTGCTGCCCCAGGGTAGGAGTGTTTGTGTCAGGAAAGCCAAGGCAGAGACCTTTGAATTTTCATCCTCACACTGGGATCCCTGAAGGGATCGTTCCAGAGGCTGGGATTACTTTGGACATCCTAGGAAAGCTCTGCTGTCACCCCTGCTGATGTCCTTTCCCATTCCCCACCTCCCACTGGTTGCCTGGAGCTGGGAGCAGCAGAGGACCCCAGGGTGCCATCATTCCCTGTAACTTCCACTGCCAGCTGGATGCGCAGCTGAATGCTGTGGCCTCTTGGATGTTCCAGTGCTGCTCAGACCACTTTATTCCTTGTGCTGTTTGGGGGAATGTTTTCCTATGGAATGAAAAGGCAGTTGAGGAACCTGCATATCAGCAAAACAACTCCTAAGGGAGGAAGAGACAACAAGACCAGGTTGGACAGGGCTTGGAGCAACCTGGGATAGTGGAAGGTGTCCCTGCCCATAGCAGGGGGTGGAATGGGATGAGCTCTAAGTTCCCTTCCAGCCAAAACCACTCTGGGATTTTCTTCCATGATTCACTAAAAGCAAATGTATTTCCTGGGCTCTAATTCCTGGCTGAATGTATGTTTGATTTAGCATAGCTCACTACAGAAACAGGATAAACCCACTGCCTTTTCCAGGGGGAAGAGAAGAACCCCCTCATTTCATTACGTTCACCTCTGGAATTTGGGTCTAATACCAGGATTTAGATTTTTCTCAAGGATTTAAAGACAACGTGGCACTTGGGAACATGGGTTTAGTGGTGGCATTGGCAGTGCTGGGTTAACAGTTGGACTTGACCATCTTAGAGGGCTTTTCCCATCTGAACGATTCCATGATTCCAAGTGTGTTTCCATATGGGAACAGCTGCCATTTCCCTTCCACTTGGCTGCCACAGCCATAGGTGCATATGAACACAAACACTGCTCTCCAGTGCTTGAGGAGAGCTTGGAATGCCAGGCCTGGAGATGAGATTTTCTGGCACTGCCAGGGCTATCACCTGGAAAAGTGGAGAGAAGAATGGAAAATAAAGAAATATAAACCTTTCATTACTATTGAAACACAAAAGATGTCAAAGACAAAAAATGTCTTCTCCCACGTGCTTATATTGAAAGTCTTATATATTCCAACCCACCCGAGAGAATAAACTCGGTCTAAATAAGTTTTTTAATTTGTGTCCTAAAATAATTGTCTTGCAATCTTTAGCAAGCAGTTTTTCTCTGATTCATTATGTTTTTACACCTATTACTGTTCATTTCAGCTGTCTCTTTGTTAGAAATTCCTGTGTGTGTTCCAGATATTGGAGCTCCTCTCTCCTCCTCCGGAAATCGCCTTTCCAGAGCACGTGGAAGTGTTCCCCTGCTGACCCTGTGGTTTTGCCTTGCAGCTGACGGCCGTGGATGCAGATGAGGGAGCCAATGGGCAGATAGTGTACGAAATCCTGGCTGGGGATCAGGGAGACTTCACCATCAACGAGCACACGGGCCTGATCACCATTGCTCCAGGGGTGCTGCTGGCCGTGGGCCGCTCCTACGCCCTCACTGTCAGAGCGTCTGACAGTGCCCCCCCTGCACAGAGAAGGTAATTAATGCATTCCCTAATTGCTCCAGCAGCTCAGCAGTAACAACTGTGCCACACCCCACGGCCCCATGTCTCTAGTCCGCATCTTCATTCTGGAAAAGTGACACACACACAGTAGAATTCTTATCCTTTGTGGTTCTTTGTCGCCACATTTCTCTTTGCAGAGAAAAGCAAGGCACAATTCTTCCCAAGGATTTCTGAGATTCACATTCTCTCAACCTCAGAGAAAGGAAAAACAAGGCTTATCTCATTTGCTGTGCTTGTGTTTGTGCCAAAGTAGAATGCAATATGGAGATTGTTTACCCAAAGTGATGGTGTTTTGTTTCCTTGGCCTGCCAGGGCCAAGTGTGTGTGTGTGTGTTGGGACTGTCGACTGAGTCACAAGATGTTGTGCAGTTGAGTGCCTGGCAGATTCAATTTAGATGTAATGTTATATGGTATAGAACAATATAGTATAATAAAGTAATTAATTAGCCTTCTGATATCAATGGAGTCCTCCTCATCATTCCTCCTGGACGCTGGGCAAAAATATCACCAATATTTGTGGTCCTTAATGATGTTTCCCTTACAGCACTGGATTTTCATGATTTCATTTTCTTGCCATGGTCTGTTATTTAAAAGTTCCCAGTTGTGCTGTCACTGTGCATGTCTGTTCATTCATTGAGGTGAAGGGGTGGAAAGAAGAAAGCAAGTGAGAAGGGAGATGCTTTTTGCTCAGAAAATGCCAAAGGGATCCCAAAGAATGGGGTTGCTGAGCTGGAGAACCTCTCCAGGTGTAGGGTGTGCAGTGTCCCTACTAAGACCAAAATTCCTAAGGGCAGAATTCTCTCTGTTGTACTCCAGCTGAAAAAGAAGAGCAGACTTCAAATTTAGGATTTAGGCAGGGAGGGGAACATGATCATCTTTAAGGTCCCTTTTTACCCAAACCATTGCATGATCTATATGTTCAAAAGCCAGCAGAGGTATCAAGCCCTGCTTACCTGTTTCTGTGGAGTTTGTGTTCTAAATGTGCCAAAATGTCATTTCATGAAGGTGTGGATGGAACCAAAAAAATGTCTCTGGTGTTCTGGGCCAGGTATTGATAATGTGACAATCTCCTTGTCCAAAGAGCATGAAGGGAGGAACAGGAGGTTCCAGCATTCAAACCTCCCACAGCTGTAAAGTGAAAGCCTCTTCTTCAAAAGGGAAATGTAAGAAGGAAAGAAAACACAAGACTAGGATTTCAGTACCTGGATTTTTCTCAGGACCTGCTGCTTCTATCATGTCTCCAAGAAAGCAGCTCATGCTGTTGTGCACACATTTTATAATTACTGTCCATTCAACCTGTTAAGTTGTTCATAAAATTAACATCTGGTAGCAGTCCCTTGGCTGAATTTCACTCTCTTTTTCCTCCTCCTTGCTTTTTTGATAAACCCTCTTGAGCTGGTAGTAGGCTGCTGGTAGTGCTGAGGGGAAGACTGAGGACAATTATGCATTTATTTTGTGTAGTGCTTCAGAGAGAGGGCAAAAAATCAGTAATTCTCCTTCAGAGAGCCTGAGATCCCCATGGTGTGACTCCACACTACAGCTCTGATTGCCATCAGCTCCTTTTGTGCTGGAGAAATCTTTGTGTTGCCTAAATATATGTATTTTTGAGGATGGATGTTGGGAGCCTGTGCTTCCTCCTCTGAAAATGCCTTCAAGGCAAATAAGAAGTGGAAAGCTTTGCCAGGATAACCAGTCACCTGGAAAGTGGCTGCATTTCAGTCTCCCCCCTTACTTATGCACAAAGGAAAACCCAGCCACTGAGCATGGCTCAGGAATTGTAGCTCTGCAGCCTTTGTGAACACAAATTGAAATTGGAGTTTGGACTTCTGTGTAGGTTTGTTGGGGTTTTTTTTTGCATGGAATGACATTTAAAAATGTTGGTGGGTGGCTGTGTCCCAACTGAGATTTGGGGTTTGAGTATTATTCATTATAACTGTTCATGTAAGTTGTTGAGATACCATGGAAAAGACCTCCAAGATCATCAAGTTCAACCTAGTCAACTAAACCACAGCAAATGCCACACCCAGTTGTTTCTTGAAACCTTCCAGGGCTGGAGAATTTACCCCTTCCCTGCACAGTCCACTCCTATATTGAGGCACAACAATTTCTATTTTGGGGAAAAAGAATGACAACATTTGTAAAATCAAAGAATTTCAGGTCAGACTTTAAGCTTTTTACAGTCCCTCAGATTCCTGCACATGGGATTCATATCACTTGGTGATACAGGGTTCTGCTGGATCAAGTCAACATGAATGGAAATCCATTCATCCTAGATTTTCTAATTGCCCACAGCAGCTGTGGCTGCCCCTGGATCCCTGGAAGTGCCCAAGGCCAGGTTGGACATTGGGGCTTGGAGCAGCCTGGGATAGTGGAAGGTGTCCCTGCCATGGCAGGGGTGGCACTGGATGAGTTTAAGGTCCTTTCCAACCCAAACCATTCCATGATTACATGTGGAGATTATTTAAGTAGAGATGAGGATACAGTTGACTTTCAATCAGCTGGTAGCTGTTTTTCCATGCTGGAGTGATTTTGGGAGCTCTCTGCAGTTCCCAAATGCTTTACAGGTCTCTGTGTATTCACCTGCAAACACCAGCTGCAGTGCTTGGCTCTGCTCCATCTCCTTCCCCTTCCCATGCCAAAGGAGAATTTGCCAGCTCCTTAACTGGGCTATAACCCACACAGAAAACACAGGGGAAAGATGCAAGGTGTCATTAAAAAATGGATTGGAATTGCAAAAAGAAAGCCATCTAATATTAGAATGCTTTTAGTTTGCAGACTATTTGTGCTTTACTTCTGTGATTTTTGCCTTAAATATTTGAAGAAAATTTGCTTCCTATTCCTAGAATCCCAGAATGGTTTGGGCTGGGACAGACCTTAAAGCCCATCCAGTCCCAGGGCAGGGACACCTTCCACTGTCCCAGGCTGCTCCAAATGTCCAGCCTGGCCTTGGGCACTTCCAGGGATCCAGGGGCAGCCCCAGCTGCTCTGGGCACCCTGTGCCAGGGCCTGCCCACCCTGCCAGGGAACAATTCCTTCCCAATATCCCATCCATCCCTGCCCTCTGGCACTGGGAAGCCATTCCCTGTGTGCTGCCCCTGAATCCTGTCACTGTGTGTGTGGATGTGCCCTGAGGGGCAGAGTCCCTTCCCTGAGGGTGCTGTTTGTCCTTCTGAGCAGCAGTTTCTTATCCTGGAGCATGGCCATGGGATGTGTGACAGTCCCCAACACATTCCTCTCAGCCCTGGCATTGCTCTGCCCAGCTCCATCAATGACCCAGACCTCCAAAACCTGCTGGGAAAGGACAGTGAGAAATACCAACAGCACAGTGGTGACTCTGCTCAGCCACAATTTTGGGCAGCTAATTAAGGGTATTGGTCAGTAATATGTTGTTTTCATGTTCATTGAGCTCTCTCAGACAGTACAGCAGTTGTTTCAATAAGAAATGTCTGGTAATTTTGGGTAGCCCCCTCTAATAAAGCTCTGGAGTTTGCTAGCCCTGCAAGAAGCAGCTCTTTGGGTTCATGATTTTCTTCTCTCTCTTCCTGCCCCACCTCCAAAAAACGTGGGACAAATTCCTTTGTTTTCTTTCCTGCCGCTCTAAAACCTGAGCTTTATCAACCTAAATCCAAGGATTTATGAGGGGAAAAGCTACACCTGCAGCACAGCACTTGCTTTTCTCAGGGGTTTGTTCTGGGGTGGGGATGCTGTGCTGACATCCAGGAGGGGAGGCAGGTGGGATAATGGAGCAGAGAGGCAAGAGAAAGATCCGTTGAAGGCAGATTTTTAATCCCACATCTCCAGGGGGACTCCTGGCTCCCTTTCTCAAGTTGAGGATGTTGGATATCAAGTGGGTTTACAGGGTGTTCTGTGCAGGGTCTTCCCAAAGAACCTTCAATATTCCACCTGGAATGCTGTTTGCAGTCTGTTTGGGACAGGGATTCAGTGCAGCTCAAGGGTTTGCAGCCTCCTGCATTGCCACTGCTCTGAAACAGGATTTATTGCTCTGGAGTGGGGATTATTGACCCACAGCATCACAGCACAGTTGTGTGCTTTGCTTCTCCCAGCATTTCCCTCTCTGCCAGCATTCCCTGTTCCCGCTTTTCCAAGCAAAGGAAGCAAGCTGGCTGTCAGCAGGGATGCTCCAGGGGTGGCTGTTGTGCGTGGCAGGAGCAGTTCCCAGCCTGGAATTTGAGCTGCTCCCACAGAGGACACAGTGCATCGGGAGCTGTTTGGTTGTGGAGCGTGCACTGATATCTCACTGCTGTTTTTGAAAGTACACCACTTTGGGCTGCTTTGGGGAAATTATTGAGCTTTTCTTCCTGTTCAGAGTTCCTCTACAGCTCCTGAAAGGTGCCTGTGCTCAGGGGGGGTTGGTCTCTTTCTCCAGGCAGCACTGACAGAACCAGAGGACACAGTCTCAAGCTGCACCAAGGGAAATATAGGTTGGATATTAGGAAAATGTTTTTTTACAGAAAGGGTGATAAAGAGCTGGAATGGTCTGCCCAGGGAGGTGGTGGAGTCACCACCCCTGGATGTGTTTAAAACAGACTGGATGAGGCACTGGGTGCCAGGGTTTAGTTGAGGCGTTAGGACTGGTTTGGACTCGATGATCCTGAAGGTCTCTTGCAATCCAGTGATTCTGTGGATTTTGTGAATGTGGCAGCCTGCTTTCCTTTTGATCCAGAAGGAAAAATATGTCCTGAAGCTTTTAGAGGCGCAAAGGGAGGCTGTTAGAGCTCGAGAACACACAGTGTGTAAAGCAGCCACTGTGGGTTGCCTCGTGGATTGGATTTATTGATTCTGACTGGTTTTGACTGGTTTTTCCCCCCTTGCACTGCAGGAGCTCCATCACCACTGTTTACATCGAGGTGCTGCCTCCCAACAACCAGAGCCCCCCACGCTTCCCACAGCTGATGTACAGCCTGGAAGTCAGCGAGGCCATGAGGATCGGCGCTGTTCTCTTAAACCTGCAGGTACACAGCCTTCCCTGGCACTCCCTGAGGCTCCTGAAAACCTCTCCACCTTCCTACCCTCTGTGTCATGCCATGCACAAGCCATTCCTTGCATCCGGGGGAAAAAGGGGCAGTTCAAAGGGATTTAAAATTGTTTTGTTTTGATCAGCAGCCTCTTTTACGTGGACTGCAGAGAAAAAGGGCTCATTTGGCTATTTCTGTTACTTCTTTGTTTGATTTGAATATTGTAAAAGATGCTGTAGGCTGAAAATGGAACTGCCCAGAGAAGCTGTGGCTGCCCCTGCATCCCTGGAAGTGTCCAAGGCCAGGCTGCCTGGAATTTGGAGCAGCCTGGGATAGTGGAACATGTCCCTGCCCATGGCAGGAGGTGGAACGAATTGATCTTTGGTTTGGATTGCAAGGGACTTCATTCTGGGATTCTGTGATGATTATATTAGAAAAAAATTCTGAGTGGCTGGGAACTTGAAAGGCCTGTGATTTATTGTGTTAGAATCTCTCTCTGTATTTGCCAGCAGATCAGAGGAGCTTCAGCACCTCATTCATGGGGAATTGCAGCAAGATTTTGGGCAATTTGCTTTCCCTAGCCTGTTGTTTTTGAGAAATGCCTGAAGGTATTTCTACCCCTTGGTGTGTATGAGATCCCAGCTCTGTCAGCCCCAGGATTAGTGGGACCCAGCAACAGGCTGACAGGGAGCAGAGATCCCAGTTCTGTCAGCCCCAGGATTAGTGGGACCCTGTGCCCTGGGATCAGGGATCATGCAACTGCTTCTGGCCAGGTCCAGGAGCAGGAACATCCCTCATCATCATGCAGCAGGACCAGACCTCCCCTTGTTGCACTAATAGTTAAAAAATCAGTTCTCTCCTCATTTATTTACTGCTCCTTATCTACTGCATTGTATTCTGCCTCAAAACCAGCTGTGTAAAATAAGGAGATAAATGGTAACACTTTATTGAGGTTTTTTTGAGGGATCAGGAACTTACTTAATGCTGTGTTTAGCAGTAGTGAAATAAAGGAGTTCTAATTAACTCACTGAAGCAGGTGGATGGGAAAGCTCCTGCTAAAATGGTTTCCTGCTGAAAGACTGGGATTATTCTGGCTGGTTAAGCTCATACAGTCACCTGTGCTGAGGGAGGATGACTGATTTAACTCAGTGCTGCCAATTAACTCCTGGCACATCTGTGGTGCCTGCAGGGAGGGGGGAGTGGCAGGGCCAGGCTGTTCAGGAGCCTTCTCCTCCCCAGTGAGAGACACTTGGGGTTGGAAGCCCCAAAGAGGAACAGGAGCCAGGAACATGCTGAGAAACAGAAACATTTGTGTTTCCTTGACAGGTGCTGGAATCTGTGGCTGAGAGCCTGAGGGATCTTTGGAGGCAGAAAAAAAACTCTTGGCAGGTTTTAGTACTGAAGGATTTGATGGGATTTAAATGTGGTTGGAAAATGAAGCTCCAATGGAATAATCTGCTTTAATGTTTCACTAAACCCCAAACAGCCCATTCTGGGCTGGCCCCACTGAGGGACCTCAGGGCTGAGTCCAGTCCTGGGCCCTCCTGGCCAGAGAGCCCTGGAGGGGCTGGAGCGTGGCCAGGGAAGGGAACGGAGCTGGGCCTTCATTTTATGAAAAATACTCGACTTTTAAATCCAAAATATGCTTGGCTTTATCTTTGCTCTTGTTGGTCTGGTAGTCCTCAACCTAAAATGTGGAAGATGGAGGAGGACTTCTGCAAGGGTCTGGAGTGCCAGGACACAGGGAATGGCTTCCACTGCCAGAGGGCAGGGATGGATGGGATATTGGGAAGGGATTGTTCCCTGACAGGGTGGGCAGGCCCTGGCACAGGGTGCCCAGAGCAGCTGTGGCTGCCCCTGGATCCCTGGAAGTGCCCAAGGGCAGGTTGGACTCTGGGGCTTGGAGCAGCCTGGGACAGTGGAAGGTGTCCCCCCCAATGGCAGGAGTGGCACTGGATGGGCTTGTAATTGGGCTCCCAACCCAATTCCAAGTCCAGTTCCCTCGTCTTGCATTAAAACCTACATCTCTATTAAAGGACGTCTCCTGTGGGCAGCATAATTCTGTTCTCATCTTCCTTTTTTCCCTCCTGTGTAAAATCCACCAGGACATTTTAAACATTCATAAACTGAGTATTTAAACTTCTGAAATCCTGTGCTGCCTTTTCCAGGCAACACAAAGTTCCCTGTTATGCACCCTGGTTTGGGTTTTATTGCCTGTGTTCCATCGATGATATGGAATATCACCAGGCCTCAAATATTGAACAAGTTTTTTCATGTGTAAATTTTCACACTGGTGTTTCTTTTCCTAAGTCTTATCAATCCAGTCAGTGTTTGGGCTGGTGCAGGTTTAGAAATTATGCTTTTATGGCTCTCTTAGTAATAATTTGGTAGTTCTGCATGCAGCAGGAGGGTTACAAAATCCTGTAGAGAGCCAGCAAAACTTTTCAAGTATCCCCAAGTTATCAAATCTGAAGATCTGCAAAACATTAGGGTTAGTAACAATACAAATGTAGCTGCTTTAAATTTGCCCTTTAGACTTTGGAAAAATAAAATTCACTTTTTTCTTGTCCATTAACATTTCTTTTGCTGATGATGGAGGGCTTTATTTCTTTCTTATCCCCTTATTTATTTTCTAATGCACCCGGCTGGTCTTGACTGGTGTTTTAATTAACAACATTTGAGATTAATGCAATATTAAATGATCTCCGCTGCATTAATTTGTAAATAAACCTCAGAGTTTATTGCATGCCTGGGAGGCGTTTATGGCTTCATGTTCTGCCAGCCATTATTAATTAAAATATGCAAATGCTGTCATTTTTCTGGGAGCCTGCAGAACAAATAGGGCTGTTAGCAGGGTCCAGTTATGTGCTGAACAAGGAGTTAACATGGAATTGTTGTGTGCAATTTATGGGATCACTTTGTGCCATTGATCTGGAAAAAATCAGGAATAGGTTGCTCTTCTCCCTTGCCTTTGGTGGTTTTCTTGTGTACACAAGAACTTCGTGTTCTTTGCTTTTAAAGAAAGCAGGAGTTTTTAAAATCAATGATTAAAAGCAGTTTTTAAAAACAACTTTTCACCCCTTTTTTAAAAAGATTTTCTGTGGGGATAAGGAGAAAATGAAATCGATGACAGCCAGTCTGATTTTCTGGCTTCCTGAGGGCTCTCTGACTTGCTATGAGAGAATGCAGGCCACAATGATACCCCTGAGACAGCTTAATGTGAAGGGAGGGCAGGATGCCCTGCAGGGAAGGTAAAAGGAGGACAAAGGGCTAAAGGCAGGAGCAACCTGGGATTCTGGTGGTTTGGGATCAAGGACAGTCCTCAGAGATGTCAGCTCCTCACATGGTCTGCCTCCAGTGCTTGCAGCATTTTGTGTTCTTGGCTCAGATCCTGACTGTTCATGTCCTCAGGCCAAGGAGATCCAAATTCCGCCCACACCCCGTTACTCAGTGCCACCCATGGAATTTATAAACAATTTTCCCAGTCTGTCATCGATGTTGTGGATGGGAATATTGATCAGTGCTGGGAGAGCTGTACACACCTGAGCAGAACTGAGTCAGTACTAGCACTACCCACTACTGCCTGGCCTTCATTTTGATGATGGGTTTAATTCTTGCTTAATCCCACCCTCCACTTGGAAACTGTTGTTGGAGCTCCTTTGGGAAAATGTCCCAACAAGCAGAAGGAAACACCTTCACCATGGCTCAGCTACTTTATTGATCCACAGTTTCTGCCCCGTTCAGGAGACTTGTTGTCCTGTTGGAAAATCAGATTAAATTGCTTCAGCATCCTTTTGTGCTGGAGAAATTCACTTCTGTGTCATCCATCTGCATATTGGCATTGCAGGGAACTTACAAATAATTTGGATATTTGTGGGTTTCTGGGAATTGCACTCCACCTGCCTGGTGTGTGATTTCCTGGCTCATTCCTCCATGAAGGATAGACCTTGGGTTTGCCCTCCAGCTTTTTTGTTCTCTGGGAGTGCTCAAAAAAAAATCTCTGATGGCTTTGAGATTGCTCCAGCCCTTCTGTACACCAGGATGGACTTCACCAGACTTGAATTCCAGAAGTTGATGCAAAGACGCTCTGTTTATGAACATCTTCTCTGCCAGACTCTTGCTCAGCTCTCAGCTGAAGTTTTGCCCCAGTTAATTTGGTTTGGAGCTGGAACAGGGGCAGTTTTACCCCTCTGACTCTCTGACTGTTGATGTCTCAACATCATCCCTTCTGCTTTTCAAACCACTCCTCAGGTTCCTTCTGTAACTTAAAGATTTCTTTGTTATCCTTTGTCATCTCTCCTGTTTCTGTTCCAGTTTTGCCTTGATTTCTTCTGGCTGTGTCTCCATCCAGTTTTTTTTGCTCTTTCTTTGTGCTGATCCCTTCCATCTGACTTAGACCCTGTTTTTTATTTGGTTAAACCAAGTTGTTTTCTTACTGCATTCCCTTCTCTGCCTGCACGTTTAAATGGTTTGTGCTTCTGTTCCTAATTCTGGGGCGGTGTTTGAGTTGGGTTTTTTGTTATTCTTCTTGGGTTTTTATCTCAAAAACTGCTTTTTAGGTGGTCAGCTCAAAGCTACACAGCCTTTGATTGTGGCCCACAGAAACAACTTGACAGGAACAAGGGGGGCGGTTGGCCTCTTCTCTCTTAGACCAGAGGAAATGGCCTCAGGTGGCACCAGGAGAGACATCAAAAGTAGTTTATTTAACTTTTGAAAGATTTTTTTTTGCCCACCTAATAGGTGGAATATCCTCATTTTGGTGCTGTTAATGTCTGATCTTAAAGGCCTTACCCTGATCTTCAACCCCCAAGAAGCAAATTATTGTGGAGGGTGAGAACTGCAGTTGGAACTCACTGGAGCATCAGCCAAAGACTGGGATTCTAATAAAATAACAGAAAGAGGGATCTTGATAAGAAATGGAAATGAAGAATGGGAAGAAAGGAAAAGTTCAGTCTAATCAGTGTAGAGCTGCAGAAAAATAGAAGGAAATTACTAAAGCCTGAATTTCATACTCATGCTGCTGGACGTAGCTGTAGTTTGGTAATTAATTACTTATAATTAATAGTATTTATAATATATAATATTATAATATAATTAATAGTAATTATTATCCTGCATTCAGGATATTGTCATTTCTGTGCAGCACAGGAATTCTGATGTGCTCCAGCTTTATCTTGAGTAGCCCATCAATAACTGGAACTGCCTTAGAAACAGGTATTGGTGTCATCTCTGTGGGAAACTTTCCTAAAACTTAATTCCCCAGTTTCTGCATAGAAGGGAAGAGAAGAAACCTTTGCCACTGACTGAATTTTACCCTCTTTTTTCCTTCCCTAAAGGCTTTCGATAGAGAGGGCGACCCCATCAAATACCTCATTCAGAATGGAGATCCTCAGCAAGTGTTTAATCTCTCTCAGAGGTAAGTGGGAAACCCTTGGAAAACAGACTTGGAGTTTATCAGCCCAAGGAGAATGGAGGAGCTGAGAGAAAAGGGTTGTGCTCAGACACCTTCAGCTGCTCCTTCAGACATCAATGAGAGCTCTGTGAGCCAAATTCCACTCTGGGCTTTGTCACTGGCCACTGTTTATTTATTTTAAACACTTTAGGTAAGAGAAACTCACTGAGGTGGAAAGATTCCATTTAAAAGAGTGGCCAGGGATTAATTAAAACCCTTTTACCTGTCAGCTCCTGACTAATGGCAGGGACAATTTTTGCTTTAATTTCCTGACTTGTTATGGTTTAGCCTGTAGTGAAAAGCCTTTTGAGCATAGCTTAAGAACTGTATTTTCCTTAAATTGAATTCCAGCTTAAATAGAGTGAGAAAGAGAGGGTTTGTTATGAAATGTTAGCACCAGATTGGTCTGTGCCTGGCCCACCACCCTTTATTTACCTATTATTAGCTATTAATTATTATTTGCAATCCAAAGTATCCTTTTCCTTGCAGGAGAAACAGAGGGTGGTGAGCCGACTTCCCACATTAAGTGATGGTACAGAAGTAACTTGGGGCTTATTAATTCTGGTGCAAAATAATTCTCATTTGGAGTGAGGGAAAGATTGTGAACCTAAATACCTAAACCTCCTGAAACAGGTTGATGTTTTAATCCGGGATTATTCCTGTATCCAAGTGGAGAGCATTAGGAATTGGCTCATGGCTTTTCTTGGCTTTCAGCCACAGAAAGCCTAAAAGCTCCTACAAAGAGGAGCCTCGGTGTCAGCAAGGTAGTGGAGCTCAGGTGCTCATAGACCTCTCCCAGGTACCCTGCTAACGTGTCCTGGTGTTGTTTCATTGCCAGCTCTGGCCTGCTGGCCTTGGGAAAGCCCCTGGACAGAGAGAGCACTGACCGCTACATCCTCATCGTCACGGCCTCGGATGGCAGACCCGATGGGGTGAGTGTCCTGGTGGGGCCTTGAGAAGGCTGACCTAGAACAGAGGCCAGATACAATTAAAGAATAAAGCAGGGATTTATTAAAAGGCCTCCACGGATCCACCTTGGGCAGCACAAGAGCCCAGCCAGGGCTGCACCCAAGATGAACCAAAATGGTCACAAAATGCACAACTGCTCACGGGGTCTGTCACTGTGATCAGTTCTGCTCCATTTGCATCTTGGAATTAATTGTCCAATTACAGCTTTAGGTTATGAAGTCCCATCCTGCTTGTTTTTCTCTCTTCAGATTACATTGTTTATGTTCTTGGGCCTGAAATTTGGATCATTTGTCCTTGGTCCCCAGCTAGAGCAGGAATTGTTTTGTCTCCCTGCTCTGTAAAGAGAGTTCACCACCCTTAATGTGGAGCTCAGAACTACACACCAAAGCAGCACAGAATCTGAAAAATATAAAAACTAAAACCTGAGGCATCAGAGTGTGAACGGGCTGGACAGCACTGGCCACCTCCACGTGGTCTGCTTGTGTGTTTTTCATGGATCTTGACCAAACCTATCTGAAATCTGGGAGTTTTTCTTTGGTTGGTGTGGGTGAAGCCTGTGTGTCACTGCCTTTGATCATGGACAATGGGATTTTGCTGCTGCTTTGTGTTACTCTTTAACAGCCAAGGGTTTGTTTATTCACAGATGTTCATCTTCTATTTCTTCTCTGTGCTGTTCAATACCCACTCCTCTTCTTCCCTTCTCCCAGATGTGGAAGTTTTATTAGTAATTTGTACTTTATCCAGTCATTTTCCACAACTGACTGTTCAGCTCTCCAGAAAAATTCAGAAAAATCCCACTTCTCTTTCAAAAATAACAATTATTTGTCAGGAGCTATCTCCACGTCTTTTATATTTGCACCGATCTGTGACCCCGCAACCAACCCCACCAACTGCTGCTCACACTTGTGTTTAATAGAGCAAAATGGTGATTTTTTTTTTTTTCAATTTTCATGTTACATAATGCTGGACTATTTAAGGATATGTGTTTATTGATCAGGCAGAGGCAATGGAATTATTTTTCCTGAAAATTTGCAGCTGGATTGTGCAAGGTCTCTGGGAATGCAGCAGCTCTGACATGGAATAATAGCACAGGTGGGGGAGAAATCTCTGTACATCTGACCTTGTGTATAAGGGCAGATCTAAAAGAATTTCAATAATAATTAATAAATAACAGGAATGCATTATCTGGGCTGTTCTAGAAGGATTTGAGATCGAAACAGGACTGTCTCTGACACATTGCTACAGAGTGATCATGAAAATTCTGGGATTTGGACCTGTGCTCATTGTCACAGAAGAAAATCTCATTTATTTTTTCTGTCTCATGCTCTTTTTAGCTTCTTCACCTTACAGTCTTAGCCTTCCCTACTCAGGATTTACTCAGAATTTCCACACACACACAAAAATATCAAGGAAGCCTTTATACAATTTAGTGGCAACATGGAGTAATTATAACAGTCTCCACCTTTTCCATGAAAAAATCTGGTTACAGCTCTTGTGGGCTTGTTCTTCATGAACTGCTCTCACAGCTGTGAGTTCAGTGGTTTTGATCTCAAACTCTCAGCTGGGAAATCTGAAGATGTAAATTAAAGACTTGCCAGTTGGTTCAGGCTGTGTTACGCTCCTGAAATACTCTCTGGGGTGTAAAAAAAAAAGGGACTGAAAAGCTCATTCCTTTTCCTTTCATCTAGAGAGAGATTCATTCGCTTTGCCCCGGGATTAAGTGGCCAGCAGATTAATTCTAACATTCTGAAGGTGATAGTTGGGGTTTTGAAAGGAAATCCTGTTAATCATGGCACAGTGCTTAGCAGAAAATAGTTGTATGTGAGCTGAGATATGGTGTTTGAATCTCAGTTCTGGAAAAACCACCCAAAATATACCATGGAGGGCTCCTTTAGAGCTGTCCCTGGACTGTGCTGTTGAACACCTCTTGAAGTTCTTGTTACTGGTTATAATAACAAAATCCACTTTAAGAACTCCCCCTCCTCCTATCTCATCTCCTCCCTCAATCCCATTGGCAGGAGTTGCCCAGGGACCTTTGGAGTCCCCATCCCTGGAGATGTCCAGAGAAGGGCTGGAGGTGGCACTCAGTGCTCTGGCATGAGGATCAGTCACAGAGCAGATCTGATAATCTTGGAGATCTTTTCCAGCCTTGTTTGTTGCATGACTCTATGATTTCTTACCAGATGTTTTGCCCTGGAATTTTGCAGCTGCAGGTGTGTGTGCATTGTTCTCAGAGTGAAATGTGGGCACACTCTGTAGCTTCAGCATTTTCCCTCTGCCTGGTTTGGGGTTTTTGTCACTGTCCCTTACCTGCCTGGAGCTGCTTTCTGCAGTTTATATTTTTTGTCAGTGGTGGGGCACCTTTCTTCTTAAGATTGCCCAGCAATAGGACTGAGTTGACCAAAGCTTCTGGTGCCAGCAGCTGGAAAGGGTTAAGAGCTGAGCTTGCCAGGATTACAAAAAAGGCTGGATAAGCTCATTGGCTTTCATTTTGCAAACAAATGGATGAAACAAGGCAGCTCAACCAAGCCATTAAATCTCCAGGCCTTTTCCATGCCAGGAAACAGTAGGTGTGACTGATTTGCCAGGCTTCCTTGTGTCTTTACAATTCCCTTGATTTGCAGCTCTTCTGGATGTGCTCCTGCTGTTTGACAGGCTCCTCCTGGAGGAGGTTCATGAGTCACTCAAAGGTCCTGGTTGGTACCATGCCAAACCCTTCTGAGGACACAGATCCTTGGTCCAAGTGGTGCCATTTCATGGAGGAATTTTGCTTTTTAACTAGTTTGTATCAGGAAGCAACAGTGTATTTCTAGGGAAAAAAAAAATTTCTACAATTACAAAACCACTGCTCCCCAAGCTCCTTCACCTGCTGCTTGTCATCCAGCTCTGCTTTTTGTGAACAGTTCCATTAGTGCCTACAGAAAACTGGTGATGTCACCAGATGCCTTGTTGCAGTTCACCTAAAATCCCAAAATTAATTCCCCAGGCAGGTACAATGTCATTTAAATCCCATTAACATATTTTAGCTGGTAACATATCCAACCTGATCCCTTTCCATCCAACATGAAACCAGCTATTAGAGTCAAACTTACTTAGTCAGCTTTTGGATTTTATTTCCTGTATTTGCTTGGGTTTTTTTAAATTTGAAAGGCATTCAGAGGAAAAAGACTTTACTGGTGTGGGGGTTTTTGTTGTAATTGTTGTAGGGTTGGGTTTGGGTTTTTTTTTCAGTGAGATTTGGTGGCTTGACCCTGCTCTACCCCTGCCTTCCTCAGCTGGATAGGGAAGAAAAATATAAGGAAAGACTCAGGAGTTGAGATACGGACAGGGAGAGATCCCTCACCAAATATTGTCATGGGCAAAACAACTTGGGGAAATCCACTGATTTTATTATCCACAAAATGAGAGCAGGGTAATGGGAAGAAAAACACACCTTAAGAACATCTTCCCACCACCCCTCCCTCCTTCCTGGGCTCTCCCTCCTCCCCTCCAGTGGCGCAGGGAGATGGGAATGGGGACTTGTGTTGTTTGTGCTGCTGCTTCTTCCTCAGGGAGAGGAGTTGGAGTCCTTGCCCTGCTCCAGCTTGGGGTCCATCCCACAGGAGACAGTTCTCCCTGAGCTGCTCCAGTGTGAGTCCATCCCATGTGCTGCAGCTCTTCATGAACCACTCCGATGTGGATCCACTTCCATGGGGTCAGTCCTTCAGGAAAAGGCTCCAGTGTGTGTTCCTCACAGGTCCTGAGTGCTGTTAGCAAGCCTGCCCCAGCATGGGCTTCTCTCTCCATACATCCACAAGTCCTTGCCTCCAGAATGGGCTTCCCACCTCTCTCAGCATCCCTGCTCTCTGGTGTGGGCTCCTGCAGGAGGATCTCTGCAGCCTCCATGGGCTGCAGGGGCACAGCTGCCTCCCCATGGGCTTCCCCATGGAATCTCAGCTCCCCTGCCCCTCTTCCTGCCCTGCCCTGGGTGTCTGCAGAGCTGCTGCTCTCCCATGGTCTCACTCCACTCTTCTCCAGCCACAATTACAACTGCAAAATATCAATTTTCCTTCTCAAACCAGTTATCCCAGAGGCATCACCACCATCTCTGCCTGGTCAGTAGCAGGTTTGTCCTGGATCCCTCAGTATTGGCACTGTTGGATCTTCCAGCAGCTCCTCAGAGAATCCACCCTTATAACCCCTCACTACCAGAACCTTGCCACACAAACCCAGTCCAGGAGAACTTTCCTCCTCAGTTGCAACATGGATAATTGGCATTTGTACATTCTTGTGGCTTGGTTTTGTGAACAACAGTCATAGGATCCCCAGATAAGTTCCAGTTGCATGGGATCTCAGGAGCTGATGTTCCTCAGGCACTGACAATTTAAATGTGGTTATTTTATCCATACCTTTGAAGCATAAAGATTACCAAAAAGCCCTCACAGAGTAGGAAAAAGGAAACATTTGTATTGGTCTTTCATACTCACCTAAGTTCAGTGCTTGTAGCTTCATCCAGTGATACTGGTTCAGAAATTGAGGCCAGCACTCCAGAACTTCAATATCCACAATATTTCCTAGCCAAACTCTGTGTGAACAAAGGTTTTTAGCCATTATGACATGAAAGCAAAGGGGCAAAACTTCTGCTCATGAGTTTTTAAATAATAGTGTATAAAATCTGGAATTCCTCAGCTGGGAAAGGTTGCTATGCTTGGAATTTGTTGATGCTTTCAGGAAGAAATTTATCCCAGAGTGCTTTGAAAGCTTTCTGTCTCAACATGACTCTCTTGTTCTCAGAAAACCAGGGATGTTTTTCTCCATGGAGCTCAGCAAGGCTCAGGCATCTCCAGCCCTGACAGGATCTCCCTTGGCCTAAGGAAACATATTGAAATGGATTTTTCTTCCCATTCTAGTATCTCTAGGAGTTTGGAGGACAGCAGGACACCTCCCACATGAGCTTGTGGGTTCAGCAGCCCCAGCCTCACACTTGTGGGGTGCAGCGTTTCCTCTGGATGCCTTTCCCATAGTTATGAATGTCACAGAATACTTTAAGTTGGAAAAGACCTCTGAGGTCATCAAACCCAACCATCAACCAGCTCCACCACTACCATATCCTCAAGTGCCACATCCACACGTGTCTTGAACACTTCCAGGGATGAGAAATCCACCACTTCCTGAGAAGCTGTTCCAGTATTTCACAATGCTTTTGGTGAAGATATTTTCTTTAATATCTGAGCTAAACATCCTCTGGCACAACTCCAGGTCATTTCCTCTCATACTGGAGAAGACATCTTGCTATTTCCTTTCTAGTTTCCTGGATTCTTCATCTTGGACCCCCTTCCTTCACAGCTGCCACCAGGGCAGGCCAATGCTCTGTGTCTGCCCTAAAATTCACTGCAATTTAGGATAGGATACAATGTGGTATTGGCTCTCCTTTTGAGCCCTATTATTCTTTAGAGAAACCCCCATAATCATCATCATCAGTGAAGTCTTTTGAGCTCATTTTTGCATTTGCAAAGTCCGTGGTCCCACACACCTGAATTTTTGGGGGGGTTTTAAGGTTTTTGGATTTTTTTCTTGCTTGTTTTTCTGTGTCATTACCAAAGGGCTTAAGAGAGCTTTGACAAGACTGCTGTGGCACAGAGTAATTGAGGTTTCTCTTTTCTAAGCCCCAAGGCTGATTTAACTGATTCATGTGGTGTGGTGGCAGTCATAGTGACACCATTTGACTTTGAGGGACTGCTAATTCCATCAAAATTAATCCAGAGCCACTTATGCCCTCACCCAGCACCTTGGCTTTCTGTGGAATGGGGTGGCCTGGCTGCCACCTTTCCATTACTCCTCCCTGGAATGCTCCTGATTGTTTAAAATGCTCAGCTGTGCTTCTTAAATTATTGTTTTTCTGAGTTATGACCTGGAGTATTAGCAGGTTGTGGGTTTCCCCTGGAAAACATGACCTGTCACCATTAACAATCTGACACAACAAACAATTAAGGATGCCTTAATTTAGCAGGCAGGAAAATGCTTTTATTTCCCAAGTAATGAATTTTAGTTGTAGATGGGCAAAGTGGCATGTAAAGGAACAGTTCTATCTGTTCGTCAAGGATGTTCCTTAAGTGT
This sequence comes from Pyrgilauda ruficollis, assembly GCF_017590135.1. Taxonomy (NCBI): domain Eukaryota; kingdom Metazoa; phylum Chordata; class Aves; order Passeriformes; family Passeridae; genus Pyrgilauda; species Pyrgilauda ruficollis. The sequence continues at coordinate 1,170,910 of NW_024509210.1, read as the reverse complement.
CCGTGTTTCACTCTTCCTTTCTGCATGAAGTGCTCATATTTTCTGTTCTCTTTTGTGATGTATGAGGTTTTCATTTTGGGAGCTTTCCCTTTCGGCTTTATTTTGCAGTTTTGACAGTTTTTCTTTGTCTCGTCTCCAGGCTTATTGGAATTTTTTCTCATTAGTATAATTATTGACAAGCTACAGAATTACACTTCCCTTCACCTCAGGGTCTTCTCTCCAAAATTTGTTTGCAGTCTAGCTGGCAATTTCCTCTTCATAGCTTGGAGAGGTGGAGAGGGTTGGAAGATACTTCTTTTAAACTTCTTGTGGAAGGAAAGAAGTTCTGAAAATGGAATCACAGAATTGTTAATTCTGTCCCCACTCAAATATAGTTTTCTTGAGATGAATATCAATAAATCCTGATATGGAGATCAGCAAAATTATTTACTATTTCTTTTTTGATCAAATAAAGGCTTTGCCTCCTATTGTATTATTTGCAAACTACTTATATCTGAACATGACAGGTTTGTCTAAGAGTTTGTCCAAATTAATAAACTTCCTTGACATCAGAGCCAAGAACGTTTCCTCTCCAAGGCATAGAATGCTCTCATCAATTCCCAACTTCAATTTAAATGACAGGGTACAAATAAAATAAGAACAAAGTGGAATTTCCTTCAGATTTATCATCCATATCATTTATCAGGGCCTGGCATCCTTAGGACTTGTGCAGCCAATGTAAATTTTACAATTATTGCTTAGGGAAGAATTATCTATGTAAGAAATATTTGAGGGCCCCTAAGAAAGATATAAACTACTGCTCTGGATCTTTTATTTATGTTCATTATAAAAGAGAAGTTAGCAGGGTTTCTCAAGTAATGAGTAGGAAATGCCTAATATGAGACTGAGATGACTTTTTCCCTGGTTAAATTTCCAGGAATAGCTTTAGGATTCCTTCCGAAACTATGCTTGATGATTCTGTTGTAGAAAAGCCTCATTTTTAACCAGGCAAAGCAGTTTTCAAACTTTCCTGTGCTGGATTTACATGAAGAGTATCCCTGGAAACCAGTTGTGAATTAGGTGCGTCTCATATTTTAGGGAACCAATTTAAAGAATTTTAGGTGTATTTAAATATTTGTGAAGACTTTTTTTTTGTTGCTTATGTGCCTCTTTTAGCATCCTCTACAAACCTTGTCGACTTTTCATAATTGTTTAGGAAATCTGTGAATTCACTTTCCAGAAAAGATGGAGAGAGACTATTTACATGGGCCTGGACACAGGGAATGGCTTCCCAGTGCCAGAGGGCAGGGATGGATGGGATTTTAAGAATTAGGAATTGTTCCCTGGCAGGGTGGGCAGGCCCTGGCCCAGGGTGCCCAGAGTAGCTGTGGCTGCCCCTGGATCCCTGGCAGTGCCCAAGGCCAGGTTGGACACTGGGGCTTGGAGCAGCCTGGGACAGTGGAAGGTGTCCCTGCCATGGCAGGGGTGGCACTGGATGGGCTTTAAGGTCCTTTCCAACACAAACTGTGATTCCATGATTTTTATGTGGCCTCAAAGCCCACCCAGTGCTGCCCCTGCCATGAGCAGGGACACCTTCCACTGTCCCAGGTTGGTCCAAACCCCAATGTCCAGCCTGGCCTTGGGCACTTGCAGGAGCAGCCACAGCTTCTTTGGGCACCCTGTGCCAGGGCCTCCACACTCTTCCATATATTCTGATCCAGTGTCAGACTGGAAAGAGGTTCTGGATTATCCCTGAACATAGGCAGTGATTATTTAGTCAGTAGGATTTTAGTGTCTGGTGACTTTTCCATGATTCCCAGCAAGGATGACGATGTTGTTTCCCTATCCTGCTCCATGTTGCAGTTCTGGAGAAGCCCCTGTATTTCATTGTTGTTGTCAAATAAGGGCTTTTTCAGAGCAGCACATCAGTCTGAGGTTGGAGCTTCAACAAATCTTTGGAGCCATCTAATGGGGATTTAAAAACGTTGGTTTTGTTTAATAATCTTTGGTGAGGCATTTTCTGATGTTAATGAGAGAAGTGCTGCTCTCAAGGACACACAGGTGAGTCCCACTTCATGGCAAAGGTGGGCATTGCTGAGACTGCAGTGGGATAACAAATGTTTCCTGTATTTGGGTGAAATATGGAGATTTTTAAGTATTCCCATTTCCTTTCTCAGTTTCAGAGTCTGTTACTGATTTTAAGGAAGAGAACCCAGGGGGTTGCTGCTAACCCAGAATCTGCTTTGAATGCTCCTTGTGATTTCACCCACTGTTGGTCATTTGCTAAATTGTGATTAATAAAAAAGGAAGATTATTTGAAAGATTGGTCTTATTACAGTGATTTCTGAATTCATTCACATCTGATAATTTTCTAAACTATGACTCCTATGAAAACAGGGATTACTTGAAATGTTGGTCTTCTTATAGAATCTTATTTTAACACACTTTCAAGTTCAGGGAGAGGACCATTTGATAAAATTTCCTAAATTAATTTTAGTTCTTGGCATCTCAATAAGGTGGTTTTTTTCCTTGCAAAATATTATTTCTTTGCATAAATCTTGCCTTTTAAATTCAGATGTGAAAATTTAAATATAACAAGTGGAGCACTGGTCTGGGTGTGTTGGCTGACAAGGAGAGTGTTCCAGATGAATAAAGAATGGCCAGGAATGTGAAAAATACTGAAAATCCTTAGACAAGAGTTGGGAAAAAAACAATCCCAAACATTTCTTTTCCTTCCTCCCTTTCTCTTTATAAAATCCTCTCAAAGAGACAAAATGCTGCAGATGATCAACCACAGCCCGTGAAAATTACCTGGAATGAATAGAAATCTTTTCCAAATGGGAATTCCTGCCTTAAGCCATTGTTATTTAACACCATGCTGCCTCAATTTATTAAATGTGAGGGTGTTTATTTCCCTGCATTTCATGGAGATGAGTTACCTTTGGAAAAGCTGATTTACATTCAGTGTGCATCACAGCAGAGCAAATGTTCTGGAGTGGCTTTTGTGTGGACAAGAAGGCAGAAAGTGCATTTTCCTTTTGAATATAAAATGTGGGAATGGTAGTTTCAGGAACAATTAGCCAATAACTGGAGCTCAGTAAACAGAAGCTGCCAGCCTGGGAGCACCTTGTGCTGTCTTGGTTCAAAATCCTCTGGATTTTGGAATATTTAAGTAGTAAGGGGTTATTTTACGCAGATGTTGGGAGCTTTTGGGACACTGAAAGCAGACAGACTGGATCTGGAGCTGGGAAGAGCTGATTCTGACACCAGTAGAAGACCAGAAGATACAGGCCTCCATTCAGACTTTTTGGTTGGGGTTTTGTTTGGTTTTGGGGTTTTTTGTTTCTTTATTTTGCTGGTTTGGGTTTTTGTTAAGGGAAGATGGTTGCAGGTTTCTCTATGAAGCCTGTGAGGTGCCACTTTCAAACAGGCTTGTTCTTCCTAAAGCAAAGGGATTTCTTCTGGGGTCACATCTCCACAGTGTAATTCCTGTGAGTGTCCTATCATAAACATTTCATGGAATCTGGTAATTTTTATGGTTGGAAATGACCTCCTCCAAGGTCATCAAGTCCAACCTGTAACCAGGCACCACCTTCTAACTAAACCATGACTGCAAAGTGCCACATCCTCTCACTTTTTAAACACTCCAGGCATGCGGACTCAAAACCTCTCCTTTTAACCTATCCCAAAGCTTGAGCACCCTTTCCATGCAGAAATTCCTGCTGCTGTCCAAGCTGAGCCTCCCCTGGCCCAGCCTGAGGCCCTTTCCCCTTGTCCTGTCCCTGTTCCCTGGCAGCACAGCCCGACCCCCCCTGGCTGTCCCCTCCTGGCAGGGAGTTGTGCAGAGCCACAAGGTCCCCCCTGAGCCTCCTTTTCTCCAGGCTCAGCCCCTTTCCAGCTCCCTCAGCCCCTCCTGGGGCTCCAGCCCCTTCCCAGCTCCGTTCCCTTCCCTGGCCACGCTCCAGCCCCTCCAGGGCTCTCTGGCCAGGAGGACCCAAATTTCCCTCAGAGGAATTTGATGCAAAGCATCAGAACACATAAGATTTAAGCTTTAAGACACTGAGTTGGATTAATTGATTTAAAATTCAATATATTAAACACAATAGTTTATTAAATACATCACTGTGGGGTTTTGATCTGGAGCTCTCACTCTGTGGGAGCAGAGAAAAGGGATGTGACTCAAGCCAACACCTCTGCACCTTTTGGACTGGGAGAGGAAATTTCCACACGTAGCACAGACATATTTTGTTGATATTTTATATTAAATACAGTTAATTCTGCTGTTCCCACCTCCTGGGATGTTAAAATTGGGTTGCAAAATAGAACATCAGGATGGGGTGCGGGGAGGATGATACAGGATGATTGTTCCACTTAATCAGGTTAGTTAATCATCACTGTGGTGTAGTTTCATTGATAAATCACTAATTTTCTTTTCATTCTGGCAAATTTTGTTATTTCCAGATTTTTCCCTCCACTCACAGCAAATACTCCTTAAATCCTTAAAATACTGTATAAAAACTAGAAGATAACTGATATTTTTCATGCGTCTCTAATATATGAGTCAGTCTTGAGCTTGTTTTGTCTTCTAAAAATTCAAAATAAACTCTTAAAACATTTCTCTTTTACAAAAGCATGTTTAAAAAATTTATTATCTGTTACCGGTGATTCTGCAGTAGGGTTGTCACCTGGGAAGCTGTAAAATAAAGAGAATTTCTTCAAAATGTTCTTTTTCTGCCTAGACTTCGACTGCTACTGTCAATATAGTGGTGACAGATGTCAATGACAACGGACCGGTTTTTGACATGTTTCTCCCCAAAAACCTCTCTGTGCAGGAGGAGGAAGCCAATGCTTTTGTTGGCCAAGTAAGGGTAAGTCAATAAAATTGTTTATTTTGTTACTCACGCTGTCCAGATGATGAGGAAGGAGCACAAAATAATTGTGCCTTAGACAAAACCCCATCCAAATATCTACAGCTGAAATGCAAACTCTCCATTTGCAGCTACAAAGTCACATATGGGGGCTTAAAAATATTGGAATTGTTTTCTTCCCTGTGCTAAATACTGAAAACACTTTGTCACTTAAAAATAGCACATTAAAAAGCTTGTTTTTTAGGAAATTCCGCTGTAAAAACTTGCTGGTAACAGATTTACAGGGTCAAAACAGTGTTGCCACATTTTTAAATGATTTGTTTTGAGATAGAATTCAAACACGCTGAGCAAGTGACACCCAGGGGTGGGAAATTGTCACACCTAGGGGAAATTTTGAGGCCATTAAGGCGAAAATCAGTTAAACACTTGAGTGAAATCATTGCTGACCTGGCATAAAAATAGGGGATAGTGTAAATTTGAGGGTTTGAAGCTGTAAATTTTTGTAACACATGGGAGTCTTCTGGATGAGGATTCACTCTCTTGAAGAAAACATCACTTTTTTTGGTAATGTTTGTTTTTCCTGACTGAAGGGAAAGAAGAAAATATTAATTAGAGGGGTTTTTGATCCAGAAGTTGAATGTAATGTCTCATATCTGCTGCACTAAGGTTGGATCCAGCAGGAGCTGTAGGTAAAAGAGGAATTGGGAAGCATTTTTCAGGAATTTAGGTGAAAAATGTGGCTTTTTTTACCCAGCAGCAAATATATCAAAAGAAAATGGGAGCTCCTTAAGTAGAAGCTTCAGAAAAACAGGACATTTTGGGTACTATGGGAACTCAAATACCCATAATAATCATGTTCCTTCCCATCCTTATATTATTTAACAAGAAATCAGAGCTGGTCTTGGACAAAGTTTGGATCCATTGGTGCAATTAAGTCAGTTTTGATAAATGGTTAAATTATTCCTCTGCTTTTTGTCTTTGCCTTCCTGTATGATTGTTTTTCATTTTGCATCCTAAAAGGCACAGGTGGAACATTTCAAATCAGTCCCAAATATCCTTCAAATCCATTTTGTGCTTTGCTGGGGGCCCTCAAGGCTCAATCATCTTCTCAAACATGAGCTTGCCTCTATTTTTAGCTGTGACAGAACTGTAAAATACAACAAATAATTGCCACAAGAAACTCCCTGGCTTCTAAATTAGTGCAATTTCTAAGTTGTGTGGAAATGAAAATATTTATTATGGTCTTGGGATAGTTTATTCCTACTTGGAGTGACAGAAACTGCTTCTGTCATTTCCTGTCCTGTTTATCCCTGGATGGAGAAATCTTTTTCTTTATAGCCCAAATACTGGGTATATTTCTGCTCTCTCATGTTCACAACTGCAAATTGATGTAGGGGTATCCATTGGAAATGCCATTCTGTGGTATAGAAAAGAGAAATTGGGGCATTTGGAATTTTTTTTTCTGGCTCCAGTGAGGTTATTGAAATAATGGTGATGAGAGTTTGGGTGTAGCTGTGTTGTTTGAGGATATTCCTTAAAAACTGAAATAGCTTTTGGTGCTGTCTAATTTGGTGCTAATATTTTTTTGTGCTTTGTGCTTCACTGTAGATAAAACCACAGCCAGTATGGGAGAAGTGTTAATGGGAATAAATTTTGTATGGAAGCTTTAATGTGGATAAAATGTACATAAAGGGCTATTTTAGGTGGGAATAGCCTGGTGAAAGAAGAAATCCTTATAGTGCTGCGTGTTTTCCCTACCAAGAATTAGCCCACTGATTAACAAAGCTGCTTTTCAGAAAAGTTTTTACTCATTTCAAACAGAAACCTAAAATCCACCAGAGCCAGCAGTCATAGAGAGGATTTTAAATAAAAATTTTGTGGTGTCCCTTTCCCTTTGGAATGCCACCTTCCCATTTTACCTGAGGGAAAAAAAATAGCAAGAGATTTTTACCTTAAAACCCAAGATCTGTCCCTGCTGCTCATGGGAGCAGAGAACATGGTGAGGAAGGATGTTGAAAAGGTGCTCAACCACTTTGATCCCTCAGGATTTTTGACTCAGGAGGTTTGGTGTCAGGATTGGGTGCCTGGGCTCATTGTCAGAATTCCAGAGTGGTTTGGGTTGGGAGGGATGTTAAATCTCATTCCTTTCCAGCTCTGCCACCTTGGACATTTCCAGGGATGGGGATTCTAAGCAGTTTGGGGTGTAAATAAATCTGAACACTCCCAGGAGTAACTTTGCTACAGACCAGAGATTTCCATGCTCTGCTTTGCTTTCTGTGGGAAAGCTGGACTTTCAAATGGATTCCCATAAGGATTTTGATAATATTTGGGGCTGGTTTCCCAGGGAGATGTAGCAGGAAAGCAGGGAGAGGTTTCCTGTGGGAGAGGGAGGGTTTGGAGCGTTTATTCCATGCAGGCAGACAATATCCACACTTGGAAGTGCTCTCCCTCTCCGGCAGCTCCGCTGCCAGCTGGAGCTGCAGGAGGCACTGGCACAGGAGTGCTGCCTGTGAGCATTCCAGGAGCCTCCTGAAGATGAAAAGAACAAAAGCCAGACAGGATAACGCTGCCAGTGGAGCGGATGTGTTTCCAATCCTTTTGTTTCACGCTGTTTTCTCTAAATTGGGGCAGTCAGAGGTGGGTTGGATTCCCTGCTGCTGCTTCCCCTCTGATCCTGGGGATCCCGCAGCAAGGCAGGAGCACAGCTGCTGTGTGGAAGTCTCCGCAAAGGGCCCCCAGGAATCCAAAAGCTCCAGCTGGAAACTCCACAGTGAAATTCAGGCACTTTCTTGCAGTCTAAACCAGCTGGAGATGGGGCATCAGGATGATCTGCGTTGTGCACTGCACTTTCATCAATCCCAGGAGCATGGGAGGTAAAAAAGATGGAATAACACTTAGGAAAGGGATCAATATATTGATCTGCAGCCATGTTCACAGCCTTGGGCAGGGAAAGACAGTCCCCAGCAGTTTGTTGCAGACTCTAGAAAAGCAGCCTGGGGTTAAACAAAAAGCTGTTGAGCTGATCCCTGGAGAGGAAAGACATCCCTTGACAGAAGTTTTTATTCATTTGGGCTTTTATTTATATCCAGATTCTTTCACCCAACCCCATAATTCATTTATTATTGGATATTTTGGTGTCATTGATCAGCACTATGTGAAAACTCCAGCATGAACGTGTTGCTATCAAGGAGAGATAGCCACAGGGAAGGAAATGAGATGGAAAATGGGGATAAAGAATTATGTGCTCAAGTATCACTGGCCCTTGGATCTTCCCTAAAATGAAAACAGAATAAATTAATTCCAGTAATGACAGCAGTTTGCAGGATATTTGATACCTCTGTCACCTGCTTGGTTTTAAATTACAAAAGAAATGCTTTAAGAAAAGTGGTTTTTTAGGATGGACCTATTCCTCCTACTGGAAAAGACGGGAAAGTTTGGAGGAATTTATTTGGTTGTACTATACTAGCCCTCCTGAATGCTGATGAAATGTAATTATTTCCCAACAGAGCTTTTCATGGGTATCATTGAATTCTTACAGGCTCCTGTTTTTATTTAATAAATTCATAAAGTGATAAACCCTGGATCTAAAGCCCGATTTAAATTTCACGGCTGTTGGGTAAAGCTTGTTGTGTTGGACTAAATGACCTCTGGAGATCTCTCAAAAACAGCTCCTCCTGTGTTTCTACAAGCAGGAAAAACTCCTTAAAATGCTGGTGAGGAATTATTGCCCATGCACATGGAATGGTTGGGATGAGATGAGCTTTAAGATCCTTTCCATCCCAAAGCATCTGTGAGTCTATGATTTTATTACATTACAGTATCTTGTGGAAAAGTCTGGAAAGGAATCTGTTTTCCTAAATTCCCACTGCCTTATTTTCAGTGTGAAGGGAATGATTTCCCAAAACCTGCACTTCAGATTGCACTTTGTCTGTGTTAAAGATACAGGCTCCTGAAATGAAATTCCCAAATTTCCTGGACTTTTAAGACAACTTGAAGGAAAATTAGAGGTGGAGGAAAAAGGAGAAGACCAGGAAGAGAAGGGAGATTTACTGGCAGGAGAGGACAATCCAGGAGGAAAAGGAATTAAAAATAGAGGTGGAAGAGATAGGACAAATCCAGGAAAAAAGGGGATTTGATGGCAGGAGAGGACAATCCAGGAAGGAAAGGACCTAAGCCTTTCGGGAAGAGTGAAATCACGGGCTCTGAAGTAAATATCAAATACTTGGAGTCAGTCCAGGACTCCTGCTCACTGTATGACCCAGTGGCTAACAACACAGTTTAAATTCATCTTATAGATGTAAAACCAACAGGAGCAGCTGGGATTTGAGTTAGAATCCATAAAAAAGCAAATCAGACCCCAAACTCAGAGAATTAGAATGTGGCAGGTGAACTCCAAGCAGAGAAAGTGCAGACTTCATTTCTTGTAAGTGGTTGGATGATCACAAGATCATTGGGAGAGAGCCTTGGTGGTATAATTTCCTTCAGTTTATTAAGGAATTTGTCCCCAGGAAGGATAGAGAGGACTTTAGTAAGGCTTTCAGCACTGTCTCTCTCAAGATCCTCATGGACATGCTGTCACAGAAAAATTTCATATGCTTCTAGTTGGATTTTCATGTTTGTTAACAGGTAAATTCCCCTTATAACAAGATTGATGTCTCGACTCCAAAGCTGTGGCATCAGGAGGAGGTGGGGTTATAAATTTGGGCTGTTTATTTCCATTCCAGACCATCAGTGCTGGACAGAATTACCTCTTCCTGCTGGCACCAGGGAATTCCTGGAGGATATTTGGCAGCAGTGGCTGCAGCCACAGTTCCTCATCTTTTTCCATGAACTTAGGTCAGCTTGGGCACAGCTCAAAGAGGTTAACAAAGCTCCTTGCCACCCATAACATGGCCTCTTAAGCAAAAGGGATTTCAAAAGCTGTGCTCTTGTCTTCCCTGCTCACAAAATTTCTTATATTTGTGCATTCATCTGCATCTTTGCCCTCCAGATAATATTTGTGCTTTAGTGCAGTGGAAATACTGATATTTGTTATCAGCATGTTCATGGCAGTTGATTGTTGAGAGTCCAAGGATTTCCCATTAAAGGAATTCTTGGTTTTGTCTGCTGACACTTTACATTTTGAGATGCCTTTAAGTCCTATTATCTTTTTCAGTTTGATGCCAAACTAAATCTTTTGAATCAGTGATTTCATGTCTCTGGTTCATGCCCTTCTAGGATTTTGATGCCTGATTCCCATCCCTGGAAGTGTCCAAGGCCAGGCTGGATGGGTCTTGGAGCAGCCTGGGACAGTGGAAGGTGTCTCTGCCCATGGCAGGGGTGGAATGGGATGGGTTTTAAGGTATCTTCCAACTCAAAGTCAAGAGAAATTCCAAAAAAATAACTTCAGAGAAATATTTGGGAGCCCAGCTAAATGTGCAGAGTTTAAACAGTATATTCCATCTGTGATTTAGAAAGGTGGTTTTTTTTTTTGGGAGGGCTTTGTGATGTTTTGATTTTTCTAGTGCGCAAATGCATTGGTTTAATCTCTTGATCATATCATTGCCAAACAACACACTCATCAAAACCCCAAATTTTTAATCATCCTTTCAGAACAACCAAGTCTCCAAGGTTAGGATTTTGTCGTGTGCCAGCCTGAAGAAAGCTGGGCTGGTTGAAGCTATGAAGTGTTAAAATGTGATTAACTCACGTAGGAGGTTCACCAGCCCATCCAGTGATGGTTTGCAGCCATGAGCTTTTGGATTTTCATTTATTTTCATTTATATTTGCTCTTAGGGTTTAACTGCTCTTAATGTGCAGTTTTGTTTGGAATCACATTTAATTGGTTTTGGAATTAACCCTCCAGGTGCACTGGAATTGGCAGAGACCATGGAAGTAATCATCCAGGGCTCTTCTAGCTTGTCTAATGCCTAAAAATAGGCCAGGGTTAGAAAATTATGTTAGCATTTGAAAATGTACAGAGTGTTTCCTTTATCCTCCTCTGAGCAGAGTGAAGGATAAGCTGCCATGACCTGGGAATTCAGTAGGATGCTCAAGTTCCTGGAGGATGTCCACAAAACCTGCAGGATTTTTCCAAAGGATGTGTGTGCACTTGGGCCTCAAAGATGTAAAATTTGCCTTGAAATTGCAAGACAGCCAAAATCAAAGAATCAAATACTGTTTTTGGCTAGAAGTGACCTTAAATCCCATCCAGGGACATGAAAGATCATCCCATTCCACCTCTCCAGGTAAGGGACACCTCCCACTGTCCCAGGTGCTCCCAGCCCCGGTGTCCAGCCTGGCCTTGGGCACTGCCAGGGATCCAGGGGCAGCCACAGCTGCTCTGGGCACCCTGTGCCAGGGCCTGCCCACCCTGCCAGGGAACAATTCCTAATGCTCAAAATCCCATCCATCCCTGCCCTCTGGCAGTGGGAAGCCATTCCCTGTGTCCTGTCACTCCATCCCTTGGAAACAGCCTGTCTCTATGTTTCCTGTAGCCCCTTCAGGCACTGGAAGGTCACAATTTGGTCACCCCAAAGCTTCTCCTCTCCAGGCTGAGCAATCCCCGCTGTCCCAGCCTTTCCTCCCAGCAGAGCTGCTCCATCCATCTAAGAAAATTGAAAAGTGAAAGCCTGTGTAAAAGCTGGCAAGAAGCAGCAAAAGAGAGGAAAAGCCTTTCTGAACTTTAGGAAAAAAGGAAAGTCCAACTTTTATGCATGACTGATGTTCCCTCCTTAAAATACTTACAAATATTTGGTTTATGACGAAGAGGTCAGGCACATTTCAGATATTTGTGGCCTCTGACTGCATCTGGGAGATGTTAATTTTGTCCTGTGGGCACAAACTGTAATCTCCCTGCATAACAAGACCAAAATCCAATCTAACACTCCCACCCACACTTGATTTGCTGTTTGACACAAATGAGGGGCTTGGGAATACTTCCAACCCAGAGTAATAAATCCATTAAACCCTCAATAATAAACCTATTAAACCCCTAGTATAAAAGAATCATGTTATCTGCCACGAGAACTATAATTCTCACCAACAGCATCATTTGGATCCGCTAGCACAATTCCTACCTTGAGCTGTGGAATACTGGGGGAGCTGTCCGAAATCAGGAGTTTGGTTGGCTTAGGTAGGGATTGTGGGGAGCTTTTACTCCTGAAGAAGGGAAATTTAAACTGAAGGAAGCTGTTTTTTTGGCAGAGTGGTCCCTAAGAAATGTTTCAGCCTGCAGGAGAGGGGGATACCCAATGTGCTTGTGTCTGATTTGGAGACAAGTAGGAATAATGTTTGCAAACAAACATAAGGTTTGTTTTGCTGTTTTCCAGTTCCAACATTCCAGGCACAAATCCTCAGTTAAACTGCCTAAATCCTGTCACCATTGTCAGCAAGAGTTGAGGATACAATAGGAGGTTTCTTTTGCAAAGCATGATAATGATATAATGAATATTGTTGACATTCAAGCCCTTGTCATTATATATCAGAGTTAATGATCCTTCAGAGGCGTCTTAGTCATTCCCATCTCCCAGGACTGTGCTTTCCTGCTGTTTGAGATGGAGGGAGATAATTTGTTACTCTGGAGCAAGGTTGGTTTATATTCCTGAGGGTTTCCTGGTGATGTGGAAGCAGAGCTGGTAATACAAATCTGAATTTACCACATGAGGTAAAGGCAGGCACCTTGTAGGTGATGGCATCTCCAGTAAATGTGGGATTTATTTTCTGGGAAATAAAGTAGGGAGTTATTAATATTCCCAGGTTTCCATGTTTGTTGTATCATGCAGTAATTAATGAATTAGAGATGGGAATAAGAGTCATCCTGGAGATCTGAGGAGTCACCAGAACAACAGCAGTACTTGCTCTGTCTCTTTGCATGGACACATTTTTCCTGATTCTGGATAAACACCATGAGATGTATCCTGGGCTCATCCCACAGTGTGGAGGGAGGGAATGCTCCCCCCTCTATTCTGCTCAGGAGCCCACCTGGAATTCTCTGCACAGTTCTGGTTCTCCCAAAATAAGAAGGACATGGAACTGTTGAAGCAGGTCCAGAGGAGGCCATGGAGATGCTGAGGGAAGTGGAGCACCTTGGACATGGAACTGTTGGAGCAGGTCCAGAGGAGGCCATGGAGATGCTGAGGGGAGTGGAGAACCTTCCCTGTGGATCCAGGCTGGGAGAGCTGGGAATGCTCAGCCTGGAGAAGGGAAGGGTGTGTGGAGACCTCACAGCTCCTTCCAGGGCCTGAAGGGACACAGGGGAGCTGGACAGGGACCCTGCAACAGGAACTGCAGTGACAGGACACAGGGAATGGTTTCCATTGCCAGAGGGCAGAGGTGGAGGGGATTTTGGGAATTAGGAATTGTTTCCTGGCAGGGTGGCACAGGGTGCCCAGAGCAGCTATGGCTGTCCCTGGATCTCTGGAAGTGTCCAAGGCCAGGTTGGACTTTGGGGCTTGGAGCAGCCTGAGACAGTGGAAGGTGTCCCTGCCCATGGGATGGGGTGGCACTGGGTGGGATTTAAGGTACTTCCAACCCAAACCAGTCTGGGATTCTGGGAGTCAGTGAGATGGACAGGGTGGGCTAGCATTTGAGATTCAATGATACTATGGCCGTGTCTTAGAATCTCTTCTATTCCTTTTGTAGTTTATCTCTTTTTGTTAGTTCTCTCCTCTTATTTGGGTTTTTTTTTTTTTTTTATAATCTGGTTTGGGTTCTTTTGGTCCCAGTTTCTGTGGTGCCTGTGCCACCAGTGGCCTTTGAGGGTTGTGTTGCCTCCAGCAATCACAGCTGCTGCTTCTGCTGCCTCCTGTCAGGTAGGAGCAACCTCTGCAAGGCTGTGAAGAGCCTTCTGCCTGTAAATACTTCTGCAGCTCCTTTTGGGGTCTGCTGTCATCTGGTGGCCCTTTAACTACCAAAACTTCAGGGCTCTCACCATATTATTTGTGCAAATCACTGGGGACGGGTTGTGGTGGAAAGCCTTGAGTGGGCACAGGAATGTGCGCTTGTCTCTTTTTAGTCCTGCCGTTTTCTCCTTGGCTTTGGGACTTCCTTTAGGATTCAGGTTCTATGGGAATGAACTGTTTCCTTGTGTCTCTCCACCTCTGTACCTGTGCACTCAGGGAATTCAGACCAGCGTTGGTAATGACCAAATGGGACTAAATTTATTGGGACATCACAGGTTTGTGTTGTCAGGGTTGGGACAAATTCAACCACGGCTGGTTTTTTTGAAGCACAACTTAATGAAAACTCCACATTTTCCACACCTCCTGTTCCCTTGCTTCCTGGCAAGTCTTCTACCAGTTGGTGACAGATCTGGGGATGAAATTTGGGTTAAAATTGTCCATTTTGGTACAAAGTGATGACTGCAAAGGACGAGAGAGAGTGTCCACTCCAACAGCAAGTCTTTGTCTAAGGAGCTGCTTCCCACAGGTTCCAAGAGGCTCTGGGAAACTATTTCCATATGGGAACAGTTGTGCACCCTTGAGACAGGATTCTTTTAGGAAACAGATTAAACTCTTTTTCTTTCTTATCCATAAAAAGAACATTATCTCTTTTCAAGTTTAGAGTGATAAAAATGTTAATTCTTTCTTGTTCTTAGAATAAAAATGCTTATTCTTTAGTGTTATGGTGATAGAATCCAAATTAGATAATTGGATTTAATAATGATGCTTTGCTCGCTACTCTTTGTAGAAATATCTATTTAATATCTTCATCGAGGATCTGGATGAGAGGAGCAAGTGCATACTCAGTCAGTTTGTGCAGAACCCCAAGCCAGGTGGGAGTGTGGCTGTGCTGGAGGGCAGGGAGCTCTGCAGAGGGATCAGGACAGGCTGGATCCATGGGCTGAGGTTCAGCAAATGGGACTCCATGGGATTTTCCAACCTCAATCATTCTGGAATTCTGTGAACCAAATCAGTCCTGCAGAATGTGGCAAAGGTGTTTCTGCCTAAGGATGTGCACAAATGAGTTTGCAACATTCATAGTCATGTTTTTAAGAACACAGTTGCAAAGCCTGCCATATATTTGAAAGTAATTTTAATTTCCTTTCCTAAAGAAGATGTTTATCTATTCTAAAACATGCTTCCAAACAAACCTGTTGGAAAACTGTTGTCTCATGAGAATTTTTTGTCACAGTTTCCAATTATAGGCGTATTTCAGATAACTCGTGGAGATTCCTTTGGGGCTTTTTGGTTTGTTTGTTTTGTTCTTTTTTTTATATCTGTTATTTCTACAGAAGAAATTGAATTGATTGGAAATTAAGCAAATCCAGCTGACAGATGTGGATTAGAGGGATGCTATATGCCTATGGACCAGTCAGGATGAAGTTGTAGCAAACTCCCCTTAGCACATGGGCATGATGCAGGGAAGAAACACGGTGATTGTTTTCCTTATTAGCAATTTTAATTAACTTTTAATTGATTTCTAGCAAGATAAATGGTTTCATTACCAAGCCTTACAATGAACACCATCACCAGAATTAAGCATTCCCGGCAACTGTTCTGAAAACAAAACATGCAAATCTCTTGTGATCTTCACAGATGTCATTCATAAAGGCAAATAAATGAGAATAGAGTAGGGCAGAGTGCCCTTTGTATAATTTATGTAACCTTGTTCATCATGCCCTAATTTAATTAAGAGGAGGCAAAATAACAGGTCAGCATTTCAACCTGAGAGCTCTATGAAAACCTATTAATTTTGTCCATCCCTATAATTATGTGATAACAAGAATTATTTGGCTGACACTGAAATCTGAGGCTTGATTCAGTGTGTGAGAACAAAGATACCAGCTAAAGAAACGGAGCTTTTCTGTGGCAATCATGATCTGTTGTGAGCACAGAAGAATAAGGATGAAATGGGACAATGTTTGGGTTTGAAGAATAGGATGAACAAAACACAAATTTAAGTAGTTCTTCAGAAAGCAGTGATGAAAATATCACTGAGTGTGACAAATGTGTTAAGTGAAAAGAAACTTTCTAACTCATGTGTCCCTTCTGTCTGTCTGCATCCATCCTTCATCTAAATTCATATTCCATAAGGATTTGGGCAGCAATGAAACACTGGTTTCAGTGTTAAATAAAAATTCCTCTCAGATACCACCCAATCCTGAAGATCCTTCAGCATTAGAATTATCTGAGGGCTTGGCTTCGCAAGCATCAAATTTATCCTCTGGGATTCTATAGGATAGAATCCCAGAATAATTTAGGATAGAAAAACTTGCAGGATTGAGTCCAGCCTGTGCCTGATCCCAGCCCAGAGCACTGAGTGCCATGTCCAGGCCTCCTTGGACACCTCCAGGGATGGGCACTCCAAAGCTCCCTGGGCAGCCCCTGCCAAGGCCTGAGCACCCTCTCTGTGGAAGAATTCCTGCTGCTGTCCAAGCTGATCCTCCCCTGGCACAACTTCAGGCTATGTCCTCTTGTCCTGTCAAAAGTTTCCAAGGGTGAGCAGCCGAATGTGCCTTTTCTCCTGAAGGGATCCAGTTAGCCTGGCTTCTGTCGCTGGGAATGGAGCCATTTATTTCTGTGGGATGTTTTGTCTTCAGTCAAAGCTGAGACAGAGGCAGGCTGCCCCAGACAAGCCCTCCTGGACACCACAGATTTGGCAGAATCCTTCCCTGCCTCACCTGATTTCTCTCCTGTGGACATCTCCCTCGGAGGTTTGCAATTTGTGCATTAATCCATGTTTTTCCTGCTGTCTCTTCAGGCTACAGATGCAGATGCTGGAGTTAATGGGCAAGTCCATTACAGTCTGGCCAACTTCAACAACCTTTTCCGGATCACCTCCAACGGCAGCATTTACACGGCAGTGAAGCTGAACAGGGAAGTGAGGGATCACTACGAGCTCATCGTGGAGGCGACCGACGGAGCTGTGGACCCCCGGCGCTCCACGCTCACCCTGGCCATCAAGGTGCTGGATATTGATGACAACAGCCCCGTGTTCACCAACGCCTCCTACACTGTCTGTGTGCCAGAGAATCTCCCACCAGGAACTGTCTTCCTGCAGCTGGAGGTAAGGAAGTGGTGAGTGAAGGTGGTGCGTGTTTGTTCTGCCTTATTCAGGGTTTTTATTTAACTCGGCAGTGAGACTGCAATAAAAGATTGTGAGCTGGAGCATGGGAGTAAGTCTTTTTTTGCCCAGAGAAGCTGTGGCTGCCCCTGGATCTCTGGAAGTGTCCAAGGCCACATTGGATGAGGCTTGGAGCAGCCTGGGATAGTGGAAGGTGGCCCTGCCCATAGCAAGGGGTGCCACTGGATGGGCTTTGATGTCCCTTTCAACCCAAACCCTTCTGGGATTCTGTGATTCTGAAAGATGCTTGGCCTTTATCCAGGTACCAAAAAAACCCTTTAAAGATAAGGTTATTTAGGAAATAATAGCAATTAATAAAAACAAACAATGAAACAGCAAAACCTACACTGCCACCATCTGCACAGGCAGACAGCTATAGGCCAAGGGGAAGAGTTTTAAGCTAAAAGAGGAGAGATACAAATCAGATATTAGGAAGAAATTGTTCCCTGGGAAGGTGGGGAGGCTTGGGGTGCCCAGAGAAGCTGTGGCTGCCCCTGGATCCCTGGAAGTGTCCAGGGGCAGGTTGGATGGGGCTTGGAGCAGCCTGGGATAGTGGAAGGTGTCCCTGCCCATGGCAGGGGGTGGCACTGGATGGTTTTACAGTCCCTTCTAACCCAGACCATCCTGGGCTTCTGTGATCCTGGCAGTGGCCAATAGCAGGTGCCCAGGGAGGAGAGCTAAGATCAGCTTCAGTTTGCACTGCCATTTTCCCAGGACATTGTGCTCATTTCGCATGGCCTGAGCCTTCAATGAATTCTTCATTCCTCATGTCTGTGCACATTGAATACGATTACAACACAACTGAACTCAAGATGTTCTCAACAGTTTGCCCTTTAAGCCTCAGAGGGATATTTTGTGAGGATGGATTTTGTTTGTTGTCTCTCTGTTCCCTGCAGGCCAAGGACGTGGACCTGGGTGCAGATGTGAACTATCGTATCCGCACTGAGGAAGCCCGGCAGCATTTTGCCCTGAACAAGCACACGGGAGAGCTGTCGCTCCGGAAATCCTTGGATTATGAATCCTTCTCTGACACAGAGGCAACCTTCACCTTCCTCGTGGAAGCCTTCGACAGCAAGGGCACCATGCCACCTGGGCTGGCCACTGTCACCGTCAGAGTCAAGGTAAAGGGGTCACTCCTCAGCCAGCTATCGAAGCAAAGGCAACCCCCAACGAAGGGGAGAGAATGATGCCTCTGACTCCATCTTATCAGAAGGCTAATTAATTACTTTATTACACTGTACTATACACATTATATCTAAACTGAATCTGCCAAGCACTCACTCTGCACACAACTGCACAGAACTGCACTAATCTCACGACTCTCTCATGACTATCAGCAGACAATCCAACACTTACCCACTCTTGGCCCTAATAGGCCAAGGCAACAAAACATCCTCACTTTGGGTGAACAATCTCCATAGTGCATTCTACTTTGGCACAACACAGGCACAGCAAATGAGATAAGCATTATGTTTTCTTTCTCTGGTGTTCAGAGAATGTGAATCTCAAAAATCCTTGGGAAGAATTGTGCCTTGCTTTTCTCTGTGAAGAGAAATGTGGCAACAGCAGGCAGCGTCCTCTCCCAGTCATGCCAGGCTGTTCTGTCACCATGCAGGTGTCCTTAGGAAGCACCAGGACTCTTTGCTCTCCTGTGTCTCACTTGTATGAGTCTTATTCTGTTCTGTTAAACACACAATTTATAACAGCTGTAATTGTTTTCCCCATGTGCAATTACATAGCTAAATCCTGGATTTATGAAATCAATGTACACTGGACACAAATTCAAACATTTTGTCCTTTAGAATCTCTAAAAGGCTGAAATAAACCCCTGATGGAATTGTTTGCAAAAGTGACATGATCACTTTTCAGCCCACAAATTGTGATTTTAAGACCCACTGGGGTGAATTGAGTGCTGCTGTGGCACAGCACATCCTGGATTCCAGATTCTGCTGCTGGAAAACCCAGCTCTGCAAAGGAGCAGCCTGATTTATTGTCTTGCACCCTGAGCTGCAGTTAGCTACAGCTTCACCTCAGGGTTTCAGGGGCCTCCCCAGGCATCCAGGGGTGGTGGTGTCTGTTTGGGAATGATCCAAAAATGAAAAGTGTTTTAGCTGGGACTAAAACACTTCCCCATCCTCATTTGCCTGTGTCCAAGAACAGAGGAGAGCTCAGATGCCTTAATCCTACTCCTGGCATACCCAAAGGTGCAGCTCTGTCAGTCCTCATGTCCTTTTGAGCATTTGCTTGAGTTTTCTGAACAGTGAGAGAGAAGAGACTTCAATTGCTCAGATTTTAGAGAAGGAGCAAAAATTGTAGCAGGACCAAGAGCACAGCCCACAAATGTTCAGTTTAAATGTGTCTGTGAAAAGCATTTGGCAGTCATAGGGATTCAGCCTCTTCTGTATCTGCAGGTGCTTGAATTGCCACTTGGTTTTGCGTAATTCTGTTTGTCAGTCTTTACTGAGCTCACAATTCTTTTAGAACAGTAAATGTCTCCCATTATTAGCTCTGGTGACAATGCCAGAAGGCTTCTATGATGCCTCTCTGTCTGCAAAATGTCTTAGTGTGAGGTGCAGGTCACCTGTTCCTGAGCAATCTGCGCTTTTCCCCAGCACATTCCACGTCATTGACAGGAAACAGCTTTTCCATCGTTCCCTGAGCTGCTTCTGTTGGACTTTTACAGAGCTAGTTGCTCAAACCTCAGGTTTTTTTCCTAAAAGAAACCTTTTCCCAGCACACTGAATTTTTGAAAAAATAGTTTGGGTTGATTTGGGTGGGTTTGTTGGGATTTTTAAAGGTTTTCAGGTAGGATTGTGTTCAGAGAAAAGCTGTTGTCTGTTTGATTGTGTAGTTGATTGTATCAATTAATGTCAGGGAAAATTGTAGTTCAGCTTGGTGTTCTCAGTGTACCAGCAGCTTGTGCACATTCAAAGAAGGGAATAAGGAATTTAAGGAGGGGATTAATAGGATCAAAAAATCAGTTCTTGCTCTGCTGGAAACTCTTTCCACACATGAGCAACAAAATGGGAGCATGATGATGCTTTGGAGAGGCTGGAATACCAGGATGGACCCAGAAGTAATAATTTTAGAATAAAAGGTGCTTGGCTGGGGGCAGAACAGGGCCTGGGAGGGAGGACAAGCAGGGGATACTTTAAGTGAGAAAGAAAACAAATCCAATTTAAGGTGAGTGTTTTCATACTCAGTGACAGGCTGAGTTTTGCAACAGAGCAGGGGACATAATCAAATATTATTTAAATGGTAAGATGAAGATGATGCTTAGCTTCCAGCCTGGAGTGAGAGGTGGGACAGGGGAATTTTGAGTGGCACTTGAGAGAACGGAGGAGGACTTGTGGAAAAGCCAGATTTAATATCTCAATGTGTTGGGCAGATGTCATTAACAGGTTTTATGTCAGGTGGCAGATATTTTGAACATTGGTCACAAGAGGTGTCTGGATGGTCTAATTTGAGCTTAAAGATGAACTTCCCAGATACAAAATTCACAGGGGTGAGGGAAGAGGGTGGGGGGTGAAGGCAGAACCCTGTGCTGTCCCTGTCTGAGATGGGAAGGATCCTCAAGACACCTCAGAAGGCTGATCCAAGAGTCAGAGCAGCAGGGGCAGGGTGCAGAGTCTTGAAACCAAGTGAGAACAAGAACAGGTCACCCTTTCCCTCCCACTCAGCATCTTCTGCTCCTGCTGCAGGAACTGGATGTGTTTCCTCTGAGTAGTTCCTGAGCTCTCCCTTTATTTAGAGGCTGGGCTTTGAGTAATTACTTTAATACAGGGTTTGAGAGCCCAAATAGGAACTAAACCAAGTGTAGATGCCCCACAGCCCCCAACAGAAGAACACAAAATTGAACTAGAGGGAGGCAGTGCTGGGGCCAAGCTCATGTCACCATCCCAGATCCAGCCCCTCCAACCCTCAGGACTTTATTTGTGTTATTACTGAGTTCTCCAGCCCTCTGCGGCTCCCACTGCTCCACTCACATTTGTCATTTCTCCCGGCCCGGCTCTTCACTGCAAGCACTGTAATTTTTCCTGGGTAATGGGATTGTGTTAAGCAGCTATGGATGTCTGATGGTGTCGTCCATCATTTGTGTGATATCCAATGGAATAAGCACACCCAGAGCCCCCTGCTCCCTGTGGCTGCACGATGTGGATGCACACTGGGCTGTTCTTTGGACTCTCAGCCCTTGGCATGACAAGTTACAAATAGTTTGTATTAACCTGCCCTGAACTAGGTCAAGGCACAGATTGCAGAGCGGGGCTTTCACTGCAGGAGGAATAACTTCAACTGTACCCTCACGTGGGGATGGAACAAGTTATTGGCTTCTGCTGCAGCCAAAAGGCTCCTTGCATTGTAAGGATGTCCTAGGGCTCCTTTGGCAGAGAAAGCCAAAGGTGAATCAATGAATTCATAGAATCATTTAATTGGAAATGACCTCTGAGATCACTGAGTGAAACCATTATCCCTGCACCACTAAACTGTGTCCCCACGTGCCACATCCACACTTCTTCTGAGCATTGTTACGCCTTCATCCACCCTTTTTCCAGGGATTATAACCCCACCTCTGCCCTGGGCAGCCCCTTCCAATATCTGGCCAGCTTTGGGTGAAGAAAATATCCAGCCTGAACCTCTCCTGGCACAGTTTAAAGTTCTTTCCTTCTGTCCTGTTGTTTTCTGGGAGAAGAACCTGATCCCCACCTGACTCCACCCCTCTCAGGGAGTCATAGAACAATAATTGTTGCATCCATTCAAGTATTTCCTAGGAGGAATAGTCTAAGTGGCACTGATTTCTTCCCACCACCTCAAACAGACCAAGACTTTTTCTCTTTTCCCCATTCTCATATTCCTTTGACTTGCTTTCTTAACTTTTCCCCTGAAGCTGCAAGAAGCCACGGGGTGTCTGGGAGGGCTGAGTTGTTTTGCTTCTTGTTGTACACACAAGCATCCTCTCACAATCCAGATAAATCCCAGTACTGGAAAAAGAAAAATCCTTGCAGTTCAAATTATTAGGATTTAGCATTTGGAGGCAACTCTTGTGGTAATAGGGTTTGTTAACAGAAACGGTTGCTCTTAAGCGAGTAAAGCATTTCTAAGCACAAAAAATGAGAATTTCTGTATCATGGGGCCTGTAAGGTCTCTGCATATTTTATGCTGTGTCCTCCTCTTCTTATTACCAGCATTTTTTTTGGTATTATTTTGCCTTTTCTTGTTTCCAGAAGTGCTTTTCTTCTCTTTGTGGGTTGTGGATTGGATTGCTTTGGAGTTTTGTTGAGGACATTGTGTGGTGAAATGAAGCCATTGTCACAGGTGAAGGATTCAAAGTGAGAGAGGAACAAGACTAAATAAAACCCAGAAGGTTTCAGTTCTAACAATGCCAAAAAAATGAGGATGAGGAGGCAGTGAGGTGATTGAGGACTGGATGATCACAGGCATCATGATCAGTGGCACAGGGTGTGGTTGGTGGCTGTCTCTGCAGGTGTCCCCAGGGCTCAATGCTGGTCCCAGGATTGTTTAAATTGTTCATCAATGATTGTGGAGGAACAGCTCAGGCACCAGCACAGGCTGGGGGAGCAGCTCTGTGGGGAAGGACCTGGGGGACAGCGAGCTGTCCCTGGGTCAGCAGAGTGTCCTGAGGCCAAGGAGGCCAATGGGACCCTGGGGGCAGCAGGAAGAGCCACACAACGAACATCTTTTCCCATTTAAAGAACAGAGCAGCCTCATAAAACTTACAGGAAGGTTAAAAAAAATCAGCTGGATTGCCTCCAAAATATTTCTCATTTCGGGTGACACTAATGGAATAACAAGCCCGGGGTTGGGCTACAGTGCTGGTAAACAGATTTATTTCTTTCCTTCCGTCTCAACTGATCAGTTCAATCATCTGCCTGTCATTTATTGCCTCGTGTATTCCATCATGAATATTATCCCTTAATTTATAGGATGAGCTACTTTAGGGCCTGCTGAGCACTAAATGGGAAAGAGATGCAGTTGTGCCATGTGAGCAAGGCCCTGTTCTGTGCAGCTTCAGACAATGCCCTGTGTAAAGCAGCTCTGCACCCACTCACAGACAAAATTCAAGGGACCACTTTGGCCATATCAGCATCATCACAAGGGCTTGAACTTGGTGTTAATTGAGGCATGTTCATTATGAGAGGCCAAGAGGATGGGAAGGGACTTGAAGTTCTTGATACTCCTGGTGAAATCAGGTATTTAGGAAAGAGATGCAGTTGTGCCATGTGAGCAAGGCCCTGTTCTGTGCAGCTTCAGACAATGCCCTGTGTAAAGCAGCTCTGCACCCACTCACAGACAAAATTCAAGGGACCACTTTGGCCATATCAGCATCATCACAAGGGCTTGAACTTGGTGTTAATTGAGGCATGTTCATTATGAGAGGCCAAGAGGATGGGAAGGGACTTGAAGTTCTTGATACTCCGGTATCTGGTGAAATCAGGTATTTCATGGAATTCCAGAGCAGTTTGGGTTGAAAAGGACCTTAAAACTCTTCCTGTTCCACCCCTGCCATGGGTGGGGACACCTTCCACTGTCCCAGGCTGCTTCAATCCCCAATGTGCAGCCTGGCCTTGGGCACTGCCAGGGATCCAGGGGCAGCCACAGCTGCTCTGGGCACCCTGTGCCAGGGCCTGCCCACCCTGCCAGGGAACAATTCCTGCCCAATATCCCATCCATCCCTGCCCTCTGGCAGTGGGAAGCCATTCCCTGTGTCCTGACCCTCCAGGCCCTTGTGAATTCTCTCTCTCCAAGGTCCTCAATCCAGTCATTGCTATCAAAGAGAATTTA
This sequence comes from Pyrgilauda ruficollis, assembly GCF_017590135.1. NCBI lineage: Eukaryota > Metazoa > Chordata > Aves > Passeriformes > Passeridae > Pyrgilauda > Pyrgilauda ruficollis. The sequence goes on along the minus strand of NW_024509210.1, from coordinate 1,147,217 downwards.
ATGCTGGACAGATGCAGAGATGGAGTTTTCAGGTTTTCAGCACAGAGGGACTTTGGACAACAAATATTTGGAGCAAGTCCTGGGCTTTGTTTTGAGCAGAGCCCAAAGCCCCAGATGTGTTTTGCTTGTAAACAGGTAAATAATTGAAGATTACATCTGATGGCTTCTTAAAACACCTCTAACCCTTGCACAGAAGTGCATGCAGAACATGAGTGCAATCCCCAAATGCAGGTTCAGGAATGGAGCAGTAAACCTCCCACAAAGTGGTTGTAAGAAGTCATGAAATCACCTTTTAAATGTGAGGCACAATCCCACAAGTGGGGCCAAACTGCAGCATCTTAAAACCTTCCCCAGTTCACTGCTCCAGCCACATAAATCCAGGCTGCCATTAACTCAAATCCAGGCTCCTATTAACAATCAGACATGCTCCGAAATATGGAAATGGGAAATCTGGGAAATGGGTTCTCCATATTTCTCACTTTCAAATACCTGGGCTGTCTATTTTGTCAGTAAGGTAATAACAACCACATATTTACAAGTAACTACAAAGCAGCCTTTGTGCCACTGCTTATCTGGCTGCAGATTTGTTCTATTTTTATACAGATTTATTTACAAAACAGAGCAAAAGGCAAAGTATAACACCCCCAAAGCTGTCTCCCTACCATAGATACTCTTTATCTACCACTTTTTCTTGCTTTTGTTCCTCCTTGCTCCCGTGGGGCAGCACAAAAGCACTACAGGACCCTGGCGTCCCTCCTCTGCACAAAGAAAGCACAATTTGGGAGGGATGGTTTAATTTTAGTGTTCTTGAGAATCCACACTGGCACCTTCAAAAGCAAGTTAAGACCTATGAAGGGATTTCTTGATGCCAGCTCGTTAAATCAGCAGTCACCCGTGGTATGTGCATGATCCTACTTTCCCACCACATTCCTTCTTCTCTGAGCAGGACACAGCTCATTCCCAGGGCTGGTATTTAGGAAAACGATTGGTAGGAAACAAACACTGCCCTGTCTGCAAGGAGTATGAAAATGCTGAACAAAAATGTTGGGAAGTGAGACTGTTGTCTGGGAATGGCAGAGAGGAGAAACAAAGCAGGAGGGGAGGGGAGGGAAGGCACTAAGCAGGAAATCAATATGTAATTTAAAACTCATTAAGGCAGTCACTTGCTGTAATGCACTGCTACTAACCCTGGTGCTTCCAGACAGGTATGGACTGGCCAAACACAGAAAAATCCCTGAGGTGCAGCATTCCCAGCATAAAATAGCCTTGGGAATGTCACTGTACACAGGGACATTCATGATTTTTTTGGTTTGTGGGGACACCAAGGGAACTTTCATGCTTGTACCCCACTAAGTTGAAAATGTAAATATTTAATACCTGGATGTTAAACCCCCTCTTCCCCCTCCTTCACTGCTCTGGGAAAAGCACTCCTTGGATTCCAGTCTCTGCCTCCAGATTCCCATGGAATGGTTGGTGTTGGAAGGGACATTAAAGCCCATCCCCTTCCACCCCTGCCATGGGAAGGGACACCTTCCACTGGACCAAGTGACATCTCCAAATTAATAACACACAACATTAAATGAGTGACAGACTGGTCTGATTTGAATATACCACAAACCTAAAGACTTTCTACGGAAGAATAAACTTTAATTGGAAAAAGTGTTTTGGTAGACATCTTATTTTATAAAAGGAAAAATAAAAAACAGAGTTTATTTTAAATCTCCACACAAACAGAAGCAATTCTGGATGACCCTGCAAAATATTTGAGATAGATTTTGGTGTATATACAAATATATAGATATATTTATATATCCATGCCTATCTCAGGCACAAGAATTTGTGTAAATGCCCTTTTGTCTTACAGAGGACATTTTATTTCCCCTTAATTTATTGGATATTAGAGGTAACAAACACCATCAAGCCAGAGCAGCTCATTCCTTTTGGAAAATGAGCCAAGCTTGCTGCCACAGGAGCAGGTGGTGTGGAATTCCCTGCTCTGTTCTCATGTGGGGCTGTGTTTTCCTGCAGAATTCCCTTCAGCTGAGCAGTCCCACATCCATTCTTTTGTCAATCTTCAGCACTTTCTCCCCTCATTTTGTGCAGGGGTAATGGAATAGGGAGTGCCTGGGAATGGCAATCCCTGCAGAGGGAGGGAGAGACTCAACAAAAACGCTTGTGAATGCATCTGGAATTTTGCTGGAACTCCAGGACCAAACTCTGACTATCATGTATAAAATGCACATTGAATTCTTCGGCATCCCTGGGGCAGGACTGAAATGGGATCCTGGGCCCAGAGCAGGTGCTGTGCTCTGCGGGAGGCTCCTCCAGGCTTTTCGCTGCTGTCAATATCCTTAGGGCCATGATGTCTTGTAGCTTTATAGAGTTTCCATTCTGGTTTTTTAGCAGTAAAATAGCTTGGATTTTTGTTTTTGGAATCAGGTTTTGAGTGAGAACTTTCTGTGGTTAAAGGTTTTACCAGAGGAATAGGAATTTTCCAGTTCATTGATGGCAAACCACCCCTTTGCGTTCCCCTAGAAGGGCGTTTCACAATTATCGGATCATTAAATATGTCCCTGCTAGTCCCCAGACAGCAGGGAACTATTAAACACTCCAGGACTAAGCTCTGACTTCTGTTTTTTGCAGGATATGAATGATTACTCTCCAGAGTTCAGCCAGAAGCTCTACAGGGGAATGGTTGCTCCTGATGCAGTCAAGGGCACCGTTATCACCACGGTCTCAGCTGAGGATCGGGATCCCCCGGTAAGGAAAAACTTCTCTCAATATTCCATACCCAAGAGGGAGGAAACTCAAACCCTCTGAAATGCCCCTGCTTTCTCATCAACTCAGAGTATGAGGAGCTTCACTCTTGTATTTGTGGGGTGCCTCAGTGTTGGAAGGAATGATGGATCTGACTCCATGTTCTCAGGGCTAATTTATTACTTTATGATACTATTTTGTATTAAAGAATACTAAACTAAACTATACTAAAGAATACAGAAAGGATACTTACAGAAGGCTAAAAAGATAATAATGAAAACTCGTGACTCTCTCCAGAGTCCTGACACAGCTTGGCCCTGATTGGCCAAAGAGTGAAAACAACTCACAGCAGAACCCAATGGAACAATCACCTGTGGGTAAACAATCTCCAAACACATTCCAAAGGAGCAAAACACAGGAGAAGCAAATGAGATAAGAATTGTTTTCCTTTTCTCTGAGGCTTCTCAACTTCCCAGGAGAATAATCCTGGGCAAAGGGATTTTTCCAGAGAATGTGAATGTGACACTTCACAGAGGAGTAACTCCTACCTTTGTTTTGTGTCAGCCTGGCTTTGCAGCTCAGGACAGGCTGCATTTCCAAGGCTGCCTCCTGGAGCTGGAAGACCAATGCTACAGCTCCTGTCTGTCAGGGAGGCTTTAGGAAAGCTCTTTATCCAGCTTCAGAGAATGAGAGGAAGAGGCAGGAAGGGGAGCTGTGCCTGTCTTTGGGGCAGTTCAAGAGGAAAGAAACCACAGTTTGGTGAGGTTGTCACTGTTTGATGTCACAGTCACAGTGCACTTCCCAGCTGAGCCATCCCAGATTGGTGTGGGACTGCAGAGCTCCCCAGCTGCACGTTCCATAGGCAATATTGGAACCCAGGGCATTTGGTTTGGGGATAAAGTTTATTTTTGTCCCTGTTTTTTTCTGCTGCTCCCTAGTGAAGCCCTCGTGTGGCACAACTGGGCACACACCTCTGACTCATTGCCTGTTCTGAAGCTTGATGTCAATTTTTGTCATCAGAGCCTGATGAACATCAGTGACCAGATGATCCTCTGAGGACAGGAAAAGCCAGTGCTGTTCTGCCAGCCAGGTTTAATTTTTAATTGCCAGAGTTTGGCGTAAGAAGGAGAATAATCCTCGGGGGAACAGTTCAGGGGGAATGTGTCCTGCACATTAAAAGCTGATGAAGTGCTTGGACACAAATCAGGTACAGCTTAGCTAAATGTGGCATGATTGGGGCTTGGGCAGCTTTTATTTAACATTAAATAAGCATTGTTGCCTTATAATGAGATATTTTGGGCTCTCTTTGCCCATTCTGATAAAAGCTCCATTTTATAATCACTGTGTCTAAGTTTTAAAGACTAAGAGATCACTGAGGGGAAACAAAATAGTTCTGATTGAGCTAATTTATAATCCTTAGTCCTGTGCAACCAACATTTCCAGTGCAAAGTTATTTCATTTTTCATTTAACAGCTCCAAACCCTACTGAACATTTTGTAACATTTTTGTCACTATCACATGAACACCTGTTGATGTTTATGAAGATTTTAAAATGAAGTTACCTTGAAGCCTCTAATAAATGTGAGGGCCATAAAAGTCAGCCAGCTATGGAGGAAAGCTTGTAAAGGAGGTTTTGAAAGGGGTTTGTTATTTTAAAATAATGGCTGGTAGTTTTGTCCCTCATCTTTTTTATTTTAAAGGTAAAACTACCAGGCATAAATGGCTGTGTTTCTTTTTTTGCCTGAGCCAGTCTGTGCTACTAGAAAAATCTCTATTTATTTGAAGGTGGCTTTGACATTAAATGGTGTCACAAAGTATTTGATATGAATTCACTGGAAATTTGGTTTAAAAGCACACAACCTTTTCTCTCCTCAGCAAGGGAACCTTGCTCTAAATTTGCCTTAAGGGATGGAATATTCTTAGTTATCATCAATACTTTACTTGTGTGGTTTGGGGGTTTTAAACCTGTTGGAATCTTATTTACAGGGTACTAATACATTTATTTTATCAGTTCAGGCAAAGAAATAAGTATCTATTAAAAAATATTTGTAGCTTTAAAGTATGCCTGTTTATAAGATTCCAACTAATTTGAAGTCTCCAGGCTTAACTTTTCCTGTTGTTATTTTGCAAGTAATATATGTAATTCCCATATCCAGAATAAAAGCCCAGCCAGATTTTTCCATCATCTGCAATAAAAGCTTTTCAGACCTAATCAGCTCCTCAGGGACAGCCATTGTTTTCAGCAAATCCCAACATTGTCAAATTAATATGGATGCTGTGAGGATCCAGCTGGAAAGGCCCAGCACCTGTGTGGGATTTCTCTGCAGATAAAGCAAATTTGAATTTTCCCAGGAGCAGAAGAGCAGCTTTGGGGGAAGGAGGAGGAGCTGGGAATGGTGGCAGTGGAAGTGGGCTCTCCATTTCAACAAACAGGTGTTAATTTAGGTGAAGCACAAGAGGGTGAAAGATACCTGGGACATTGTTTTCCATCTGTATTTCCTAAATTATTTAGGAATTTATAGCATATAGGGGTAAGAGTGGGCTTTTACTATTAAATGAATCCAACAGAACTTCATTTATTGGAGATGAAAGCATCTCTTGGTTGTATTTTAAAAAATCCTCCCATCAAACCTTTACACACTGAGTTATTTACAACTCTGTGTATCTTCCATGTTGGAATGTGTATCTATATGAACAAATCTGAGGGTGAAAATGTGAGATTTTCGTAATTTAACTAGTGCCTAAAACCTTAGGCTATCGTTAGAATGTACTGTTGATAAGAATATGGGTTTTGCTGCAAAAACCCCATAAATTTCTGACTATTATGAAGAGTTGCTCAGTTAAAACACAAATAATTTGTGCCAGAGTCAAGCACTTCCTCTGAGATACTTTGTAATGTTTTTATTTCGACCTGTAGATTTCAAAGTGGTCAAAACCTCTTGGCCTGAAGGCATCAGAGACCTCAGATAGTTATTCTTCAGGTCCTTGGTGAAATGTCAATTAAAACATAAAACCCAGAGCTTTTCTCTAAAGGCCACAGCAAAATTTGCAGGGCTGTTTTGAGTAAATGTCACTTTAAATTCTTACCAGTTGCTCCCTTCTTTTCTAGTTTTAATTCTCTTTATTTGCAGTGACTGAGAATGTAAATTATGTTTTAATAGCTACTTTTACATGTGTTATAAATTTGAAACACCCTTCTGGTCATTGAAATTTGAGGAGTTTTGCCTGAAAACTTTGTTTCCATGAAATCTGGTGAACCAACATTTCGTCCTTTGGTTGTTTGGAACAACCAACACTATATTTTTTTACATTTTTAAAGTAGTAACAATTTATATAAATACATAAATAATTTTTCAAGTTACTTGGTGCATCCTCAAGTTGCTCACCCTGCCTTTCCCAGAGGAGCTTCTACCTAATTCCAGGTATAAGCAGGAAATATTAAACAAAAAGCAAGAGAACCAGACCAGAGGGAATGATGAGGACAAAGTAGAGCCATGGCTGCCAAGGAAAAGCTTGAAAACAGCTTCAGTTCTTTCTAAATCACTGCTAAACCTTATAAGAATAAAAAGCCTTGATTTTAAGCACATTGTAACTGGAATTGTTGAGGCAGCTGAGCATTTTTTCCATTGAGCAATCCCTTTAATTGTGAGTTCTCCCTCACACATCAGCTTGAGCTTCCTTTCCAGAGGTGGTGTCCAGCTGCAGCTTAAGGAATTTTCCATTTATTGGGGTTTATTAGTCCCTTGAAGTGGGTAAGTTTAGGCTGTTGGATACTGTGAGCAGAACAAGTGGTGACCCTGTGCAGGGAAGCTCTGCCTGCAAAACACCCCTGGAATTCAGGTGTGCAGGAGCACCCACATAGCCTTGGCTGGATTTGTGCTCCCAGAGCAATCCCCAGCTGGCTTTGCCTGGCTGCCCACAGTGGGAACAGAAATGGGATAAAACTGAGACACAGAGAACTGGGGGAGGTGTCCCTGCTTGTGGGAGGGGTTGAAAGAAGATGATCTTCAAGAGAGCTGCTCCATGCCTCTGCTCATCCTAGTGCCTCCCCTGGGCTCTTTCCAACAATTCCATGACCTTTCTACCTTGGAGGCACCAGAACTGTGTACAGAATTTCAGGTGGGGTCTCACCTGGGCAGAGTAAAGGGGGAGAAGCACCTCTGTGAAAATATTTCCTTTCAAGTCCTGCTTTGCTTTAGTTAACACAAATGTGCTCAGATTTGGGTTCTCTTAGATATTTCCCAGCCCTTTCAGGGAAAGATTCCAAAGCCTGGACAAAGCCAGTACCTGGCTCAGTCACCTGCACTTCTGGATGCTCCTGGCACAGGCTTCAGTCTCCCAGGCAGCACCTACTGCCAGCCATCTCTTTTTTGGGCATTTAGATCATCCTTTGTAGCTGAAAAAATCGTCAGCCTGGATTAGTGTTGGATAAATCCCTTGGAGACAAGGAGAGTTTTCTTCCTGGTGAACATTTTATACCTCACTGAAGTGCCCTGGTAATGAGAGATAAAAAAATGGTTCTGAGTGATCTCAAAGCTCTTAATCCTCCAAAAATGTGGGCAGGAGAGCACCAGGAGGTGTTTGATAAATGCTCAGTTTATTTATCGGAGGGGATTCCCAGGACTGACATAAAAAGAAGTGTTTGTTTTCTTGTATATCCCTTTTTTGATATGGGTTATCACTGTAAAACCTGGGATATTTGTGCCATGGGCAATTCCCTTCCATATCCTGCCTTTTTTTTTTTATTGGAAATGTTAATAGAAACAGATGCAGAACACTAATTTCAATGAGCAGCAGCTTCCAGAGCTCCAGAACATCCCATTTAATGCTTTATCCATTCTCCTAGCACCTCCTGAGGCTTTCCTTCAGTGGAGCCCTTTTGTCAAATTGGGAGTAATTGTCCTTTTTGTCTTCCATGCACTCACTAAAAGTAACAGGCTATGAGATATTCAATTAAAGATTTCATAGCATTTTAATTGGAGGTAAAACCATTTTCAGGCTGGCCAGACCTTGATCTTTTAAAAGCTCTTCCTGTGGAATTTCAGTGGTTGCTGGAGATCATGATATGGGACACATGCTGCAAATTCCAGGAGTTCCTCAAGTAATTTTATCTCAAGGCTTTAAAAGTTGATGGAGTTTTATGTGTTCAGCCTGTAAATTCAGAATTTCCAGCTTTAGCAATTCAGAATTTCAGGCCCTCTTGTTGTGTTACCTACTAAAGAGTAAAATCCTTCAAATTTTAGGGTTTATATTAATGAAATTAAGGTGAATTTACACAAGTGCACTATTCACAACCCTGAACTGGTGTAAGACCCACCAAACTCATCCACCTACCCTGGCTGTCCCATCTTCCATGGTTGCTTTGAGTAAGTTGCAAAAACCTGTAAATCTGGGGGATTTAGCACTGCTTTCTAATTTTCTTCTGTGGAACTAGCTTTACAAAACTGTCCTTATTGAACTCCTTATTATACAAATTACTCAGATTTGAGTTGAAATCTACATATGGAGATAATATATGGAGGTTTATCTGGGAAGTAACTCTGTGTTCATGATGCTGCCATTCCATACTGGTCCTTAGGGATGAAATCCAGGCACAATTGGAATCTTTACCTGTCAACTTCAAATGAAAGCAAAGTCCATTTTTCCCCATTCTTTCCTGGGCCAAGAAATTTTGTGTCTGTTACCAGTTTGAATCCCAGAGTGATTTAGGTTGGGAGGGACCTTAAAGGTCCCTCATCCAGTGCCACCCCATCCCATGGGCAGGGGCACCTTCCACTATCCCAGGCTGCTCCAAACCCTGTCCAACCTGACCTTGGACACTTCCAGGGATCCAGGGGCAGCCACAGCTGTGCCAGGGCCTGCCCACCCTGCCAGGGAACAATTCCTAATTCCCAATATCCCATCTGCCCACCCTGCCAGGGAACAATTCCTTCCCAATATCCCATCCATCCCTGCCCTCTGGCACTGAGAAGCCATTCCCTGTGTCCTGTCCCTCCATCCCTTGTTCCCAGTCCTTCAGCTCTCCTGGAGCCCCTTTAGGCACTGGAAGAAGCCTTAAGGTCTCCCTGGAGACCTCCAGACTGGACATTCCCGTTCCTTCCCAATATCCCATCCATCCCTGCCCTCTGGCACTGAGAAGCCATTCCCTGTGTCCTGTCCCTCCATCCCTTGTTCCCAGTCCTTCAGCTCTCCTGGAGCCCCTTCAGGCCCTGGCAGGGGCTCTGAGCTCTGCCTGGAGACCTCCAGACTGGACAATCCCAGTTGTCTCCTCCTGTCTTCCTAGGAGAGGTGTTCCAGTCTTCCTCTCCTGGAGAGTAGAAGTAACAATTCCTAGCTCTTCTTGAGCTGCTTGCAGAAACACACATGAAAACCTCCAACAATCCTGGTGTTTCCCTTTCCCCCATTTTCTCTGGCTTTATTCCATTACAATTTTTCTTCTGGGAGTTATCTGGACAGGCCCCTTTTCCAGGGACAGCCTCACCAATACTGGGACGTGTTTGTAGCTGTCACCTGTGTCAGAAATAAATAGCATTTTCCCTGAGCAAATGGAATTTTAAGGAATCATGGAAGAACTATTTGGAGCTGTATGAGCTTTTTTTTAAAGTTTTATGTTAGTCCTGAATCTCAGGGAGACTTTGGTTGGAGAGAATGAATGCGGTTCCTGCCAAGCACAATCCTTGCTCTGTGGTTTATTTGGGAATATTATCAGCTGGATTCAAGTTTTGCTGCAGACATAATAATGCATCTAAATTAATTTAGAGCAGAGGCGAAAGATGATTAATATTTCAGATAATTAAAACTTGCTTCTAAATAGATTTCCCTGGGAAATCTCTCTGGAGATTTTTCTAATTATGTCAGTGCCAAAATGCCATAAATAAAAAATAAATCCTGGTTTTGTTATTTTTCTGAAGTGACACGAGCAAAGTGTACTTGATAATCACATCAGGAACAACAATAACCTGATGAGATTTTTGTTTATTTAATCACAAATTACCTGGTGTGAGGAGCTTTAATGATGATGAGGATTCTTAGTCTTCCAAGCAAGTTTAAGGCCATTACTCCGAGCCCAAATAGCCTGGATTTCAGCAGGTAATTTGCTCTTAATTATAACATTGAAGAAAAATGACTGAAGCAGGGAATGCCAGGGGGAAAGTTGATAATGAACTCTGCTATTCCATGATCCCAGAAATTTCTCACTTTTTCCAGGATTTGCCCTCTTTAGCATGTGTGAAGTGCTTTTAACTATGAACACAATCATTTATTAATTTGCTAACCACTCAAACATGCCTGGCAGACCCATTTGGGATGATTAAAGTTGCTGATGGCCTCATAAACCCTGCCTAGGCTGGAATTCCTTGGAGAGCTCCAAGAGGCAACACTCAAATGACTTCTGTTGGATCAGCAAAACATTGATAGCATTTAGCGAGCTCAAATCACTTTTGTAGCCATTTCCATTGCTGTTTACAAAAGGAAATGTTCTGTTTCCATGTAGTTTGTGGCTGGCATGGGACATGGAATATATTCCCAATCCCAACAAAGCACATTATTGAATACAGGTAAAAATCAGCCATCCACCATTAATGATGTTTTGGCTGTTTAAACACAACATAAAGGTCAAAACCTGATCTGAGCTTGAGACTCAGAGGTGTTCAGAAAATTAGATTGTGCTGTTGCTAGGACAGAAGTGTTTCTCTGAATCTACTCGCAAATATATTTAGGAAATAATTTAGTTGGAATTTTGTGAAATGTCCCAAATCTCTGTGTATCCAGACTTCAGCATGCTGGAAAACCATTATTCAGACATTAGTGTGCAAAGAGGGAATCTGTGCTAGACCCCCTAGTGTGGATGAAGAAGCAGATGAGACATCCTACAAGAAGGTGGGAGAAGTCTTCCCTGTGCAAAGTCTGGTTCTCATGAGGGCCTTCAGCCTACCAGCTGTCTGCTGGAAATGAAACCCTGCAGAGACAAAACCCTGCAGGAGACACAGAGAGAAAACATCCAGGAGATCCAGTTCCCTGGAGTCTGCGGAAAGAAAAGGGCCAAAGCCCAGCTAGAACTTCTCTGGCTACATCCATAAAAGACAATAAAAAATGTTTCTGTAAATGTATCAGCAGCAAGAAGTGTGCTAAGGACAATTTCCATCATTTATTTGATGCCAGCAGCCCCAGGGCAGTGCCCATCCCCCTGTGCTGGCACCTCAGATCCTGGGGTCACTTCTGGACTCCTCCTGGCCAGAGAGCCCTAGAGGGGCTGGAGCGTGTCCAGGGAAGGGAACGGAGCTGGGAAGGGGCTGAGGGAGCTGGGAAGGGGCTGAGCCTGGAGAAAAGGAGGCTCAGGGGGGACCTTGTGGCTCTGCACAACTCCCTGCCAGGAGGGGACAGCCAGGGGGGGTCGGGCTGTGCTGCCAGGGAACAGGGACAGGACAAGGGGAAAGGGCCTCAGGCTGGGCCAGGGGAGGCTCAGCTTGGACAGCAGCAGGAATTTCTGCATGGAAAGGCTGCTCAGGCCTTGGCAGGGGCTGCCCAGGGAGCTTTGCAGTGCCCATCCCTGGAGGTGTTCAATAAAGACATGGCTGGTGGGACATGGGGACACTTTGTGACACACCCAGGGGTGCCTGGGCTTGGTTCTTGCCACCAAAGCAGGGTCTGAACTGTGAGGAGCATTCCTTATGGAACTGTTTAAAATCCATCTGCAAAACAGCATTTTCTTTAACCACTAAGTGTCTTAAACTTTAAATTAGCTTTTTACCAAGTCCAAATATTTCTGAAAGGTATTTTAACCAGCCTTAAGCCATGCCCATCTTGTGTTTAAAAATTTCAGTTTTTATAAAACACTTCTGGGTTTAAGTAGGTGGGGTTTCAGCCCTTTTCTTTCCAAACCTCTGGTGATTTTTCCTCCTGGACCTCTCAGGTGTCATGGAAGGTATTTAGGGGGGATTGAAGGGGTTGCTCAGGTTTGAGGAAGACAAACAGCAAGTTTTACTTGTGATAGCTTTTCCAATGTTACATTTTAGTCCTTCAGGAGGTGTGTAAACCCCTAAAAATACCCAATTTGCCTCTTTTTGCATTCCAGGGCACCCCAGCAAGTCGGGTTCGCTACAAGGTGGACGTTGTCCAGTTTCCCTACAGTGCCAGCATTTTTGACGTGGAGGAAAACTCTGGACGTGTCGTCACCCGAGTGAACCTCAATGAAGAGCCCAGCACAGTGTTCAAGGTACAAATTCAGCTGCAGTGCCACAAAATGTTCCCTGGATTTGCTGGGATTCCTTTCACCATCGTGGTTCTCCTTTGTTTTTCTTGTTGCATAGAATAATTCCAGAATCATTAAGGTTGGAAAAGACCTCCAATATCAAATCCAACCTTTCATCGGGTTTCCGTGCAAAATTTCAATTCTGTTTGTTCCTTTGTTTCCATCTTTTTCTCCAGGCATGTGTTTTGCGCCTTTGTGATTTCAGGGATGTCTTGAAGGGATGTGGTTGCACCTGTTGGGAGGGTGGGGAAAACAAGGAGGTAGCTTGGGGAACCCTCATTTTTCCCAAGTTCACTTTCAACAGGGCTTTTGGAGAGAATTTGGGGAGAACTTTCTAGGAAGAGCTAGATGTCTTGTAAATGAAGTTACTGCACAGCTGGGTAGTTCAGGAGTTCCTGTTCACAAGTGTTTTAATGTAAAAACATTGGTTTTAAGGAAACCTAAATTCCTATTTTGTTGTCACTGGTCCTAAACAGTCTGGAGTGAATTAGTGTGGATTAAGGTATAATTTTAACCTGAATCAGTAGAACACCTGCCCTTTAAGATCCCTGAAGGGAGGAGGTAGTAAAAAATGAAAACAGAAGTGGGTCAGTAGGGGAAAAAAAAATCCATAATATCTTTGGTTTGGTGTAATTTCCATACTTGGAAACTTCCTTACACTCATTAAAGTGTTTTTTTCTTCTTTCAGTTATTTATTTCTGAAATGAGGGTTAAAGAGAGGTTTATTTGCTCACCTTCCACTATGAGGAATAAAGCTGTCCACTGTTTTCCACTCCTGAGTGTCCCATCAAGGGCTACTTGAGCTGGAGCAGTTCCTGGCTTAGGACAGTGCTAGTTTAAATCCTTTTAAGTTTCTAAATAATATAATAAAACCCAAGGGGGAAGAGGATTTTTCTTGCTTAACATCACCAGAGTGGAACTTTTCTGTTGCTGCACTTGCTGGTTTTACTTCTTAGTACTTTAAGGGACTGTTTTCCAAAACTGGGATGTATTCCACACTGTTTCATATTAGGGCAGTAAACGGGCTATTCAGCAGGGAATTACTTTTCAGAAAATGTGGATTCTTTGGAAAAAAGCACAGAGAAGACTCCAGAAATCAGTGATGGGAACACTTGGAGTTGGTATTTGCTTCAAGATCACTGGGCTTGTGACTACTGCTGAATCCTCTGGGAATTTTTCCAGTCATTATTTATGGAATGGATAATTTCTGCAATTATATGTTGCACTGGTGACTTTCCTGATATACTGGCTGGGAAAAAAAAGGATTATTCTGGAATTGCTTGGACTGGCAGAAATTAATTGAAAATGTTCTGCTAGAATGAGGTGCAGACCTGCCTCATGTAGCAACCTCCAGAAATAAGGAAAAAATTTAGGGAGAAAACTGGAAAAATGCTCATTGCTCCATCTTCAGTGGGCTGGAGTCCACACACAAGCACATTTCATGTGAAAGCTAAAAACAAATGAACCTGCTGTGGCAGCACAAAATCACAGATTAAATCAACAAATAGACATGAGAAAAGATTTTTAAAAATAAAAATATTTATAATAGGCCTCATTTAAGAGAAGGTAATTTGGTCTTGTCCTTGTTTGAGCTTAGAGCATCTCTTTTCTGCTGAGGACTTTTTGGAGGGGGGTGGGAAGTAATGTTATTTTTTTTGTTCTAACGTGACTCTTGGTTCTAGATATTAATGTCAGCAACACCAGGGCTTTTCCTGTTTATTTTATTGGGAGTTAGAGAATCCCAGAATCATTGAGGTTGGAAAAGCCCTCCAGGATCATCGAGTCCAACCTGTGACCAATCCCCACCAGAGCGCTGAGTGCCACATCCAGCGGTTTGACTTGCAGCAAAAGAAAATCACAGAGTGCCACATCCAGCGGTTTCTTGGACACCTCCAGGGATGAGGACTCCACACTTCCCTGAGCAGCCTATTCCAATATTTAACAACCCTTTCCAGGAATAAAATTCCTCCAGTTGACTGTGTTTCTGTAAATTTTCCAGCAGAGGTTCAACCTGGGGATGGCTGTCACCTTTTCCCTCCGTGTTTTGTTCTTCCGCCGCGTGTGACTTGCAGCAAAAGGAAATCACCTCTGATTTTTTAGACCCTGCAAGTACCAGAATTGCTGGAAGTCAGGATGAAAAATGTTCTTTTGTGTAGTCAGAGCCTGATTTTCTGTGTTGTTTGTAGCTGGTGGTCATTGCCTACGATGATGGGGACCCAGTGAAGTTCAACACCACCACGGTGGAAATTGCGGTGCTGCAGCCCTCAGTCATCCCACGCTTCACACAGGATGAATACAGGTAAAGAGCTCATTCTTTCACCCTACAACTGGTATTTTTAAAGTCAAAATGAAGTCCTGCTTGAAGGCTAGTCTGAAACAGAGCTACAAAAATACTCTGTTGTGGTGGAATTTTACGGTCTGAGCAGGTTGTCACCAGTTGGAAAGATCTGGGCTGATGGTGATGGTGAGGGAAAGTTTGCTTGAAATTTTCCTTGCAGAAGTTGTTGAAAATGTCAGTCATTTGGATAAACAAATTTCATGTACAGGGCTGGGATCACCAGGGCTCTAAGTTAAGTTTCCTGGAGTGTGTTTTGACCCTCTACACCATTTTTGTGAGGCATTTTTTGATCCTCTACACCATTTTTGTGAGGCGTGGGAGAACTCAGACTTGACCTCTTCAATGTTAGAAGCGCAGGTGATGTTTATTATCACCACAGAGACATGATTTCATAAATTTACCCTCTGACAATTCAATACCATCGACCTCCGTGTCTTAAAATTGATCAAAAGCAAACCAAAAAGTGGGCTGATTAATTTGTTAAATTTTGTAGCAGAGAATGTGTTAATGAATTTGACATCAATACAATAACAGGAAGTGATAAGATCAGGGCAAGAAGCTTTAAGATATCAAGAAGTTGCAATGTGTTCTCTGTATGCCACTGTAGTGATATAATCAGCAGCAGAATGTAGTGGGGTTTGTACAGATATTTCCAAATCCGAGGACTGCAGGGAATCAGAAAGCAGAAATTGAACATAAATGATCTTCAGTAAGCCTTAAAGGATGGGCTTGTTCAGCTATTTAAAGGAGTTTAGACAAAAATTCATTATCTGCGCTGTATTTGTCCTCATGATTGGAGTATTAGCGTATTTCCCACTTAAAGAAATGAAAAACAGCAAAAACATGCTTCTCTTCTCCTAATTTTGTATTTAACTTGGAACAAATGTGAAATCTGAAGGACCAGTGCAAAATAACAAACTTTTCATTTGATAATAATCCTTTGCTGAAGGATTTTTCTCAAGAGAGAAATTGTTCCTCCTGCTCCTTGCAGTTCCTTAGGTATCTCCAGAGGTGTGCAGTGTTTGCTGCATTACTTTGGGCAATGTAGCAAATAAAAACATGTCCATTTGGGACTGGAATTTCAGATTAGGGCACGCAGGTGTCTGTTGGAGCAAACTTGCTGTGGAGCAAGTCCAGAGAGGGCTCAGAAATTGCTGAGGGGACTGGAGCAGCTTCCCTCTGGAGCCAGGCTGGGAGAGCTGGGAATGCTCAGCCTGGAGAAGGGAAGGGTGTGTGGAGACCTCACAGCTCCTTCCAGGGTCTGAAGGGACGCAGGGGAGCTGGAGAGGGACCCTGCAACAGGAACTGGAGGGACAGGACACAGGGAATGGGTTCAGATTGACAGAGGGCAAGGATAGATGGGATATTAGGCAAGCCCTGGCACAGGGTGCCCAGAGCAGCTGTGGCTGCCCCTGCATCCCTGGCAGTGCCCAAGGCCAGGCTGGACATTGGGGCTTGGAGCAGCCTGGGACGGTGGCAGGTGTCCCTGCTCATGGCAGGGGTGGCACTGGATGGGCTTTGAGGTCCCTTCTAACCCAAACCACTCTGGGGTTGTGGGATTCCTGAGCTTGGCTTGAGCTCCAGTTTTATCCCAGGAGCTGGGAATGTTTTTTCACTACAGTGAAGAACTCTTGCAGTGCAAAGTGACTTGTAGCCCATAATACCTTTTGATGACAATACCTGAATAAGTCAGGTTATCTTTGTGTCCCTGTGAACTCTTCAGGATTATCTGGACAGCCTGGTTTCCCTTTCCAAAGCACAGCTCCATTCCTGGGAAGTTCTTTGCACAGTGCTAAGAAGCTCTTAAAATCTTTTGGGGAGAGCAAAGGCAGTTATTTATTTTCCTCAATGTCAAAAATGAAATTAAAACAACCCCAGAAGTTTCTGATTCAGCTCTGAGACTCTCAGATATTCGGGAGCAGGACTAGTGTTGATTCCTAAGGTTCTCAGGGACTGCCACACTCTGCAGGCTGTGCTTTGTGTTTGGTTTGTTGACAGTGATGCCAGCTGGAACTGGCAGGTGTCACAGGACCTCATTTTCCAGTGACATGGGATATCTTTAGGGTGGAAGGCAGCACAGAGCAGTGGTGCCCCTTGCAAAATGAAAAACTGCTGGATGTGGGTGCTTGAATTTCAGATGGATTGAGAATTATTGGCTTTAGAGTGGATTAGTATTGATCTTTGCTTGTCTAATTATCATAATCTGGGTGATTCCAGTGCTGTTCTTGAGCTGGTTTACAAACTTCCTTCCTGTGTATTTAGGGAAAGGTCAGAGTTGAACAGTTTTACAGCATAAAGCTGCAGCCTATGCTACAAAATCAAAAATAAATACAAAATAGAGAGAGAGCAGATGGCATGAGCAGAAAGGGAGATGAAAGTGCCACTCTGCCTTGAGCTGACCTGCAGAGCCTGGCAGTTCTGCCAAAGGAACACCAGCACTGCTTGGAGCCCTCTTCACACCCAGGGAGACTTTGATTGATCATTATCCGTGTTCAGAGTGACTTCCAGAGGAGACACCAGTCAAATGGATGAAGGCAGAGTGGTATTTATTCACTGGCTCTCCCTCTGCATTATTGCATCATTTAGGGCAAATTAATTGGTCTCTTTCCCCCCCACCTTCTTTGTTTGGATTGTAAATTATTCTGGAGACTTCTAAACACTGCTGTGCTCACCATATTGAACAGCAAAGGGCAGCTGAGGGCTCTGAGATCCAGAAAATATGGAATGGAGCAGTTGATTTATGATAATGGAGAATAAAATATAGTTCCTTCCTAATGACTGTGAGAGATCCCCCCCTAAAGTCCATCAGAGGGGATCTTCTGCATCCTTGGCTCCTCTGGAGGGGGTCTGACAAGAGGAGGCCAGATGGGATTTGGGATGTTTCTCACTCCCTCCCTCTGAGATGGTTTACTCCCTCTGAGAATCAAAGCAGCAGTGGGGCAATCTTCTCACTCTCTTCAGCTGCCTGGAAAAAGGTTGGAGCCAGGGTGGGGTCGGGCTGTGCTGCCAGGGAACGGGGACAGGACAAGGGGAAAGGGCCTCAAGCTGGGCCAGGGGAGGCTCAGCTTGGACAGCAGCAGGAATTTCTGCATGGAAAGGCTGCTCAGGCCTTGGCAGGGGCTGCCCAGGGCAAGGGTGGCGTCACCACCCTTGGAAGAGCTCACACGAATGTGGATGTGGCACTTGGGGACGTGGTTCATGGTGAACAGGACGCTGCTGGGTTCCCAGCTGGACACGATGGCCTTTGAGGGCTTTTCCAGCCCTAATGACTCTGTGGTCAGCCGTCTATGGTGCCAGTGCTCCAGCTGGATCTTCCCAGGAGCCCAGGAGCTGAGCTGCATTAGCAGTGTGGGTCCTTGTCTGTCCTTGCCATGGATGTTAAGGATGACTGAGAGAGCTGATGGCAGCAGTGCCTGACAAACAAAGTGGTTTCCAAGCCAGGCATTGTCCCACAAAAACACAGTGCAGTGAAAGGAGGCAAAAATCCCAAAGAATCAAAGTGCTGGGGCATGTGGATATTTAGTTGGAGATGGCTGGACCACCTCAGAGCCCAGCTGACCTTTGGTGCCAGGGAAGGACAGAGCTGATGCTGCTTTTGTCACCACATCTCCCTCAGGGTGTTGGCTGTCAGATTCCAGGGGGTTCCTACAGAACTGGTGGAAGACATGGACATGTCCAGTGTCTCCATCTCCTGTGATAGCCTGGAGAGTGGGTTGGTGAGGACAGGGAGATTTTCTACAACCTTGCCCCAAACAGGGTGAGACAATTCACACAGTTTATTAAATGTTTGTTATGCTGGCTTTGATCTCATCCTGATTTGTGCCAGCAAAATTGTGTCTGGATAAAAAAAAAAAAAGAATTCCAGAGTGGTTTGGACTGGGAGAGACCTTAAAGTTCATCTCATTCCACCCCTGCCATGGGCAGGGCCACCTCCCACTATCCCAGGTTGCTCCAAGCCCTGTCCAGCATCCCTTGGATACTTCCAGCCACAGCTCCTCTGGGCAACCAAAAAAAGAAGGTTAAAACCCAATAAACCAAATAAATCAATTTTTTGAGAAAATCAAATCTGCCATACAGAGCCCCTTTCCCAAGCTCCTCTTTCTCTTGTCCTGACTTCACCCAGATCACCTCTGGATCAAGGATTTCATCCAGAACTTTCCATTACTTCGCAACAACTTATAGCAGCATTTTCATTTCTTAATTAACAGATATTAATTAGTAGTGCTATGAAACAGTGGAGACCAGATGTAACTGGAACCTCAGATGAATATAAAGAGGTATTTTTAGCAAGCCTCTCCTCTTTATGAGCACGTCCTCAATTTAAAACAGTAAAAGTTGAAAGGGATTTGGGGTCTTTTTGGTGTTGTGTTAATTAATAAATTCCACATCCTCTGCAAGGGGAAGGTCATTGCTCATAGCTGGAGCGGGGAGTGGAATGGGAACCAGGAGCAGCATCATTGCTTCCTAATTAGTGCCTGTGGGCACATTAACCAGGTGTTCAGTCGTTCCAGAACAGGAAAAATGGGGAATTTTGCAAACTTACAGCTTCTGTTAGTGTTGCATTACAGCTCCCCAGCCTGTCAGAAAAGATGTGTCCAGTTGCCCAGCAATCTGAAGTTTTATGGGGAAATATGGGAAGCTGTGAATTCCAGGCTGTAACTCGATGTAAGTGTAGTGTGGCATTTTATTTAATTTTATTTCTCTCTCAGCACCAGCACTGCTGTGGAAATGTGTTCTGCCTAAAAAGGGAGATCTGGGGACACGTGGAGCTCGCTCTCCCTTGGTGGAAGAGCCATCACAATTAAATCCTTCAATATTGGACTCAAACACCATCCAAGCAAAAGGATTTCACAAAACAAAATCATGGAGCTGTATCAGGAGTCAATTATTCCAAGAGATTTTTCCCAGTTCTCTGGTTTCCTGCTGTTCACTCAGTTTTCCTCATAGGGAAATAGGGAATGGGGAACCCTGCACAGTGACAGTGAGGGTAGGGAGATGGCATGTCATGGTTGGAATTTTTAATTTGGTGCTTGCTTCAGAAAGGTGGAAAAAGCATCCACGGTTGGAGCTCAGGAATTGGAAAGGGTATTTTCAAACTTGGAAGGTCATTTCCAACTTGGGATATTCCATGGTTCTCAGTATCTGTGAATGGCTGAGGCCTTGATGAATCAGAGAATTCCAGAATGGTTTTGGCTGGAAGGGACCTTAAATCCCATCCAGTGTCACCCCTGCCATGGCAGGGACACCTTCCACTGTCCCAAACTGCTCCAAGCCCCATCCAACCTGGCCTTGGGCACTGCCAGGATATCAATTCCACCTTAGATGCTTTTCTATCAATCTGCTCCTGAGCTCATTTATTTAAACCTCTGGAAGTTTCCCCTTTCCCCTCCTATCAGAGCTCACTGGGATTTTCCTCTGTTAGGGATCATTTTTCTGCTTAGGAATCATTTCCCCTTTCTTGTCAGAGTCCACAGGGATTTTTTTTTTGTCCCTCAAAAGTGTTTTGTCTCTCAAAATATTTTGTTTAATGCTGGTAGATTTAGAGCATCCATTTGGATTATCCTTTTCCCAGCATATCCAGGTCCTACCACTGCTTTTCCCACCTTTCCTAGGATGGAATTTACATTTTATTCAGGGAAGACCACAGGCAGCCTTCTAGTTGCAGCATTTTTGAGATGTGGGGGTAAAAGCAGTCGATGTTTTCCTTACACTTAAGCTGGAGCTTCCAACATACATTTGGAATTTGCATCTCACATCAGTGGCAGCTTGGATTCAGGAAAATGTGTGTGATTTTCCCTTTGGAATCTCTGTTTTAGAGTTATTTTCTGCTGGTACTTTATTTGGTTTGTAATAAATTAGCAAATGTGGTTATAAAGTTAAATTAAATTATTTCTACAGCAGAAACTGAAGCAGGATTTGCCATGGAAAAATTAGGGAGTGAGTTACCAGGTGATTACAGGAAAAAGATCCTTTTTCCCCTACTTTTCCTTCTGTTAGTAGTGCTGATTGCATTGTATTAAAACTCTATGCTTCTTTATGCCAAATGAAAAGTAAACTAGAATTTTAGGAATTATTTTTCAGTGTAATGTTCTGGTGGGATGTTTCCTGGGGAAGAGGAAAGCTCAGAGAGCCAGATCCCAGCAGGAAAGCTGTGCTTGGAAAGGCTGAGGGCCAGATCTCCCAATACCACATTAATTAAATGTAGGAATAAATCACTTTGGGGGTGTGGATATGGAACTGAAATTATCCATAATTTTAGTATTAACCCCACAGGCATCCAGCAATGTGTTTTCCTTCCAGCCATGTTATCCTTGGAATTTATCCCATCAGTCTGACCAGTCCAAGTGTGTGACTGTGCCCCACGTTGGGCTTGGTGTGCATCTTTTCCCCCCTTTTTTCTTTTGCTTCTGCAGAATCCTGCCAGGAATATTCCTGCCTTTGTAGCCTCAGGTTTAATTTGGGAAAATTGGAGGGATAACATGAGCACAGAGAGGTCAGGAGAGCGAAACCTGACATTTGGGTTAAAATACAATAGGTTAAGACAGGATCACTGGAGCAGTGTCCAGACTCCCTTGTCATTTGTTCCGAAGATAAATACCATGGGGAGGCCAGAGTGCCTCCAACCAATCTGGGAATTGAGACAGAAAGGCAGGATATCAAGTCCAGGAAGGAATATGTGACACTCTGAAGATAAAACTGCTTGATAAATCAATCTAATTAAGACAAAAAATATTTTTTTCCAGAAAAAAAGAATATTATCATTGCCTGGGACAAGCTGTTCAGGTAGTTGCTAGGAAAGCAAAAGTAAATTGATGGATTATTGCTCTAAAATATGTATAAATCTTGATAAAATGCTGGTTTATTGCTCTAAAATATGTCCAGGTCTATCTTTTCCTGAGCAAGCACAGGAAGCAAGGTAGTTTTTATGTGCTGGTGAAAGGGTTAAAAGAGCTGCCATGGAGATCATGGAATTCCAGACTGGTTTGGGTTGGAAGGGATTTAAAGCCCATCCATTTCCACCCCTGCCATGGGCAGGGACATCTTCCACTGTCCCAGGCTGCTCCAAGCCCCAATGTCCAGCCTGGCCTTGGGCACTGCCAGGGATCCAGGGGCAGCCACAGCTGCTCTGGCCCTCTCACCACCCTAAGAATAAAAATACCCTCAATGTTAATCAAGTTGAGGTGAGCAATTTAATTAAACAGCACCAAAATTTAATTTCGGAGGGATTTTTATGGACCTCCATAAATTAAAATATAAATATATTAAAATATTTTGTATTATAATATTCTATATAAATAGATATAAAATATAAAACCCACAAAGAGGGTTTTAGAGGCAACTGAAGTTGCTCATATGGAATCCATTCACATCCCACTATTAAGCTTCAGCTCTAAACCAATTTTCCAAATTATTATTGGGTTTGCTGGCTTGAAATTTAATTTTTTATTAAATCTCACATTCATGCTTTTGGAGATAGACAAGTTTCATGGTGAATTTAAAGCATATTGGCTATCAGGCAAATTGAAAAAGGGCTGGGAGTGATGTGTTTAGTGCAGGGAAAAAGAAGAAGCAGAAGAGTAGTGAGGAAAAGTTAAAATTTCACTTGGACTCTTCCAGTAGTTGTGCCCTGCAATGCATTTGAGACATGCTCAGTCTCCCTTCCCACTCTGATCAAGACACAGATAATTAAGATATAGCACATTCTGTCATTTTTTTAAAAATTGTATTTATTTTCTGTGGTTTTGTGCACAAATAATATCTTTATTTTAATCCTGCTCTGCTTTGTGGTTGCTTTATTTTCTGAGGGACTAACCCATTTTGTAGTTTCATACTCAAAGAAATCAACAAGGTCTCTCCTGGTCTCCATCCCATCCTGGATGCTCCCAAGATGTAATTTATTATTCCTGTGGAAAAGTTAAAGTGAATCAAAGGGCCTAAATGCCACATTGCTGTGATAGTCCTGGAAAAAAATACCATGGAGATAAAAAAAATAGATTAAAGTTGTCATGCTCAAAGGGTGGTTGTGTGGAGAAGGGGAGATTAAAACTCTGGATAAAGCTGAGATGGGATGGGGATTAAAGTGGGTGTTAATTGTGGTTTATCCCTAAGATTTGTGGGATGCAGGTGGATTATCATTTATTGCATGGGACCTTCTCACATCCCGGAATGGGATGGATGTGGATCCTGGGCACAGGAGTTTTGGGAAGGAATCAGAAATCATAGGTTTGAGAAGGTGGGGAGTTCAGAAAGAAACCATTTCATTGAAAATGTTGGAGGTGTTGACACACTGTGTGGATGTGGCACTTGGGGACATGGTTAGTAGTGAGCAGGGTGGGTGCTGGTTGATGGCTGGACTTGATGATCTTGGAGGACTTTTCCATCCTGAACAGCTCTGGTTCCGTGGAGTCAGCACTGGGCTGGGAGGCAGAGACTGTCAGCACTGGGCCAGGTGACAGTGACACACCAGCGCCACCCAGGTGACAGTGACACATCAGTCCTGCCTGGGTGACAGTGACAAACCAATCCCTTCACCCTCCCTGCCCCTCAGTGGTGTTGAGCTCACAAAAATTCCCTTCCCTTCCACTCCCATGGGGGTTTTCTCATCCTTTTCTGGGTGGCTTGGGCTGGATTCTCCTGCTTTCCCCTTCCCACAAAAATTCCAGATTTTGTCATCCAGTTATGCAAAATTATAGCATAAAATCACTTTTGCCTGTGCCCTAAAACACCTTCAAATAATATGTCAGGGAAAAAAAGCACCATTTTCCACCTTAGCCATTCAGACACTGGAAAATAAGGAATTTATTCCTTTAGAAAGACTATTAGAACTGGGAGCACAGGATAAAGAGCAGGATATAGAAATGTGGATGCTCATCTTCTGCTGCTTTGTTTCTCCACAATCCAGAGGAATGCTCTGAAGGGATGAGCTGAGTGTTTTACTGCAGCTGATGCATTGCTCCTGTTGCTCCAAATCCCTGGAATTAAAGGAAGGGAATAAAATCAGTGCAATTATCGTGGGGGGGAGTGGGGGGTGCTGTTCTTCCCCCTCCCTCCAGAGCAAACACAAAACCTCTCACTAATTATTATTGATTTGCCAATCCCTTGGATTCAGCACTGGCAGAGGGAGCTATAAGGTCATCCCCACTGCAGAAGTATCCTGGAATTGTGCTGGGAATGAAATGTAGGGCTTTTGTGACACTCCCACACCTTTAGAAGACAAAGAAAACAAAATCATCTATAATGCAGCATAAAAAGGGCATTTTCCTCTCTGATCTCATCAAAAGAACTCCAGCTTTAGATGCTTCCAGCTTTGGAAGATTTTTCCCCCTGTCTTTCCCCATCTTTCCCTGCCTTTTGGCATGTTTTTAATCCTTAAGATTAGCATTTTCATTTGTGAAATGCACATTAAAAAGCTTTTCATAGCAATGGTTTAAGAGCTTAATAAATTAAGGAGCAACAAGGAATTTTATACCAACCACTGACACAGAACGGTGGGAGCAGAGGGATCTGCTCCATGCATGTGGGTTTGAGTAAAAGGGGATTTTTCCATCAGTGAAAAAAAGAGGAGATCACTGTGATATTACATGATCCAAAACTTAATTCCATATATTCATTATCACTAAATTTTTCTAGGAAGTTCAAAGCAATATTGATTCCAAAGGAAATGTTTGTAAGGCAGACTTAAGAAAAGATTGGCCACTTCTTGGTGGGAAAAGTTTGGGTTCAATAGTTGGGATTGTGTCCTGGGGTTCCAATTTTGATATAATCATGGAATATCCTGAGTTGTAAGGGACAGACAAGGATTATTGATCCCAGCTCTTTACCCTGCCCAGACACCCCAACAATCCCACCCTGTCCCTGAGAGCGTTGTCCCAGCGCTCCTGGAGCTCTGGCAGCCTCAGGACCGTGCCCATTCCCTGCCCTTAGAATGGGAAAATGTGGTGTGGGGTGGAGGATTTGAAAACCACCTGGAAGGTGAAAGGGGAAAGTGATGAAATAGTCATGGAATCACAGAACTATTTAGGCCGGAAAAGACCCCTGGGATCATCCAATCAAACTGTTCCCCCAGCACTGCAAAGGCCACCACTAGACCTTGTCCCCAGGTGCCATTTGGCCTTCTGAATACCTCCATGATATTCCCTGGAAAGAAGCAGCTGTAGATACCATCCAGAATTTTGAAGATCAGTGCACAACTGATCTTCAGACTCAGGAGCCTCTCTGAGCAGATCCTCATCTGGTGTTTATTTTGTTATCTATCAAATGAGTGTAATTTTTAAAAATTGAAAACATCTGCATAATACATTAAAAAAAACCCCATCTACATTCATAGATGAGTGTCAAAACTTCCTTCTAAATTTATTTTGAAGAGTTTGAAGCATGAATTCAACCACTGCTTGCCATGAGGAATATCTCAGGAGGAGGATTTGAGATGAGCTCAAGCCTCTCACTTCTCCTTGTTGAAATCGTTTGGATTGCTGATTTAAAGACATCAGCTCAGGATCATGGAATGGTTTGGGTTCAAAGGGCCTCAAAGCCCATCCAGTGCCACCCCTGCCATGTCAGGGACACCTTCCACTGTGCCAGGCTGCTCCAAACCCCAATGTCCAGCCTGGCCTTGGGCACTGCCAGGGATCCAGGGGCAGCCACAGCTGCTCGGGGCACCCTGTGCCAGGGCCTGCCCACCCTTACAGTGGTTGGGTAGCCTTGGGCAGCAGTTCATTTCCTGAAAAGCATCTCGGGTTTTGGTACCAAAATGTGTTGGCAGGAAAATTTTTGGATCTTTGTGAAGAGTGGAAATTCCTGTAGAGGTGGCCCCAATGTGATTCCTGTTTAAGGCATGGAATTTTACCCATGAATTAATTTTCCTGTGTGGTTTTCTGACTGATTACTGAGTTTTCTTAGTAGACTTGAATATATTCAAGATCTATTATAATATATATATATATGTATGTATATATAAAGTATATATAAAGGATATATAGAAAATATCTATTTTGTCTTTTACTTCCAATTTACCAGGATGTGGTGTTCTTGTTTCTCCTCATTATTCCCTGCTTTCCTACTTCTCAGATCCAAGAATCATTACACTTTTTGTTGCCACCTCTTGCCTATTGGACTTCTCAGTGACTTTTGCATTCTCAAAGGTTAAACATTTTCCTTTTTAATATGATTTTCCCTCATAACAGATCCTTTGGCAGCCTGATAGATGAAGGACATACTAACCTGAGGGATTAGTGTCAATAACCTGCTGCTCAGGAATGTAACACAAATCCTTCTGTCCCACTCTGCAGGCCTCCCCCAGTGAGTGAAAGTGCCCCGAAGGGAACCGTGGTCACCGTTGTCACCGCGGCCGCCTTGAACCAGACAGTGGTGTACTCCATTGTGTCAGGGAATGAAGAGGGTAAGTGTAATCATATTTATATTAATAGTAGTATTTCAGTCTTGTGCTAATGGGGAACCAGAGATCTGCAAGAAATTGTGGAGAAGTAAAGCTGCTGAGGTAAAGCACAGAACCATTAAGACTGGAGAAGAGCTCTCAGGTCATCGAGGTGAAATCCCACCTCATCTGGACAGGCAGGAGGGAATTCCAGGGCTGGAAGGGACCGACAAGAAACCTGGAGAGGGACTTTTTGTAAAGAACAGGATAAAGGGGAATGGCTTCAGGCTGGAACAGAGAAGTTTAGGTGAGATATTGAGAAGGAATTGTTCCCTGGCAGGGTGGGCAGGCCCTGGTCCCGTGTGCCCAGAGCAGCTGTGGCTGCCCCTGGATCCCTGGAAGTGCCCAAGACCAGGTTAGACTTTGGGGCTTGGAGCACCCTGCAATGGTGGAAGGTGTCCCTGCCCATGACAGAGGTGGCACTGGATGGGCTTTAAGGTCCCTTCCCACCCAAATCATTCTATGTTTCTGTAACTACCATTACTAAGCCTTTGGAGATAAGATGAAGATCACATTAATTAGTGAAATTACAAGCAAAAATTCTCACTGATGTGAAAATTCCCATGGATGCCACATAGTGCGAGTCCGTGGCGCATCAAAATAAAAACATAAATAGCTTTGATGGAATTGACTTGCTTAAAAATCTGATTTAAGGGATTATGGCCTCAGCCGTGCTGCAACAAATATTGGATTAGAGCCTGATATCCAAACAAAACATCCTGCTGATACTCTCTGTGATACACCTGGACATCTTGACAAAATAACACAGAATTACTGGGAGGGATTTAAAGAATTCCCCATCCCATCCTCCTTTTTGTGAGATTGGGCTCTTTGTCTTGTCCCATATTTCCATTTGTACTCAAGTCCTGTGCAGGGAGTTGTACTCCCTGATCCTTTGGGTCCCTTCCAGCTCAGGATATTCCATGATTCTGTGATGCTGGGTTGGTTATCCCAGTAGCAGGGGAGATCAAGCCACTCTGCTGCTTAAAAATATCTTCAAAGATGAGCTATATGGGATTTTCGAAGCCTGAGGGAGGGAGGGAGGGAAGGAGGCAGGGAGGGAACGACTTGCTTGGCAGTGTCAGAGAATTGTGTCATCCCCAAAGTAAAACCCTTGGGCATTGAAAATCCCTGTTTATGCATCTCATAAAATTCCTGTGTTTTTGCTGGCTTCCAGATGTGTTTGCCATTAACAACAGAACGGGAGTGATCTCTGTGAAGAAGCCTCTGGATTATGAAAGTGTCCAAAGTTATGAGCTCCGAGTGCAGGCAGACTCCCTGCAGGTGGTGAGATCCAACCTGCGGGTCCCCTCCAAAAGTAAGTGTCAAAAATCCTTGCTTTGCCATCTTTTCCACACAGATATTGCTGGTATTTGCTGAGAAGACTGAAACTGCTCTCCAGTGACCTTGCTGTGTTTTTTAGGGGGGTGATGGTGATCATGGGATCACAGCCCACAGTGCGTTTTTGAATCTCTCAGCCTGACTTGTCCAGAGCAGCTGTGGCTGTCCCTGGATCCCTGTCAGTGACCAAGGCCAGGCTGGTTGGGGCTTGGAGCAGCCTGGGATAGTGGAAGCTGTACCTGCCCATGGCAGGGGTCACACTGGATGGGCTTTGAGATCCCTTGCAATCCAGACTGCTTCGGGATTCTGTGTTAATTGAAGGCGCTCAAATGTTTGGGAACAGGCTGTAAATCTTGGGGATGACTGGAGACACTGTGCAAGGGTGGCAGTTCCAATGCCTTCAGCAGGGTTTCTTTCAAATGCTACCTACAGAACCAGCAGGAGATTTTGAGATTTGGAGCCTGGATTGTCCTGAATATTTCTTTTTCCTTGAGTAAGAATTGAGTGTGGAGTGTCACACATGGGGGTTAATCAGCGGTCAGGATCTTGGCTTCCTTAAGAGCAGGGTGAGATCCTGTGGAGGTTTAGCCACTGTCAAGGATGTACCTGCCAGGGGACAGAAAGGCAGAGCTGCCTGCTTCTCCCTGTGCCTGGGAGAAATCCAGATAAGGTTATATCCATAAAAATGCAGCCATAAAAATACAGCTGAGGAATACCCAGTGAGCAGATCAGGCTCCCATGCAGCACACAGCCTTCTCCATATCTTCCTGATGTGGCTGAAGACACAAGGCAGTCAGCAGGTCCTTCCCTCCATTCCCTCTTCTGACTCACACTTTGCACTAGAGCAGCTCTCCCAACTGAGCAGCACTTCCGAAAAAATGATGGCTGAATTATTTTATTCAGGAATGCTTGATAATGACTGGAGTTTGATTTCAGGCCAGCTTAAAGGAACACAAGCTGGGTGCCTTTGGATGAGTATACAACACATCTGTTCCTTAGAATATACACTGTTCTGCAGGGATGGCTAAAGAATTTGATAAATATATATATTTAAAATACTTTAGTAGTGTCTTGGGCACAGCTGGGACTCCATGGGCTGGCAGGGATTTTCCAGCCTCAGTGACACTGGGATTCTGTAATTAACACAGCTCTGACAAACTGCTCAGCCACCACACAGGCCTCAATGTCACGAAGCTCAGAAGCTGGGTATCAAATTGTTTTCAGTCATGGTATTATAGGAAATAATTATAGAGAAGTAGGAGCTGGAGTTTTCATCTGCACAAGGGAAAAGTGAAAGAGCATTAAGTGTAACTGAGCTTGTTTTCCAGTGATGCTGCCAGGTGATAGCGTGGCAATAATTGAATAAATATATGAGGAGAGAAAGTAAATTGAGATGTCCTTTGGAGTATGAGAGCATCAAATTGGTGACTTAAACTGGGGGTTTCATAGATTATGCTAAATCATGCAAAGTCACATTCTTGTTTTCAGCAGAGCCAAACTCATTAAAGGAGTTACTTTAACTGAATCTTCATGATATGAAATTGCTATGTTGTTTTACTTCATTTGAATGGAAGGTGAGCTGGGTTGGATGATGAGGATGCGTTAAAAAGCTTGGAGTTCTTCTTGAGGATTCTGATGATGCTGAGCCCTGAAGGAACTTCAATATTAATGGAGTTTGGACAATGCTGTCTGGCACAGGTGGGGTTTTTGGACTGTCCTGTGCAGGGCCAGGAGCTGGACATGATGCTCCTTGAGGTAAGATGGTAAGGGGTAGGAGGAGCAGAAGGATTTGTGTGGAAGCAGAGGGAGCAGCAAAGAGAAAGTGCTGCCTAAATACAGGGACAAAGAGCATTGGAGCAGGATGGACAAGGAGGGACAAAGAGAGGCTTTTACCTCCCAACTCAACCTGGGGCTGCCCCTGGATCCTTGGAATTGTCCAATACGAGGTTAGGCATTGTGGCTTGGAGCAGCCTGGGATAGTGGAAGGTGTCCCTGACATGGCAGAGGTGGGACTGGATGGGCTTTAAGGTCCCTTCCAACCCAAACCATTCCGGGATTCTGTGATTTCACATTCCTAGAGATAAAAAGCTAATGACAGAACCCCATGGTGGCTTTTCCTGTATTTAAGAGGAATTAATTGACTAGGTGACAAGGTAGAGATTGGTCAAGGGTCATACTCCATGATCTTGGAGGTCCTTTCCAACCTGGATGATTCTATGACAGGATCATGTTAGATGTGGTTTTTGTCTTGCTGTCAGAAGACTTGAAAACAAAATCACCCTTCCATTGATTATTTCCATGTTTTATCCAGTCAGGTAGAACTGTTTGTCACCTTTGGGACCCCCAGGGCTGATACTAAGGCACTGTCCTGACTCTGCTGAACCCAGCTGTGAGCAGGGATTTGCTCTGGGGGCTGGGGGTAAGGCAACAGTCCTGTCTCCTTCAGTTTTTGCTTTTCTAAACCGAAAAACCCATTGGGAATAAAGTGGAAATGAGAATTTTACAACTAAAATTCTGCAGCTGTTCCATAGTAGTTGGGAATGATGATTCCACTAGGTTAAATACGAGCCTGAATTCTGAGTCCCTGTGGTGTTGATGTAACAGTAACGCAGCCTTATGTTTTTAGTTGCAAAAGTTGCTGCTGGTGGTGCTTTACAAGTTGGCTGCTCTGGCAGTTCCCAAATCCAGGAGTTGTGACAGATGGACTCAATGCAAGCAGAGCCTGGAGAGCTGATCCTGCTGCCTCACAGCTCTGGGGGAGCTTGGGACAAACTTCCAATTTCTTTGGGCAGCAGAGCAGTGCATTTTAGAGAGGTTGCACAAAACCTGAGCTCCCACTCACGTCATTATTTGTTAGAAAGAGAGGTTTTATATGGATTTAAATCAGACCTCAGGTCTGTGCTGCTCCAAACACGTTGCTGTTTGCTTTTTTTTCCACTCTCTCAAGCAGTGACAGCATATGATGATCTTCTTCAGGCTTTATGGGCTCATTTAGATCTAAATGCCACTGAAAAATATTCAGTGCTGATTCCTACTTGGTTCTGCCAAATGCAGGAATGTGAGCTGGAGCCCAGCTGCAGTTCAGCACAGCTCACCTGCCAAAGCACAGAGCCTGCTCCACGCACTTGTAAGGCAGGAGTAAAGCAAAGTGCTCCTAAACCCTGACAAATTACAATTCTCCATCCCAGCTGGATTCAGATGAACTTTGGAAAGGTTCTTTGAAATCTGCTGTTGACTCCTACAGAATTGCTTTTGGAGATGCAGGGATTTATGTGAGAATTATCCATGCCTGAAGAGCAGCTGTAACCATGGCTGGGTTGGAATGTTGCAGAAGGCAAGTGCAGTGCTGCTGGTGAAAGCACCGAGTAAAACTCACCTGGGAACACTCAAAGCATCCTTGATGCTGTCCCAGTGTCCAAAAACCATTGCTTTACTTCAGCTTCATTTCTGCAGCCTGGCAAGAAACTACAGGCTCACATGGATCTGGCACATTTTTAGATTGGAAGACGATGGAAAAGAACTTTCAACAAAGATGTTTGGGAAGAACTTCTGGGAGTGAAATGCTAGTGCACGCTGGTGACCCATGAGTTTTTGTTGGGCTTCTTTTCCGTGTTACTTATTCATGGTCTACTCATTTTAGGTGTTTCAGAGGTTCCTCAGCTTTGCTTTAGAGCAGCTTTCAAGGTCTTTTCACTCCCCTTAAGTAAACCACAGAAGCTGAAAGATCCAGAAGTCTTGGCAGTGATTATTTAGCTGGTTCCTGTAAGCTGAGGATGACTTAGGAAGCAGCTGCAGTTTTGTATTTTCTGTGCAGTGCTGCTCATCTCCAGGGGGCGGGAGAAGAAGAGGAAAAAGGAACTTTGCAGGAGACTGAGGTACCACTGAAATCAATTTTCTTGTCTCTTTTTGGCCACCTTGGCAGTGCTGCTTTGTCCAGGGAAAGATGCTTTTTGTTCTGCTCTTTAAGCAGCACAGTTATAAATCGTAGGCTTTTATACTTGGATTCTAGGAGGTCTCAGAAGAATTACCACCAAGGAGTAAATCCTGCTTTCAGCTCCTGGAATCCATGAAGAAAAAAAAAAACTGGAGTTGGATTCCAGACTTAGAACACAAAAGATGGGAGGTTTTACATACATGGGGGTACAAATTTCCCCTCTGGAAGGTGAATGTGAATACTGACAGCCTGTGATGATCATTGTCCTCACAAAAAGGGTCTGAGCCACACCCAGCATTTAGAAAAGCAGGTAAAAATTTGGAATATGAAGGAAAAAGGAGTCTAATGACAGACTATAAACCAGACTCTCTAGGAGTGCACTTCATTGGTGGCCTTTTCCATCAGGCTAGGGGCTGGGGGTGCAGGAGTGGTGGATTTGGGAGCACCAGAGCTCCTGTACAGGGAATATTTCTGAATCAAGTGGGGACTGGGAAATATCCCCATGAGAAAGGGTCTGGCATGACCTTCCCACATAGCACAGCTGCTGCTGAGGGATTTTAGTGAGAATTCCACTGTGAGGGTAAGGCAACTTCTGTAGCTGGTAGAGAGCCCTTTACTGCAGCCAGCTGTGGAATTGGATCCAAAGGTGGGATGGGGAGGAGCTCACAGATGCCATGTTCCATTCCATCTGCTAGAATGGAGGACTGTGGCCAGAAATCAGGCAGGAAGCTGAAATGCAGGTAGATATTCAGTGGTGACAGTCCTAATGTTGGCCTGTGAATATGGAGGGTATTTAATTTGCTTTCTGCTTAATGTAATAACTTCTATTTCTCCATTTTCAAAGCATTCACCCTTTGCTAAACAAATCAGCATTTTAGCAGCTCAGAGAACTGCCAGCAAATTAAACAAATGGGGAGTTGAGCAAATTGCAAGGCAAACTTTGCACAAGGCTCAGCCACTTCACCCAAACTGGCCTGACATGACGAAAGTGAGCAATATGCAGATGATGTTTAATTTGAATTAGAGAGAACCAGTGCAGGTGAGCCAGCACCTGATCGCACCTGGATGAATAAAATCAGGATCTTCCAGCACCAAACTGGTGGCAGCCAGTGATAGCAATGGTTATAGGCTCAGCAGGGCAAGGTCACTTCCACACATAATCCTGCTTTTAATGCCACCTTCTTCCCTAAAGGGTGGAGCTGCAGAGGGAGAGTCTGCCTGGGTACCATAGTTTGGTATTGCAGCCAGAGACATTCAGGATCTGGTTTAAGAAGACAGAGACTTGACAATTATTGCAATTTCCTTTCTTTCCTTTCTTTTTTCCCTGTTCTCTCCACACGTCCCCCAGGACACTCTGCTGGCCCGGGGACAGCTCGGTGTCCCCCAGGACACTCCGCTGGCCCAGGACAGCATTTTAAATATTTGGGGTTTTTTTCAGATTACAGTTCCATTTATGAAGCCATCATTTGTTTAGCATCAGCTGGACCATCAGAGAGGCAGAATATGACTTTGGCCATGTCAAATATCTGTGGTTTAATATTTTCTCCCCTAAACATACAGCTCCTAAGCCTTTTCTTAAGAGCCTGCATTGTATGAGTAACTCAGATCAGTGGCACCTGTGCAACACTGAAATTATCCTGGCACTGAAAGGAGCTGAGAAGACCAGCTCAGAAAGGAGGCAATTTATCACTTGCAAATGTGGTTTTAATGAACTGGATATCATCATTTCCAGCAATCTTTCTGGATGATACGATTCTGAAAGAGGGAAGCAGATGTTGGTGGAGATTACTGCACAGTGGAATCTGTTTGGCACCAGGTCCATGGTTTTTGCTGGATGTTTTTCCCTTTGCAGAAGGATGGAGATGTTTATTGCTCAATGGGCTGGAGATGGAACTCTTTAAAAAACCAAATTAACAGTGGGGTTTTGTGTTGAACCTCTGGTGTTTTGTGTTGAACCTCTCAGGTGAGGCAACACTAGTGGAGTTCCCCTGGGCCAGGCCATGCTTGGGAGGAGAACAGACTTGGGGATGCTTTCAATTAACACAGGAAATTAATTAAGTGTTGAGGCTGCTGAACCAGGACTCTGTCTGACCATTTATGAGTTTACGGACACCAGGACTGAATCAGCCGTTAAGTATTTGCATGGCAATAGGAATAATTAAAATAGATAAAGCAAGGTGCAGAGCTGCTGTTAATGAGCTCTTTGTGACACCTCTTCATTACCCCTTTGTGACACCCGTGGGTATTTAATGGGATCAAAAACCTCCGAACTAAGGTGTGATATGGATCCCTATTACTTGTCTAGAGAAGGGAACTGGGCTGGGGAAGGGGCTGGAGCCCCAGGAGGGGCTGAGGGAGCTGGAAAGGGGCTGAGCCTGGAGAAAAGGAGGCTCAGGGGGGACCTTGTGGCTCTGCACAACTCCCTGCCAGGAGGGGACAGCCAGGGGGGGTCGGGCTGTGCTGCCAGGGAACAGGGACAGGACAAGGGGAAAGGGCCTCAGGCTGGGCCAGGGGAGGCTCAGCTTGGACAGCAGCAGGAATTTCTGCATGGAAAGGCTGCTCAGGCCTTGGCAGGGGCTGCCCAGGGAGCTTTGCAGTGCCCCTCCCTGGAGGTGTCCCAGGAAGGGCTGGAGGTGGCACTCAGTGCTCTGGGCTGGGGACAAGGTGGGCATTGGGCACAGCTGGGACTCCTTGGGCTGGCAGGGATTTTCCAGCCTCAGGGACCCTGGGATTATACAATTTTAGCATTCTGTGTTGTCTCAGGGATTTATTTTTATTTTATTATCCCTATAGTCGTTTTACATGATCTCCCTGAGCTGTAAATGCATGAATGCCAGGAGATGTTACAAATTATTGCAAAATATTCTATTTTCCCTTTTCCTTCCCTCTTTTAGGTAATACAGCCAAGGTCTTTATTGAGGTGAAGGATGAAAATGACCACGCACCTGTGTTTACCAAAAAAATGTACATTGGAGGGGTGTCTGAAGATGCCAGAATGTTTTCTTCTGTGCTTAAAGTGAAGGTAAGGCTGAATTTTTTTGTTATAACCTTTGCTTACAGAGGGAATATTTGTACTCACTGGTTTGATTGTTTTTACAGGAAATTTTGAAATGTGCATCTTTTAAAGCTGCTTGATGGTTGATGTTGGCACAGGGATGATTTTGAGTTAAAACCCAAGTTTTGTTTGTAGTCAGTTTTGGTGCTTGTGTCTCATGCCAGCTTGTAGCTCTCACTTTCGATCTGTTAATATTTAAATATTTGGTTTATGATCAATGCCAGTTTTCCCCTAAAGGGTTTTTGGTTTTTTTTTTTTTTATTTGGTGGTACCTTGTTTAGGTTGTAAAGGGGAAATCGGCAACTTTAGGTCTGCACTGGGAGGAAAGTGGGCATAAAATTAACCATCCATAGGGTTGGGTTTTTTGTGGTTCTTTTTTTTTTTCTTGTTTTAAAGAGAGAGAAAATTAATGGAAATACAATATACAGACTACAATTAGCATCAGATATTAATAACCAAGAGTAAAAGCTCCCTTTTTTCAATAAAACAAATAAATTATGTGTTTAGAACACCAGGAATGATAAAACAGTCAGAGCTTAATAAAGTTGTTCCTAGCTGGGCTTTTCTTTGTTGGTTTCATGAGAGTCTTTCCCAAAATAAGCCCAGAAATGGCAGAGAAGTGGGGAACTGGGAAGCTTCTACTTCATCAAAATTAGGAATCCAAAAATGGTGGCAAATCCAAGCATCATGTCAAATTCCTGACCTTTAGAACTCCTGAAGAATCACGGAATCGTTAAGGTTGAAAAAGACTTTTAAGACCATCAAGTCCAACCATCCACCAGCACCACTGTGGTCACCACCAAAAATGTTCCCAAGCACCACTTCCACACATTTTGGGTCACTTCCAGGGATGGTGACTCCACCACTGACCTGGTCAATGCTTAACCACCCTTTCTATGAAGAAATTCTTCCAATTATTCAATCCAAACCTCCTCTGGAACAACTCAAGGCTGTTTTCTCTCCTCCTGTCCCTTGACTCATCCCCACCTGCCTCCATCCTCCTTCCAGGGAATTGTAGAGAGCAGATAAGAGGACAGAGGCACTGGAGTAGATAAAAAATTCTGGTAGGCAAAGTAATTTAGGGAAAGGAACGTTTTGTTCCATCTGAAAGCAAATGAATCATGAGGCACAAATGTCAAAACACATTTGGAGTCATCCCACGAAATGTGGACAGGCTGTGAAATCCCTTCTGGTTTTCCAAGAGGATTTCTTAGGCACAGGTATTTGTGTGTCAGTCAGGGGGATAAGAAATAGGTGGAGAAAGGCTAAGGGAAATTTTGGGCTGATGAGGGGAATCTGCTTTTGCCCTTTAGAAACATTTGACACAAAACAGGTGATCAGTCCACAAAAGAGGAGCAAAAGAAATGTCAATTTTGTGTCTTTAAGCTTTTTCTGTTCCAATCCTCCCTGATTTTGCTGGCACAAAATGGAACGAGGCCTAAGCATGGAGTTGGTATTAGTGGATGGCATTAAACATAATTGTGTGTTTAGTGAAAGTAAAATTAGAAATAATTAAGAAGTACTTTTGTTGCAGAGGATCAGGCTGGAATTTATTGTTGTAGCACCGAGCATTTGCAGCAGTCAGTGCTCGTTACCTTTTTTCGTGGCCTTTAGAAAGCAAAAGTAATTGCTCTGTTAGTTAAACACAATCCCCATTCCAGCCTGGTTTAAGAATAATTAATCGAATGAATGTCTGTTCTTGAGGAGTAGAATGAAATGAACAGCTTTCCAAGTTGAAATTTAAGAGAACATTAATAAAGTACATGCAGAGCTTGCACTGTAGAAATTATTCAGGTTTGGATTCCAGAGGGAAATTCAGGTTCTTAGAAGGTGTTTTTAATGCATTTGCTTTCATCTTCTGCATTCATTAACAGTTGCTCACTTTCTTTCACATCATCTGAGTGATTTTGAGAAGAAAGTGATTTTCTCAGTATCTTCTTATTATTGCTGGCACTGACAACAGCCTTTATGAGCCTCAAATGTGGGATATTGGAGTCAGATAATCCTGGGGTGGTTTGGGTGGGAGGGGACATTAAAACTGATCCAGTGCCACCCCCTGCCATGGACAGGGACACTTTCCTCTATCCCAGGCTGCTCCAGCCTGGCCCTGGGCACTGCCAGGGGTGCAGGGGCAGCCACAGCTGCTCTGGGCACCCTGTGCCAGGACCTGCCCACACTGCCAGGGAGCAATTCCTTCCAATATCCCATCCATCCCTGCCCTCTGGCACTGGGAAGCCATTCCCCGTGTCCTGGCCCTCCATCCCTTTCCCAAATTCCCTCTCCAGCTCCCCTGAAGCCCCTTTAGGCACTGGAAGGGGCTCCAAAGTCTTCCCAGGGCTTCTTTTGTCCAGGCTGGCCAATCCCAACTCTCCCAGCATTTCAAGTGACCCGATGCAAAACTACAACTTCCAAAACCAGCCCAAAAATCCCAGTTAGTTCTTCTTTAACATTGCATAATAACTTATGGGGATAATTAAGGACTGCAGTCTTTAATTATTATTAGAGTAGTTGATGTAGATCAGTTTTGGATCAATTGATCATAAATACACCACTTAATATTCAGATGCTTGTCTTTGGTTGCTTCAGTCATGCTCTACTCTGCCTTGAACAAAATTTCACCAGTAATAAAAATAATCAAACACCAAAAATAAATTAAAATTAAATAAAAACAAAAGAGAGAGAGAAGAAAACAAATCCTGAGTCCATAATCTTCCACACAAATTTAATTTAGAAACAAACAGACCAATAAAATGTTGGATAAAAACTTCTCTCATCATCCCAACAGTTGATATGTACCAAGGCCAGTCCTATGGGGGTTTCTCCCAACTCTCTAAGGTTATTGGGTTTGCTGCCAGCAGCATCCTCTTAAATACATTAATTTGAGTATAAAAGCCTTTCAGAGGAGGATAATGAGCTGCTTTGCTCCAGATTCATAGTAAGATTCCTCTAAGTAGATAAAAAGGACACTTAAGCTCAGCAGAATACCACAAATCATT
The DNA here is from genome assembly GCF_017590135.1 of Pyrgilauda ruficollis. Taxonomy (NCBI): domain Eukaryota; kingdom Metazoa; phylum Chordata; class Aves; order Passeriformes; family Passeridae; genus Pyrgilauda; species Pyrgilauda ruficollis. The sequence continues at coordinate 1,110,112 of NW_024509210.1, read as the reverse complement.
CTCCGAAAGTCATTTTTAATCAGAATTAATTTGGACAGTGATAAACCACATGACTTATTCTCTATGGGTCTGACTGGATTACAAGCAGTGGCCTCTGAAAGTTGGGAGGTACTGATACTCCAAGAAAAAAAAAAAAAAAAAAGATATATTTGAATAAAATGGCAATTTTTAGCAAAGGATTTGCTCCTTGCTGCTTGAATTCCCCTTCTCTGCAATTCCCATTTCTAACCCAGAATTTCCAATGTGTTTGAGAGCCCATTTCCTTAATTAGAGACCTTTTTGTGCTTTTCATTAGGAATATACTAATTAAAACCAGATGTAACATGCATAGCCTCTAATTATGAATTCCGTGCCTTGATCTTTGCTTTGTGTTTCCTTGTGTTAGAATTATTTTGCTTTTCACTGGTATTTTCATGGAACTCCTGTTGTTCCCCCTCAGAATTCCAACCAGGCTTCCTTGAGCCCCAAACACAATATTTTCAATCTGCTCCAAGAAACAAACCCACAAAAGAATCTTTAGGGAAATTACCAGCAGGAATTGGCTTTTCCCTGTAATGGAATGTTATTAGATCTTACTTTTTAAATATTAACAGTATTAACCTCTGCTTTTCTTCCTTTATTTATTAAATTGTTGAATTATTACAGATTTAAATGAGGAAATATCAGAGGTCCTAAATCTAGAGAAGAAAGAGAATTGTCTGAGTTCCTGCTCAGTTTATAAAGGTGTTTTTGTCCTGAAAATGTTTGCAGGGAAGGAATATTGCCTAAATAATGCCAGTGAACCCAAGGATCTGGAATTGGCTCTATTTGATGGAAATGCTTTGATTCCTGCAATATTTTAATTCCAGCCCTTTCCTGTGCTCTTTGCCCCTTTCTGATCAGATTTTTCATGGAACTGTATCCTTTATTCCCTTTGAATTTCCTTTATTGAATATTGAATATCCTTGGAATATCTTAACAGAAGAGAGCAAAATAAACCAAAGCCATTTTAGGCTGGAGGTTGTGGCCCTGAGGACACACAGAGGAACAGGAATTCCTCTTTTCTTCACCTCAAAAGCATCTTAGAGATACCATAATGAGCTAAAACAGTGGATAAAAGAAACAGTTAAAATTCCTGGATAGGGAGAGAATACCAAAATTGCTCTTTTTTTTCACAGATCTGTTATTAAATCTCCTTTTTTCTTTTTTTTTCCTATCTGTGCCTATAACCTGTAGATTTCTTTTGATATTTTCTTTTCTTTGGGATGACAAGGAAATCTTCAGAGTGGCAAGTTCTGGAATTCCAGAGATTCCATCTTGAGCACCCAGAAGAGCTTTCAGGGTAACACTTGGCTCATCCCTCCTCTGACTGTTGCACGACTCATGCACAAAACAGCTGCTTTGCCAGTCACAACCTTTCCTTCCTTAAAATGTGATTTATACATCCCAGAGTAGGGAGAAAAGATGCTTGGTAGGAGTAAAAATCTCCTCTGAAAGCTCATTGCAGTGACAACAGCGGAGCCTCCAGCTGCTGCAACATCTGGTCCCCAAAAAAGCTGTGTGCCCTGCTAAGACAAATATTACAGGAATGCCAGGCATTTTTACTTCAAAAATCATATTCCTGCTTTTTGTGTTGGCTTTCTGAACTTTTTACTCTAATCTCTAAGCCCTCTTACTTTCCTATTATTTTTCTCTGGCAGCAATCAGAGAATTCCCTACCATTTGGGATTTTTTTTCCCATGTAATTGAAGATTATTTCAATTACTTTGTTGTTTGAGGGCATTTTGAAGACTGGTGGTGGTCTTGCATGTGCCTTTCTGAGTAAAGGCTCTTAGAGGATCATTCCCATCCCATAGAGGAAATCCATGTGTGTGGCCTTTACTTCCTCTCTCACACACACACCAAAGTTATTTTATCACACACTAACTGCTATGGGCCGAAGAAAAATGACAATAAAATCCATTTTTCCAATTATTTGTTTCAAAATCCAACTTTGGGAACCCCTCTTGTTCAGCACCTTTTCCCATGAGACAGCCTGCCGAAAGGAATCCCTGTTTCCTTCAGCACCTGGGAGGTTTTGGCCGTCACTGGAGGACAAAGTGAGCAATTCCCATTCACCTGATTTCTTCCTACCTGTGTTTCTCAGAAAATTCCTGGCACTGAGAATACTGGGAGTGAGCTGGGCAGTGATCAGTGTCAGTGATGTTGTGAAGAAATATAAATTTAAATATAAATTCATATATAGATTGATATATACATTCAGAGCAATATGAATATAAACATGAATATTAATGAATATATGAAAAATATATGAATATATGAAAAAACAATCTATCTACTATAATATAGATATATTGATACATTATATATTGGTGGTTTATATATGTTATATTTTATGCTAAATATAAATTTTAATATGAATATATAATATTTTTTTAAATCAAGGCTACAAATTCCTGATGCAGCCAGTAGTGAACCAAGGTCAGGAGCATGAGTTCCAAAGGGCTTGAGCCAGATGAGGGTGTAAAAGAGCATGGAAGTGAAGAAATACAGGAAATGAGGGAAAATTGCAATGGCTACCCCAAATTTCCAGGCTTAGATGTCTGTAGAACACCCAGTGAAACCTCCCCTAAAACAGGCCAGTGGCAGCTGTGCCGTCAGAACTGGAAATCTGCAACAATCTGGAAATTCCTACCGGCTAAAATGGTCTGGTTCTAAAAGCTGCTTTACGTGCCAGCCACTAATTGGGAACATTGGAGCTGCCATCTGCTAGGAAGAGGGAAAAAAAAACCTCAGCAGCCCAATCCCAATCCTGCCATTTTCCATGCCCTGTTAGCAGCCTCGGGCTTGTGGTTAAGGGTGACCCTCTGAGGGAGGTGGGAAACATTTCAAATTAATGACTGCATTTCACTCTGAGCAGCAAGTCTGGATTTGGCTCAGGCTGATAATGCTACAAACTGGGATCATCAATGATTATGCAGCTTCAGGAGTTACTGATCATTTTTATGCTCATCCCAAACATGCCACTGGTGATTTTTGGAGACAGGGTCAGAGTGCTGCTGTCACACTGAGTGGGGTTTACCAGCCTCCCTAGGTGTCCTGCCATCAAGCTGTGCTTGTGCAGTCACATGGAGCCAGAGATTAATTAATTTATGCTTTAAAGGCATCATTTGTTGAGCCTTCTTGCAAAGGAGAGAAAAAGAACAGATTGATCACTGAGAGAACGGAATGGTTTGGGTTGGAAAGGATCTTAAAGCACACCCAGTGCCACTCCTGCCACAGGCAGGGACACCTTCCACCATCCCAGGCTGCTCCAAGCACCAAAGTCCAACCTGCCCTTGAGCACTGCCAGGGATCCAGGGGCAGCCACAGCTTCTCTGGGCACCCTGTGCCAGGGCCTCACCTCCCTCTGTGTAAAAATATCCTCAGTGCTCTTGTTCTGGGATTAGGGAGCACCCCAGGATTTGTGCCTCATCCTCCTCTGTGGGAGGGGATGGGAAAGGGCTGGAGGCGGCAGCAGCAGTCCTGACCCAACTCCCTGTGTGTGGGCACACCTACACTCAATCACAGGAGGCTGGAATTTGTCTTGGTAATTCCTGAGATCATCCATATTTATCAGCCCTCAATCACAGCAGGATTTAGGAGACATCTGTATTTCTTGTGCAGAACAAAAGGCAGATATGCTGCTGGAATATTAAGATTAAGTGCAGCTCTTTCTCTTCTTTGACAGTCATAATGCAACTCTTGAGATGTCATAGATCTCTTCCTAATGAAGTGTCAAAAATATTTACCTTCAGGACAAATTACAGGAATAGCAAACATCCTTCCTAGGATTAGAGAAGTTTGGGAGGTTCCTGGGAGCAGCTCACAAGCTCTCTCTGCTGGTCCTGCCAAGCCCAGTGTCCTTAGGTTTGATCCAAAGAGCAGAGAAAGAGGGGAAAGCAAACAACAAAGTTAAAATATTTGAAGCTGGAGTCTGATCATTTTTCCAGCGTGTTTGGCACCTGTTTGCTCATCTCTGGGTGGATGTGGAAAGAGCCTGAGCTGTGATGATGCTGAGGCTGCTGATGGCTCTGGGGTGGCAGTCAGCTCTCAGAACTGGTGACAATTAACTCAGAGGCTGTCCACCAGCTCGAGGCACCTGAACTCTGCAGGACTTTACAAGCTGTGAGCTTCAAATGTCAAAAGGCCTCTTTCACTGGAGTTTAATGTCTGAAACTCAGCTGCAAGACTTGAACATCTCATTAGTGCTGACCTCCAGTGCCCTGAGCTTTGTGCAGAAGGCCTGACTTCATTTAATGCCTGCGCCTGCAGCATCAATACTTTAATTTGGATCCAAATTTTGTTTGTTTTTAGTCACACACGTCTCCTGGCGTGAAATGCTGAAGGTGAAATTGATTTCTGGTGTCATTGAAAGCAGTGACTATTAAAAGCTGTAGCTTTTATTGAGAGAGAATTTGCCAATATTAAAAATATGATGGGCTTCTGACCCAGCTGAACCAACCTCATAAATCCATTTTAACAAAGAAATTGGCTTTTTATTGGAAGGGTGTCATGCTGCTCTCCAGGGCATCTCTAGGGAGCCTTTGGACGTCACTGGGCACTCAGTGGGAAACTTGGCTTGCTCACAGGTGTCCCCAAAGGAGCTGGATCAGACATTGCTCCTACTGGGAGCAGGAGCTGCTGAACATGGCTGCTGCTAGGTCCCTCATGTGCCATGTGGGGTTACAGGAATTCTGTTTTTCCTTCCCCCCCACCCCAGCTCCATTACCAACATGCAAAGCTGAGTGTGGATAACAAGAGGGTTTGGCCAGGCAGGACTTTTCTGGATTAGTTGTGGCTTTATCCTGAGCTGTGTTGTATGAGCTGAGCTTATCCTGGAATCATGGAATGGTTTGGGTTGGAAGAGACCTTAAAGCCCATCCATTCCCACCCCTGCCATGGGCAGGGACACCTTCCACTGTCCCAGGCTGCTCCAAGCCCCATCCAACCTGGCCTTGGGCACTGCCAGGGATCCAGGGGCAGCCACAGCTGCTCTGGGCACCCTGTGCCAGGGCCTGCCCACCCTGCCAGGGAACAATTCCTAATTCCCAATATCCCATCCATCCCTGCCCTCTGGCAGTCTGAACCCATTCCCTGTGTCCTGGCACTCCAGGCACAGCTGAGGTGCTGCTTTAATCTTTGTCCTTGTTTCTCACCATCCCAACATCAACCTGGTGTTTATCTCCAGCCACTTCCTTGAGTGGTGGGATATTAGCAATGTTTCTTCTTGAAGGAGTAGCAGAGCATTGGAAGGGGGCTGCCCAGGGAATGGTGGAGCCACCAGTCCTGGAAGTGTTCAAGGAATGAGTTGATGTGGCACTGCACAACATGGTTTAATGGGCAAGGTGACCATCAAAGGTTGGCTGGGGTCATCTTGGAGATGTTTTCCAATGTTAAAAATTCCATGATTCTGTGACATAGCATGTTTTCACATTCCTTTCTTCCTCCAGCTATTTATTTATGTGGAAAGCCAGCAATTTTCCTGACTCTCCACCTGTCAAGCTCCCATCTGCTGGCTCTGGGATGTTGTGGAGTTGTATTTCTCTGTGCCAGTTGGAAAGTTGGAATGCTCTGGAAAAGCCCACTGATATCTTTACTTTTTTGACTGACAGAACAGAGTAAATTTCAGAAAGCTTTTCAGCCTTCCCATCTTTCCTAAAATCGCTAATAAAGGAGTTTGAGCTCACCCAGGAGGCAGCATTTTCAGTTTTAAAAGCCTTAAAAAAACCTATGGAGCTGGAGAACAAAAACAACTTAACACATTTTATATTTATGCTTTTGGTAGTTGAGCCAGATGAAGCTTTGTGAATTTAGAAGAAAGCAAAATATTGAGAGAGGGTGGGAATTCAACCACTTGTGTGTCCATGACGAGTGACAGCCAGTGTCATTCCAGGAGCTCATCTTTTGGGCTGTTCTGGATGAAACTTGCTCTTTCCAGCTAAAGCAGCCTGGATATTATCCTTTAAGTGCTGGATGGTTCTGTCTGGGAATCTGGGCTGACAGGAGTTGGTGTAGCATGGAGCATACACAGCTTTGAGTACCTGGATCACTTATCTGGTGCTGGTATTCCCTGAAAAATTATCTGGAAACGAATAAAAATACATAAGGGATTATTTCCACCATATAGAACTTGTTCAGTGCTGGTGAAGAAACAATTAATGATGATTAATGGCCCCCTGTTGAAGACTTAATGACCTTGCACAGATAATTCTCTTTTAGTAGCTGTAGTGTCTCATAAACAGCTCTGCTCTCTGTGAGCAGGGACAGGACCCCAGGGAATGGCTGGAGCTGGTTCAGGCTGAAGATCAGGAAAGGCTCTTCCCCCAGAGGTGCTGGGCACTGCCCAGGCTCCCCAGGGAATGGGCACAGCCCTGAGGCTGCCAGAGCTCCAGGAGAGCTTGGACAGCACTCCAGGGATGCCCAGGGTGGGATTGTTGGGGTGTCTGTGCAGGGCAAGGAGCTGGATCAGTGATCCTTGTGGGTCCCATCCAGCTCAGGATATTCTATGATTCTACAAACTCTTCATGCTGACACAAACCCTTATTGTTTTTCATTCTTAAGTTGTGGCACAGTATGGATTTCTCATGGATTTATGTGCATCTTTTCAAAGTTAAGTCTGGTTTTTATTTCAGCATTATCTCAAGTGACAGGCCTCAGAAGCAGTGCCAATATTTCCATAAAAACCTGCTGATAGATCCTGAAGTATCCCAGATGCTGAGGCCGTGACCAAGACTAATGAATGCTCAGGCATTAATTAGCTCCCAGCTCACTGATCCCTGAAAAGAGCACAGGAAAGCTCTGTCGGGGTCCTTGGAAATGCTTCCCTCTGGATACAGGTTGAACAGGAGCACAAGGAGTGGGGCTGGAGAGACCAGGATGGGGCTACACAGGGTTGTCAGGAGCAGGGAAGGTGGAATAACAATTCCTGGGGCTGCCTGGTTGATGCCAGCTCTGCATCCTGATCCAGTTCAACAACGGTGCCAAGGCAGCTCTGTGTCCTGAACTGGGATGCCCAGCAGGTCCCTGTGCACCACTGCAGGAATGCCACTCAATCCTTCCTTATTTTAATAAGAAGTTATTTATTTGATTGCACCACAAATACCTGTGCTCCATCAGAATATCTCTAATATGAAGGACATTCTTGTGCAAGTCTTTATACTAGTTCCTGAGATGGCTTTTTCTTTGATAATTCCTTTTCAATGAGAATTTGGCAGTGGATGTTTCTCACAATTAAGCAGTTCTTAGGTATTGTTGCAGACTTGAAAGTCAACTTTTATTTTTCAACTTTTTAATTTTTCTTTCTTTCTTCTGGAGCATTTTAATGCTAACAGAGGAAGATGAAATTGCTGGAAAAGCAAAACTGAGTGCAGCAAAGTTAAATGAAGCATTTAAAGTAGCAGCCATATCTGTGCTCTGGGATCTAATGTTTTAAATGTCAGAGTTGCAGAAATTTGCTGGGCCAAGATGTAACTTTATTTAAAGGACAAGGTTAATGACTCCTTCCAAGCATATTTACCTTGTTTGCCTCTGCTTGTTTTGTTTTCCCCATTAGGCCAATGATAAGGACACTGGGAATTACAGTGCCATGCAATACAGGCTCATCATTCCCCCCATCAAGGATGGCAAGGAGGGCTTTGTGATCGAGGCTTACACGGGGCTGATCAAAACTGCCATGCTCTTCAAAAACATGAGGAGATCTTATTTCAAGTTCCAGGTCATTGCCACTGACGATTACGGCAAAGGACTGAGCAGCAAAGCAGAAGTGCTCGTAAGTATCAGCCAGGGATTATTAGTATGGAATAATTCCTGAGGAAATTCAAATACTGCAGAAAGTTTTATTCCAGGCAGACCTAGAGAAAAGCCATAAAGTGCTTGTGCTTAATTTTTTGAAGGCAGTGGAATAAAGCTTTTCATTTCTTAAACCAAAAGATTTTGTGACCTGCTGGAGGGAGTCCAGAGGAGGCACCAGGATGATCAGAGGGATGGAGCAGCTCTACTGCGAAGAAAGGCTGGGAGAGTTGGGAATATTCAGCCTGGAAAGGAAAAGGTTTGGGGTGACCTCATTGTGGCCTTCCAGGGCCCAAAGAAGCTGCAAGAAATATGGAAAAATACTTCAGACAAGGGCCTGGAGTGTCAGGACAAGGAGAATGGCTTCCCACTACCAGAGGGCAGGGCTAGATGGGATATTGGGAAGGAATTGTTCCCTGTGAGGGTGGGCAGGCCCTGGCACAGGGTGCCCAGAGCAGCTGTGGCTGCCCCTGCATCCCTGGCAGTGCCCAAGGCCAGGTTGGACACGGGCTTGGAGCAGCCTGGGACAGTGGAAGGTGTCCCTGCCCATGGCAGGGATGGCACTGGATGAGCTTTAAGGTCCTTCCAACCCAAACCATTCCATGATTCTGTGTCCCTGCTGGTCATGTCCAAGTTGTCTTAGTTGCTTATGTGAAGGAGTAATTTTGGGCTGAGAATTAACTTTTCAGTCCCTGAGAAAGCAGCATTTCAGAACTGGCATCAGCTTTAGGCCTCAGGCTCATGGTTTTGTGCTGTTCAAAGAACATTGACTTAGTCCAGGCACTGAAACCATCCAAGCTAAATTTCCTTAAAGCCTATAAACTTGATGGATTGGCTCAGTATTAGCATAATGTGACAGGGATGGAGTGCATTATCCACTTCATGGGAACACTGTCAAAGGATACAGATGAGAGCCAGAATCCTTGGTGTGATAAGTTCTGCAGGAGTTCACCAAGTAAACATAAAAGATGACACCCTCATGCTTGACCTCCCAAAATGATGGGGCATTCTCAGGTAATTTAGACACTAATGGGATATTAAAATATAGCCAGAAGGAATTTACATTAACATTAGAAAGTGAAGGATGTCTCATAAATTTATAGAGGTTTCTTTCTGATATCTGGCTGAGTGATGAGCACTGCACCAGTTGCTTTGAGCAAGGCCTGGAAACTTGGAGGACCTGGAGATACAATTCCAGACCAACCCCATGCTGCCTAGAACACTGGCACGTGGACCTGTTGGAATGAGTCCAGAGGAGGCACCAGAATGAGCAGAGGGGTGGAACAGCTCTGCTGGGAGGAAAGGCTGGGACAGCTGGGATTGTTCAGCCTGGAGAAGAGAAGCTTTGGGGTTACCAAACTGTGGCCTTGCAGTGCCTGAAGGAGCTGACAAGAAATACAGAGAGACAATTTTCAAGGGATGGAGAGCCAGGACACGGGGAATGGCTTCAAACTGCCAGAGGGCAGGGATGGATGGGATATTGGGAATTAGGAATTGTTCCCTGGCAGGGTGGGCAGACCCTGGCACAGGGTGCCCAGAGCAGCTGTGGCTGCCCCTGGATCCCTGGCAGTGCCCAAGGCCAGGTTGGATGGGGCTTGGAGCAGCCTGGGATAGTGGAAGGTGCCCCTGCCCATGGCAGGGGTGGCACTGGGTGGGCTTTAAGGTTCCTTCCCCCCAGGCCATTCTGGGATTCTCTGTTTAGTGCACCAAGTGGGATCCATACACTGAGATTCTTTCCCATGAATTTAACATGATTTTCCTGCTGTGGGCAGGGGCTCAGGCTTTCACATGTTATTTCTTTCAAAACCAGCTCAAAAAGTGAACAGAGAAATTAATTTAATTACTCCAGTGCAAAAGAACAAGATGTGGGGGAAGAAGATAAGAGTGCACTGGGAGGAGGTCTGGGGAGAAGAGGCAGCTTCTTCTGGGAAGAAGCTGAGCAAAGCAAGGTAGCCTCCAGAGCTTGGATCAGGATGCTTCCCCAGAGCCTGGCGCAGCTCTGGGAGCAGCAGGATCTCCCAAATCCCCTGGTTAAAGGTCTTCACACTGGTGTGGACAATCCATGGGAAGGACACCAGGATGGCTCAAGTCAGACACCTGTGGCTTGACAATTACCTTCCATGTGGTGGAGTTTTCCTTTTCAGCATCTGTGAGATGAAAGAGATACAAGAATTACATTTTAAAATGAGTTTGCTGCAAGGAAGCACCTAAAGGTGCTGAGGAAGGGTAGGTAGTGGATATTCACTATCATGATTTGAAATCCTGGATATCATCCTTATGATAGATATCAATTTGAATAAAATGTTTATGGGGGTTTGAGGGCGTTTCAAGTCCCCTCCTCATTCGGGTCCCAGCTACTCCTAGGAATCCACTGGTGCCATATCACAATCAAGAGTCTTTGTAGACTCTGCCTTGCTGAATTTAAAACTTGGGAAGTGCCTAATGAGCGAAGCTTGGGTTCAAAGAGATATCACTTGTGAGCTAGAAGTTACCAACAATTTTCTGCTTTGCCTGCCTTTACAAATGGGGATAACAAGCAAGTTAATGTTACCATGGAAACCTCAAATATCACTTGATTTTTGTCCAACACCCTTGGTTTCCTATAACTTGTCATGAATGTGTGTTTATCCCTGGTTTTGTACATGAAGAAGCGATGATAATTGTGATTTCTTCCATGTTAAAGGAATTACTGCCTTTGTTTTCGGTGTTGCCTTTACGCTGTTTTCAGTTCCTGGGTGCACAGTGGTTGCTTGAACTGGCTAATGTAATTAATTCTATTAAATTAATCATTGCTTTCCAGTTCTGTTGCATGATTTTTATTTGGAGCTCATTATAATTCTGTGTTTCTTACACAGAAGCCTGTACGTGCTGATCAGGGCATCTGATGACATTTCAAGAACATTTAAATATTTAAAGTTGAATTAAGCTTCAAAGCTGGTGAATCAGTGTTTGATGTGGAAGCACATTTAGGTTTTTCTGCTGCTGTGCTTCCAGGGCTCCTCTTTGGAAAATCAGGGCTTGTTTATTTCTTTTAGAATCGACTAACCCTTGATTTTTAAATTTATCAGCTTTAACATTGGCCTAGTTTTCCAAATTTTCCTCCAGAATCCTCCACAGGATTGGAGTGATGTTGGGTTCATAGTAAAAAACAATAATTGCCAGATATTTGCTCTGAGATTACTCCATATCTCAGTGGAAAACTGAAATTTAATTTTATTCCAACAAAGCACACAAGTATTGAGTGGATTAGAAGCATTTTTTCATTTTTTGTTTTTCTTTTTTTTTAAGGAAAAAGCTCAGTTGTAAAATGTGCAGTTTTAGGATAGAGGGAGAAGCTAAAACAATTGGAGATTAAAATAAAACCTCTCACTGATCACTTCAATGTAAATGAACAATTTCCTTCCTGTTTTTCTAACAAAGTAGCATTGATTTTGTGGAATTAATCCTGTGTTTCCATTTCCCTTGGTGCACATTGCATGGCTCCAAGGGAGGATTTTCCTGGCATCCAAACCACCCAAATGCTCAGAAGTAATTTTGAATACAGCCCGTGGGAGATCTGGGATTCTCTAAGTCAAATCTAAACTAAGAGCAGCTTTTCCTGTCCCCACCTTAAAAATCCGTAATTCTGATGCAGACCTGGAATTACAATTCTAGTTAAATCTTTGATGTTTATGAGCTTTGGCTGCAAGATTTCCCAGCTCTCCTGCTTGGAATTAAAAGGAGAGATGTGGATATCAGGGCATGGTGTGGAGGCAGGAGAAGAGTGTTGCCATTGCTGTTGGATGGGGAGGGGGCTGTGCCTGGCAGTGCCAATTGAATTTCCCTATTTTCTTTCCAGGTCTCTGTGGTCAATCAGCTGGACATGCAAGTGATTGTCTCCAACGTTCCTCCCACCCTCGTGGAGCAAAACAAAGACCAACTCATTGGGTAATCAATTTATTTCCTTTTCAAATACCAGACAATTCCCTGGTTTTGGGATTGGATGGATCAGAGGGTGAGGGAGGTTTTTTATCTTGTCAATAAGAGTCCCCAGACACCACACCACCAGCAGCTTCCAGGGGTCAGGTTTGCTCTTCTGGCCTCTTTTTGTAACACAGAGACAATTTTCTCTACTTGCTATCATGAAATTAGCTAATATGGGATAGAAAATGCTGTAGGAAATAGTCTATAACCAATCTTTGTCCTTTTTTTGGTCATTTCAATCAGTGATGAGTGGCATTTCTCAGATTCCCACAGGTCTGGTCTATCCTGCTTGTTATTGTGCATAGAATTTGAAATGCCTTGGGGTTGGTGGTCTAACCAGTCATTGAAAAAGTCTCTGAGTGCCTCACATCTTCATTGGGCTGGGAAAAATTCCCTGATGGATTTGCTCGTGGAGATTTGGGATACGTTCCCCTTTTCTCCCTCTCTTTTGGGCCTGGTGTGTGTTGGCTCTGAGAGATTTGAACATCAAAACCACCAACAAAGTTGTTCAGACTGAACTCACAGGGATTGCACTTCCTGGAAGCAGAAATAACTTTCTGAAGGGAGGGATTGCCTAGAAATAGGAATAATTTCCTAAAATGAGCTGTTTCCTAGAACTAGTAATAACTTCCTGAAAGGAGGTATTGCCTAGAAATACAAATATCTTCCTGAAGGAAAGTATTGCCTATAAATAGGAATAATTTCCTAAAAGGAGGTATTGCCTACAAATAGGAATAACTTCCTAAAAGGAGGCTCTACCAAGGTGGGGTCAAGCTCTTTTCTCAGGTAACAAGTGACAGAAGGAGAAGAAACAGCCTCAGGCTGCACCAGGGGAGGTTTAGATTGGATTTTAGGGAGAATTTCTTCATGGACAGGGTGGTTTCAGCATTGGAAGAGGTTGTCCAGATGAGTGTTGAGTCCTCATGCCTGGAAGTGTTCAGAACCATGTGGAATTGGCACATGAGGGCGTGGGTTAGTGGTGAGCAGGGTGGTGGTGGTTGATGGTTGGACTTGGTGGCCTTGGAGGTCACTTCTAACCCAAACCATTCTGTGATTCTGTATTTCACAGTGAACAAAGCTTTGGAATGAGAACAAAGCTTTGGAATGAGTACAAAGCTTAAAAAACCCCACAATATTATCACGTTTTGAGTTCTCCAAATGATCTTTGAAAGTCTTTACCTTCACAAACACCATGGCCAGATCAGTGTAGCTGGAGAATTTCTTTTCTAAGAATAAGTTTTTACAGACAGTCTTTGCCAGAAGAATTACATCAACTTATTTTCAAATTGGCCCATTCGTTCCTGAAAATATTTGCAGAGAACAAATATCTTAAAAATAATTTTGTAGCTGTGTACAGAGGTCTATTTCACAAAGAAATCTATTTATTTCACTGCTCTCTTCAAATTTCTCATGTTTTCCTCCTAAATTTATAAGATCACCCTCTCCTTGTTTTTATATAGGTTTAATAATTCGTGCAGCCCATAAAAACAAAATAAGAATTTGTGATTTTTTTTTTTTTTTGTGTGCAACCACAGGGAAAGGGGAAACAAATTATTTGGAATCTCAGACCAAAGTAATTTTGCCACTTCAAATAATGCAGTAATTTATAAAATTTAATGTGTAATTAATTAACAGATAAAAACACTGTCATCAACCCAAGTAGGAAGTGTCCCTGCCTGTGGCAGGGGAGTTGGAACAAGGTGATCCTTAAGATCCCTTTCCAGCATAAACCATTCTGTGTTCTGTGAATTAAATTAGTCACTACACAAGTTACTCAGCTCTTTCTCCTCTCATTTTGGCAAATATTAATCCCTGAAAATAGAACATTTAGCCAACAGTTGGTGATGGGGAATGTTAGGGAGGGGGGTACATGAGTCATTTGTGAAATTACAATGATATTTCACAATAAAATAAATAGTGATTTAAACAATTTTGGAGAAGAAGTTATACCAGATCCTGTCATTTTCACAAGGAGTTATGAGGTATTAAGAATTATATAATTCAGTTTTTCCACACTCAGCACAGCCAGAGATGGGTGGGAGTTAATGGTCCATATAAAGGGAGCAAAGCAGGAAGAGAAGATTTAAAGCATCAATATTTGGCTTAGAAGTTTTTTGAGGAATACAATGGGCTTGTCTTTGCTGACACTTCCAATAGGATCTTTTGCAGTCACTAAAGTGTTTTCCTCCAACTGCTTTAATTTCATCAAGCTTTTCATACTCTCTGGGCTGCACATCAATGTCCCATTTGCCAATTCTCTTGCCCGCTTTAATTATGGCTGTGCAGAGAGACCCCTTCCTGTCTGCTGCAGGATGGGCAGAGAAAATAGGCTGAGGCTTCGTGGAAAATTCAGTGTGTGCTCCTCTCCTTCAAAAAACTTGGTGGAGACAGATGACAGAATGTTCTTGAAGTATGAAAGTTTCAAGGAGTGCTTGTTTGTTGGGCAAGAACAGCATTTCATGGAATCATAGCATATCCTCTGTTGCAAGCAACCCAGAGGCATCATTGAATCCCACTCCTGACATTCAACTGGAATAAAACAGCCAAAGTGGTTCTCAGAGCATTTAATTCTTTGGTTTTCAAGTGATGGCCACTTAAAGCTCTACCTGAAGTCAGATAAGCAAGACTGTCAAGAGAGCTCTGAGTTTCTCCCATTCTATAGGGAAGAGAAGTGTCTTGGGATGTAAATTCCTCTGTACACTCCTGTATAGATGAGATACCACATCAATTCCTCTGAACTGGAATAGTGGAGTGGCTTAAAATGAGAGTTTGGATCAAATATAGAGAATCCCAGTGTGGCTGAGGCAGAAGGAGTTGAGTGGGCAGCTGGTGTCACCTCCCTGCTCCAGCAGGGCCATCCCAGAGCACAGGGCACAGCATTGTGTGCACACAGCTCTGCCACAGCCCCAGGGAGGAGAGCCCCCAGGCTGTGTGGGCAATGTGCTCAGGGCTGGGCACTGCCCAGGGAAGAAGTTGTGCCTCCTGTGCAGGGCAATGGCTGGGCTCAGGCCCTGCCCGTGGCTCTGGTGCCATGGCTGGGCCCCGGAGCAGAGCCTGGGCCCTGCTCTGCCCCTCCCTGCAGCCAGGGACAGCCAGGCCTGAGGGCCCCTCTCAGCTGGGGCTCCTCTCCAGCCTGAGCAGCCCCAGCTCCCTCAGCCTTCCCTGGGCACCCAGAGGCTCCAGGCCCTTGCTCAGCTCCAGCAGCTCCTGGCCCTGCTGTGCTCAGCACCCAGAGCTGGACACAGCACTGCAGAGGTGCCTCCAGGGCTGCCCACAGGGCCACCATCCCTCCCTGCCCTGCTGCCAATGCTCTGCTGCTGCCCCATGGATATCAGGATCCCCAGGTCCTCCTTTTGCAGCTCTCCAGGGTCTCTCCTCTCACTTCAGCCATGCTTTTCTCAGTCAGTTTTTTGCTCTGAAAAGAATGGGACAGTTGCCCAGGTAAAGAAGTTCCATGCTGAACCCTCTAACACAATGCAGAAGTGTCCAGGCAGGCTTTTCCCTGAAAATCCAAATGTAGAATCAAGTGCTGATTCTTGGAGTTATTGCTGAAGGAGTTTTTTGGAATATGAATGTTGAACCTTTCAACTTAATGGTTTGCATATCTAACGCTGACTGCCATCATTCTTCAAAGGAACTCCACTTAATGCACAGAAACTGTGCTGCACTTAAAAGAGATGTTATAAAATACTACAGCAGTAAATACTGCTGTAAATTATAGATCATAATATACAGCACACATACATTGTGCATCACATAAGATTTTATGTCTAATCATAGTATATGAGATAATAAATTTTATATCTGGGAGTTGGAACACACAGTTCAGGGAAGTGTTTCAGACGTGGATGATTTCCCTGCAGTTGTGTTTTTTCTTCTCCTCAGTCCCTGAATTGGTAAAAAATGAGCTTATCTCAGCTGCAGGGTATACATCACTCAGTCTTGTTACTTTTCCCACAGGAGAAGGCACATTCCCATTCTCACTTTATGATTTTTGCCAGATAATTACTGAATTAAGTTTAATTACAGCTGACTGGACTGTGTGCCTGTTGGGGTGGTAGCAGTGACCTTGCCCTTGACCCCTTTCCACAGGTGGCACTTGGTTTCCTGCCCTTTATGAAACGTTCCTGAGTCACAGGTCCAGCTGTAGCTGCTTTATCCTTTACTCTTTACCGCTCTGACAGGAACATTTTGGGGTCACTTTGCTCCTGTCCCTCCACTCCACCTCCCCTCTTCTTTTTCTCTGCCACTTCTTCAAACTGTATTGTTTCATTCCAAATTAAATAGCAAACTTAGAAAATGAATAGGTTAGATAATAACAGAATTGATTGAATTAGATAAAATCTGATTAAATAAATAGATTAGGGGGACATTTGCCACCAACAGGCTGTCTCCTGTTTCATGTCCAGCTGGTCTGGCTTTGCTGGGAGAGTGTCCCAGGGCTTCACAGAGCCTGTTCCACCCTCTCTCCTGAGCAATCAGGATGATTAATAACTGCAGGCCACCTTTATTAAGTTGGGTAATAGAGACCCAAGCTTCTACAGCTCCAGCTTTTCCACTTCCCTGGCAGCTGGGAAGCCGTGGTTCAGCGAGCTCCTGCTCTCTGTAACTCCCAGGGTTGTTGTGGTAATGGATCTCTCCAAAGCTCTGTAATGCAGTGGATAAAGCTGTAAACTACTGCTTTCCCCAGGAATTGCTGACAATTGCAGGACCTTTTGTGCTGAGATTTGGAGATTGTCCTCGGGGTCAGAGGGGAGATGTCTCTGGGTATTATTCTCTGGATGAGCGCAATGTTCCTTCTGTGACCAGGACAAATGAGGATGAAATAAAAAGTTGGAGTGTGTGTAGGGGTTGTGGAGGGCAGGATTGTACAGGATGAGCACAAAGAGGAGGAAAGCAACCTCAGCAGTGTGTAAGAAAGCAAATTTCCTTTCTGGTGTGCAAACCAATCTGCTTGTAGTGGTGCTGGGGTGACAGTGGGACTTGAATCTTAAAGGCCTTTTGCAGCCTTAATTCTCTGCTTTTATAGGATTAGGATAAGTGGGTATAAAGGCATTGGCTCTGGGTTGTTTTCTAAATACTATTAATAATATTACTATGAAATATTATATATGTTATTCTATGCAGAGGGAATTGTCTCTGTGCTGCTCCTTCCTGCTGAACATATGTGTGATAGAAAAATAACCTTTGTGAAAGGCTATTTTATAAAAAAGTGGTGTTTTTAGGCTTGGAATAAACCCTAGGCACCACAGGATGAGCAGACCCTTCTCTGAGCTCTATTTATGTTGTAATAAGGAATCTGGGAGCTGGGGCTCCAATGTATCCCCCCAAATCTATCACTGACTGCACCAGAGGGGCTGGAATTGGTCCTTGGCTCTTTGGGAAAGTCCAGTTGAAAATCCAGTGGTTTCATTGTCAATTATTAATCCCACAAAGACTCCACACAGCCAGAATTTGGCTGAAGTGGAGCAGAATTGAGGAGTTAATTAAAGCACTTGAAAAGTCTGTATTGATGCTGATGGCGGGGGCTGGATGCTCTCAGCTCTGCATGGTGGCAAAATTTGTGTTTTCAAATACCTAGAATACAAAATTATCATTATTAGTGCACCAAGTTATTTTTGGGAACTAGAATTTCGGCCAAAAAATATGCAGGATATTGAATCTTCAACACTGCTCACTCCAAGTCTTTGGTAATCTGAATCCTAAAAGAAAAAATGTCTGTGGGCTTTTTTTCCCATTTCTTAAAATATTTTATGTGCTTCAAAAACACAATAGGTTTTTAAATTCTTCTAGAACTTCTTGCTGTGATGCCAGGGTGAGCCCCTAAATTAAATCCTGTATTCTCCAGGATCTTGTCTGCCTGGAAGGGAATACAGCAAACTCAGGTGTGGATATAAAAACGTGGACGTGACACTGAGAGCAGGCTGGGAATGTGGTGTCTTATCCCAGATTTTGAGGTTTCATTTGCTGTCTTCAGGAATGTTCTGAAAGCCCTTTTCCACTACCTACAGGGGATGTGCAGGAAGGTTGGAGATGGGATTTTCACAAAAGTGGGAAGTGCCAGGACACAGGGAATGGCTTCCGACTGCCAGAGAGCAGGGATAGATGGAATATTGGGAATATTGGGAGTAAATCCTTCCCTGGCAGGGTGGGCAGGCCCTGGCACAGGGTGCCCAGAGCAGCTGTGGCTGCCCCTGGATCCCTGGAAGTGTCCAAGGCCAGGTTGGAAGGGGCTTGGAGCAGCCTGGGATAGTGGCAGGTGTCCACTGGTGCCCATGGCAGGGGTGGCACTGGATGGGCTTTGAGGTCCCTTCCAACCCAAACCATTCTGGGACTTCATGGGCCAGAATTCCCCAGCTAAGGGACAGCTCAGCAGACCAACACCCCTGTATTATTTTGCCTTTCCATTTATTTTGCATCTAAAGATGAAAAAAAATCACCTCAGGATTTTCAGGGACCTTTGGGCCTCAGGATCCCTCAATGACAGAGCAACTCCTCTTGTCCAGTGTCACTGCTGGGAATTGGGAGAGCTGTGCTGATGGGGATGCATTGGGAGGCATTTCCCTCACTACTGAGCAGCTCCAGTGGACTTGGAGCAGTTGGAAAGGCTCTTTGCCTGTTCTGCTCCTGCTTCCACCTCTTACACACCACTTGGGAGGATGGGAATAAACCTTGTGGGATTAACAAGCAGCAGACTTATTTTAATTTGGACTGTGCTGATCAGTACAGCAGAGCTGTGGATGATGTTGTTACTTGAAAGTAGGAATCTTAAAAAAATTGTCTTTTGTGACAAGCAAGTGGCCATTTCCAGAGGAGTTCTAAAACACTACAGTGTTTTCAGCATCACAAGTTCAGCTGAAGGATTTTTCAAACAGCTCTATAGGGAATTGCCCTATTTTTAAGTGAATTCTTTAGCTGCAGGTTTTCAGTCTTCAGTGTGATTTTATTCTCTGTTTTAACCTAAACATGCAATGTGTGTGTTTCAAATTGAACACTGCTGCCATTCTGCTGTACTTTGTGGGGTTTCCTGCAATGTCAATGTAGCCAATGGCTGCAATGTACCCGTTTCTCAGGAAGTGATATCACAGAATTCCAGACTGGTTTGGGTTGGAAGGGACCTCAACATCCATCTCATTCCACCCCTGCTACAGGCAAGGACACCTTCCACTGTCCCAGGCTGCTCCAAGCCCCAAAGTCCAGCCCGGCCTTGGGCACTGCCAGGGATCCAGGGGCAGCCACAGCTGCTCTGGGCACCCTGTGCCAGGGCCTGCCCACCCTGCCAGGGAACAATTCCTTCTCAGTATTCCATCCATCCCTGCCCTCTGGCAGTGGGAAGCCATGCCCTGTGTCCTGTCTCTCCATCCCTTTCCCAAACATTCTGTTTGTTCTTCAGTTTTAACAATGTTTTAGACAAAGATATTGTCAAAAGCAATGAATTCCAGCAGGATGCCAGGAATTTCTGAGGAAAGGGAATGTTGTTACTGATTCTGACAGAAGTGACCCCACATTATAACTTTCCAACCTGGTGGAGCTTTTCTGTCTTGGGTGTAATAAGAGTTCTGTACAAGGAAACAGGGACAGGACAAGGGGAAAGGGCCTCAGGCTGGGCCAGGGGAGGCTCAGCTTGGACAGCAGCAGGAATTTCTGCATGGAAAGGCTGCTCAGGCCTTGGCAGGGGCTGCCCAGGGAGCTTTGGAGTGCCCATCCCTGGAGGTGTCCAAGGTTGGGCTGGAGGTGGCACTCAGTGCTCTGGGCTGGGGACAAGGTGGGCATTGGGCACAGGGGCGATTCTGTGATTCCATGAAAATCACCTGTTCCTGCAGCAAGAAAAGATAATTAAATGCTAATTATGGAGGCAACTCCTTTACACATTTGTTCTGCCTGACGCCTCGTGCCAAACACCCTTCTGAGAAGGTTTTTAGTCATTTACACTCCCATCGTGTTTGGTGGGGTTTTATAGTAATCTCCATATCCCAGATTGGTCCTGGCAGGTTTTCCCTGGGGGAATTATTGTTGCTGAGGTGTCTGTAACAGGTTCTCACCTTGGCTGCCAGTGCAGAGCATGCCAGAAGCAGAGATAAGCAGAGTTTTCCATATCTGCAAACAACAGGAGAGCTTGTTCAGAGGACACCACTCCACAAGCACCGTGTCAGCCAATCTGTATCCCTATTTTCTCTGCAGTAATTCCATATATTCACTCCTCAGGTATGACCTGGCTCTGACATACTTGAATTTTTCAAGATCTTATAGAAAAGCTTAAAAGCTTACAACAGGTTCTGAGGGCACACTAAATTTCCTCACAAAGAGAAGAGATGTTCCTTGGATAAATGTGAATCAGGAGTCTTAAAAAATCAGGAGCTGGTGGAAATCTTGTGTCAAAAGAAAAAAGACAACAGCAAAAATGTAACCTGGGAATGCAGAAGGTTCAATTGTTTGTGTTGAACAATTGACACCTTAAAGTCACTGATGTCCTTTTTTGTGGGAGATGTGTCTTCCTCCACACGCTGCTGCATCCTTGATGGATCAGACAACACATTCCCTGTAGTTCCCTTGCTTTTGCCTCCCAGCTCAGCTATTGGTTTTTGATTTTCTGATCATATCAATTACTCCAGGAAATTCTATATTTTCTTATAAGTTTAGATGGAACTTTTACACTTCCAAATGCTCTGGTTTAGGGCTCCCTCCTTTTTTTTTTTTTTTTTTTTTTTTGCACAGAGTTGATGATATTTGTATTTATGCCTTTGTTTGTAAAAACTCTCTGTGGGCTTTGAGTGAACCTCTCTTGGTCCCATGTTGGAAATCTCATCAACCATTAGCAAGTTTGGTTGTTGCTGGGTTTTTTTGTTGATATTGTTGTTACCTCTATATTCTATCAGCCTTTCTTTCCCCTGCTTGTGGAATCCTGCTGCAGTTTATTTGGTTTTATTTCCTGTGGTAAAAGTGTCAGCCCAATATTCCAATTTCCTCCTGCCTGTAAAACCTGGTGCCTTTTGGAGCAGCAGGTGTTGCAGCCCCCCCCAGAAACGTTGTGTGATATCAGAAGGCTGGATGAAATATCCCACCAAAAATCGTTCAAGTGGTTGTTTCTCTGGGGGAAAATTTATGGAATGCACCCTGTGGAAGGCTGGAATGGAAGTGCTGGAATCATATAACTTAATAAAAGGCTGACAGGGGGATTTTGTGTGAAATATAGGTGGTGATTCCCATAAGCCATTTAAAACTCAACTGGGGTCATAAATACAAAGAGCTGGACTTAAGGACACAATTTCTGAAGACCTCTCCAAGCACTGCTGAGCTTTTCTCAGGAGTTCAGCACTTCAGAGGTTATGTGGAGCAGCGATTCCTTTTTAAAAGTGCTCTGAAGGTCAAAATCCTTCTCACCCTATGGGTTTTGCCTATCAGTACCTCATTTGGGCTGAGGTCAGTGGTTAGCTGCACCAATCCATCACTGCAGCTTCCCAGCTCCTTCTTCCCTTTAGGATTTTGGAACGCTACGTCCAAGACCAGATTCCGGGGGCGACGGTCGTGGTGGAATCCATCGGAGCACGGAGGTTTGGGGATGGATATTCTGAGGAGGATTACACCAAGTCCGACCTCATGGTCTACGCCATCGACCCACAAACCAACAGAGCCATCATGAGGAACGAACTTTTTAAGTGAGTGTTCGTTTTGTTGATCTCCCTCTGTTTCCGTGGATTGTTTGGGAATCTGTTGGTCTGTTAGAGACTGGTTCAGCATAACAGGAGCAGAAAAATCCTTTGAAACAGTTGCTGCATGGATATGCCCTTGGGAATTTGCCACTTCCTACTTCAGTCCAGTGCCTTGGGCTAAATTGTCCCAATCCACATGATTCAGACATTGTTACCATGACAGCTTGTAATGGTAATGGGTTTTGTCCACCCTGTGGAGGAGCTTCCAACTGAAATTCCTGCAAGGAATTTCCTTGCTATGTACACAAAGTCCTGTGTGATCTTAGGCTTTGGTACTGCAGTGTTGACCTTCAGGCTTCCCATGGTTTCTGTGTGGAGCTTGAGGCTCCTTTTCTTTTCTTTTCTTTTCTTTTCTTTTCTTTTCTTTTCTTTTCTTTTCTTTTCTTTTCTTTTCTTTTCTTTTCTTTTCTTTTTTCTCTTCTCTTCTCTTCTCTTCTCTTTTCAGGGGAAAGGGAAGGGGTGGTTTGCACCTCATGTAAAACACAGACTGGGACATGACCTAGTGCACACCTCCACACAGGAGATCAGGCTCTTCAAAATGCAAATCAGGTTCTTCTTCTAAAAAAAAAAAAAAAACAAACCTTTTTTGGTTTGGTTTGCTTTATGGTTTTGTTTTTTTTGTTTTTGTTTTTTTTTTTTTTTGCACGTGTTCCACCTTGATGTTGGTTTTTCTCTTGGTGACAGCCCCACCAGGCTCTTCCTGCACTGAGCATGTCCTCAACAGCCTGGCAGGAAAAGGCTGCAAACCACAGCAGGGAAATGAGGTTGGAAAAGGCTGCTTCTCCTGAGCTCCTGGTGGAGTGCAGGTGAATGGCAGCATAGAAGAATTCTGCAGATATTCAGATTTGGTAGGCTGGGAAAAATCACTGAGATCAGTCTGAGCAAGTTTGGGAACTCCCCAAATTAATCCTGCTTGAAACATACCTGTCAGCAAAGCAACTGCACCAGACAATCCAATCTACTACAACTTGGGGGTTGTTACTGCAGGTTAATTCCCTGCCAAAAATTAGGCCTTATGTCTTTTTTTTTTTTTTTTTAATTTTTCCAGGCTCAGTTTTATTATAACTTCGGGTGCTAAATTAAAGAATCCATTGGTGCTTTTAATGTCTGGATCCCACCAAGGTCTAGGCTCATGTTCACATCATCCTCTGTATTTTTATTCTCGAGAAGTTGTGCTCTGGGCTATGTTTTAATTCTTTTAATCACTTGAAGTTTTCTCTGAACCCACTCCATTCTTCCAGCATCATTTTTCTGAAGTAGGAATATAAAAAAATTAATATTTTATATAAAAATGTATATGAAATCTAATTAATAGCAGTAACAGCTTTCAGGGGGGTAGCAATAGAGCCTCCTTTTTTCTCCTAGAAGCTGTTTTTAAGTATGTCCATGGGCATTCAGTCTTTACAGGCCTTCGTGATGCTCTGGATGTTTTTCTGGTCACTTGTCCAGTATTGGTTGTTCCCAGAATGGAGTCATTGTGATCTTTTCCCAGTTTTATTCAAGATTCTGACACCCTTTTCCTCCTCCCTTTGGAAAACTCTCAGTAAATTCACTGCTACCACGATATGAAAATCAGCTGTTATCTGAACAGGGAGGCAGTTGGCTCTTTAAATTCCAGGAAAAATAAACTTTTCCATTTGCAGACTTTCTTCATGGTCAGAAAAAAAAATGTCCCTCTTCATTTTGGCACCCTTTGAAAATATTGGAATGTCATTTTAGGGATGTTCAGGTGTCCAGTGAAGTACCCAGAGCTAAGATGGGTTAAAAATCAGATTTTCCAACAGGAAGGGAAGGGGGATTCATCTGAGAAACAACTTCATTAAAATGCTCCCTGTGCCTGCACACTCAGGTTTTTAGGGGTTTGTTTTCTTCTCTTCAAAGGCTTTTAACTATTTAAATCAGCAAAATCCCAGGGAATGCTTCCCTGACTTTAGGGTAGAGGTGAGTGGCTGTCAGCTCACTGGAATAAGGAGAGTTTTGCAGCTAGAGTTCCCAGGTTTTCACTGGAAAGTGGGAGAACCTCAGGAGATTTGAGCTAGGGATGTACCCAAATCCACAAAGATTTTAACTTACTAAAAAGATAAAGGTCCCTCCTGTGAGTTTGATTTCAGAGGGGTGGCTCAGGGTTCTTCCTGCCGTGATCAGAGGACAATTTAGCAGTGTTTGTCCCCTCAGTGGGACGCCACAAGTCCCAACCACCCTTCTGCCAGCCAGGAGTCTGCTCTGGATCTGACAGAAAAGGGATCAGGGGGAGAAAGGATCATTTCATAAACTGAATATGATGGGAGAAATGTGAATAAGTCCAAAAGACACAGAATATCCTGTTTTACTAAAAATTAAAATTTAAAAAATCCTATTTAATTAAAAAATAAATGTTTTACCTAAACATTTAATTACCAATAAGGAAGATAAATTCCCACAGGTGATTTTCCAAGTGTTCAACAATTCCATGATATATCCAGGACCAACAGCACAGAATTAGTGACTTCTGCCAGATTGGATTTTTATACAGCTCACCAAATGATTGTGTATTGGAAGATACCTGTGGCTTTTCCAGAATGGGCTTTTTTGGGAACACCTGCTGTGTTCCTGCTTCTAAAGCAGAGTGGAGGCTCTGATTTAACAGAATTTCTTGTGAACCTGTCACTGTTTGAAAACAATTATTTGTGAAGGTCGAATGCGAGGGGAATGGAGGATGAAGTGGAACAGCAGGTGGAGAGCTGCAGGGATACAGGCAGGACTCAGGATCCAAACCCAAAGCAGCTGGAGCTGGGAGAAGGGGGAGGACACAGCAGCTCACCAGAGCAGCTGAACAGAGTCACAGTTGTCACCATGAGAAACAAACCCCACTGAACCAAAGCATGAAGCTCCCGTAATACATAATATTAATCCCACAATAATTCCAGGGAAATGTTTGCCTGCAAAACCAAAGCATGATTTAGAAATCGTGGATGTAGCAGCCAGTGCCAGGGCGTGAAACCAACGTGTCTCTCAAGATGTGCAGAATTTTCCCTGTCCTGTACTTTGTAAAACTGATACACAACAAGAGATCCATATTTTTCCATCAGATTGTTATGATTGGTTACCTGCAGTTTTTATTAATCAGGGATCTCATAAAACAGAGTCCTTCAGATGGGGAAGAATCTCTGAGCTCATCAGGTCCAACACTTAATCCACCATTTCCAACTCCACCACTAAACCATGTCCTCACATCCACACATTTATGGAAGACCTCCAGGGATGGGCATGCCAAAGCCCCTGCCAAGGCCTGAGTACCCTTTCCATGCAGAAATTCCTGCTGCTGTCCAAGCTGAGCCTCCCCTGGCCCAGCCTGAGGCCCTTTCCCCTTGTCCTGTCCCTGTTCCCTGGCAGCACAGCCCGACCCCCCCTGGCTGTCCCCTCCTGGCAGGGAGTTGTGCAGAGCCACAAGGTCCCCCCTGAACCTCCTTTTCTCCAGGCTCAGCCCCTTTCCAGCTCCCTCAGCCCCTCCTCCTCTGATTTTTGCTCCAAATCTGTTTGATTACACCCCAAAAATGGGTCTGAATAGCACCTGTACTTCACTATGTCCTCCCTCTTCCACAAACCCTAAAAGACTCTGAAGCCACTCAGATAATTTCCTAGACTGAAACGTTCAGCCTCCTTTCCTATCTTATAAAGGGAAGAGGCTTTGATTTATTGGAGCATAAAAACCAGTTGAATGCAGCAAATTCCTCCTGCATAAATTAAGTGGAAAATGTCCCCTGTTAAAAAGAAACTGTGCAGCTCCTGCACAATGTGTCAGGTTCCATCACAGAATAAATGCTCATGGCTGAGTTACGAACCTGTTAAAAAGGCTCTGTTGGGAAAATGCCAGTGGAATTTCAAGGGAGAGATGGTTAAAATCATCCAGGGATTTAATGTGTTCTGCTGGGAAGGCTTTTGCCAGCTCAGAGGATGTGGGACATGCACCAGTGACATCTAGTGAGCAGCAAGAGAATGGTTATATCCACTTTATGCCATCATTTAGCTTGGAAAAGGGATTTTTCGCAAGTACCAAGGAAATGGTTTGTGGAAGACGTCAGGGATGGGAATTATTCTTCCAGACATCTTTGTGAGGGTGGGGGTGAGCAGCCTCTTTGCCCTCAGTATCGTGAAACCAGCCCAAATTCATCATTCAGGATGAGCTGTTCTGCCTGTGATGAGATCCAGTTCATCCACTACACACCCAGAGCAGAGTGGATTCTCCGCAAAAATCCAAAACAAAAAAAAAAATCAGGGACAAGAAATGCTACGAGGATTTATAGGGAAATTAATCTGAGGGGAAGTCAATTACTACTATTAAAGAAATTACTACTATTAAAGAAATGGCCCTTGCAGAGTAGAATTTCAGTCTCATGATCAGAGTAAGGAAATCAAAGCTATCTCAGGCTTTCTTCAGACATTCAGCATTTATACACAAAAATACTTACAGAAGTTTTTTGTTGTTTTTTATTTGACATTTTCTGGAGGTTTTTTCCCCCCTCGTCTTTCTCCAGGAGAACCGCTGTATGTGTAAGGATCTGGAATTCTGCTATAGCTCCCACCTTTCAGGATCCTCCATCCTAACACATCTCCTGCTTTGGTCTTTGGAGCTGGGCAGCTTGTGAGACACTCAATCCTCACTTCTGGAGTGATCCAAGGATTTTTATTTTTTTTCAGAAGTTGAAGCCTTGGACAATGTATTTTTGTCCAGACAGCCAAAGAATTTCCCTAAGGAGCTGAGCAAATCCTCTAAAAATTGCCTGATTTTAGGGTAACAGCAACCATGGAATCTTTTCCACCATTCCAAGGCTGGAAAAGACATCTGAGGTCATCGAATGCAACATCCCCAGCACTGCCAAGGCCACTACTGCCTCATGTCCCCAAGTGCCACATCCACAGGTTCTTTGAAGGCTTCCAGGGGTGGTGACTCCACCACTGCCTTGGTGATCTTTTGAGGAGAGTGGTCCTTAGGGATGTGTCCAGGAAGGGTTGGTTGATCCTCGGGATCAAAGCAGAGAGGGAAAAGCACAATGCAAGCTCTTTGTGATGCCAGCAAGAACTTTGTGCCCCTGGAAATCAGGATAAGCTCAGTTTAGCCCTCCTTTTCAGTGTTTAAACTGTGTCCTGGTGTTAAGTACATTGGAATCGTCCCTGGCACCAGGATAACAGGGAATTGCCACTATTCCAAAACTCACAAAGGTGACGTATGCACTTTATTGGGCTATTAACCTGCCCTAATTCAAACTCTTTTCATGACCTTGGCCCTAATAGCTGGATGTTTTTGCACCCTTGAAGGTTCCTGGATGGCAAACTGCTGGATATCAACAAGGAGTTCCAGCCCTACCTGGGCCAGGGCGGGCGAATCCTGGAGATCCGCACGCCGGACGTGGTGGCCAACGTGAAGAAGCAGGCGCAGGCCGTGGGCTACACAGAGGGGGCACTGCTGGCCCTGGCTGTCATCATCATCCTGTGCTGCATGCCAGCCATCCTCATCGTCATGGTCAGCTACCGGCAGTGAGTACCCTCCTCCTCCTCTCCTCCTCCTCTCCCTGGGCTTGTAACCTCACAGTAGAGGTGCTGCAGTTCATAGCGGAGCCGCTTCAACGATTATTCATCTTTTTGAGATGAATTTCTATTTATTGTTGCCTATTTCTATAATATTTTGTATGTGTTATGTAGATTTCTATTACAAAAATAATTTCTGGGTTTAATCCCCTTCTCATTACAAGGGCTGCTCATTGCTTAGTGTGATGAACATGGGAAGGGCATACTGGGTTTCCTAACATGGTGCAGGATTTTTGTGTCAAAACACCAGCTCAAAACCCAGATGCTGGACACAGAAGTGATGATTCAGAGCTGAATTCCATACCAAAAATAAAAAAGATTGAGGAAAAAGGTGCTTTTTCAAGAAATTAATCAAAAATCAAATTAGAGGATTCCAGTGTTTTGCTTAAATCCTAAAATATTTTTTCCTGAGCTTCTTAATTGCAAATGTTTCCTGGAGAGTTGGTTTTCTGCCATTGTGGGGCAACATAGGAGATAATTTTTGATATTTCCTCTTGGCTGTTATACACTGAAGAGATTCCAGTAACTGGCTGATAAATTAATTCAAATCAACATCTGCAACAAGGTCCTTTCAACAAAAATTTTCAGGTCTACTCATATTTAAAATCACTGCATTTGGACTTAAAGGCTCTGTATCCATTAATTTATTTTTATATCTTTCTTTATTTTTTTGTTTATTTATTCATAGATTTATTCTCTAATTAAAAATTATTTTCATAAATTTGCATATACATTATGTGTTCATAGCTTTATAAATCCACTTATTCACTGATTTATTCTGTAATTAATGATTACATTCTGATCCCCTTTTCTCCTTTTTGGGTGAAGAGAAAAAGCCTTTTAAAGAAATTTGGAAGAGCTTGACCAACTTCTGCACCATTGGGATGGCAAATCATTTCCAAACTGCTCTTCCTCTCCCAGAATTCTAAGGAAAAATTGCTTCCATGAGCCAGTTCATTTTGCAATTCATTGGTGGCTGTTATCTGAATTGCAGATTCCTTAAAGAAATGAAGCAGCCTCATTTTTCCTTGGCATCTGTTAGATTTTCTAAACATCATCAATCTCTTTTAGGAGCTCTCAGGAATCTGCTTAAATTCATTTCGTCCAAAAATCCCATTTTTCCCACCAAAAATCTGACTTGGAGTGGGATTTATAGCAGCCCATTGTGAATAAATTGTATTTTATGGAGAGTGCCAAAGAAAATGAAAGGAATTTTAGAGTAAAATCCTGAGCCTCGTGGTTTGTTTTTGCATTCCAGCCTTTTTCACTCCTTTTCCAAAGGAATCTCAGTATTTTTCGTAAAATATTTTTTTAGTAATATATCTAAAAATTATTCCTTTGAAATCCAGTATCCAGCACAAACCTTTAAGGTACTTATAAATTATTTATTATTTATTAATCACAAAAGAATAACATCTTCTAAATAATAACCAAAAATGCTGCTCCTTCATTATTAAAAGTATTTTTATACAGTTTTGAAATATGCTAAAATGAGAAAATATAAATAAAATAATGATTATATTATTTATATTGTTATATAAAAATAATATAAAGAAACAAGTCTAAAAATGTGCCTGCTTAAAAAAACTGGAGAAATATTCATGTTTTCCTGTCTTGTTTTCATTCCCTGCTGTAATTCCTATTTCTGCTGACTACAGAATAGTTTCCAGGGAATCAAAAATAGCGGCCAAATGCTGTTCAGCTCTGGAAGTTCTGATTCTTTAAACAAGTCATTAATTCTGGAATTTGATGTGTGGAATAATTAAGTAGCCTGTAGTTTATTACTCCTGTTAGAGTCACTGTTATGGGCAGTTGTTGGAAGTAGAATTTATTTAACCTTCCTTTTTATCTCTTTTTTTTTGCAACCAAACAGATTCAAAGAGTAAGTATTTATTTCCAGCTTTGTTTCTTCCAGCTTGCACAGGAATACTGACAAATTTTGTTCTCAACATTTATTAAATGTAAGGGGTTTTTTTAATTCCTATGCTCAACTTGCTCCTGAACTCCTGGTGTGATGAGTTTAAAAGTGATTTGTTTTTATGGCTACTCGGTGTCATTGGGGTATATCAGGCACATCACCCTGGTGGTGCTCCCCACACGAGGAGCTTTGTTTTCTAGACAGGGAACAGAAATTTTTTCCACAGTGATTTTACTCCATATAAAAAAAATTAACTGAAAATAAAATTTTAAAAAAAAATCAGGAAAAGACATTAGTTGAACAGAAATTTCCCGGCCAACTCCATTAAGAAAAAAACGAGTTGTCAGTGGACAAGGGGGAATGGCATCAAACTGAAAGAAATAGATTTACATGGGATATTGGGAAGGAATTGTTCCCTGGCAGGGTGGGCAGGCCCTGGCACAGGGTGCCCAGAGCAGCTGTGGCTGCCCCTGGATCCCTGGCAGTGCCCAAGGCCAGGCTGGACTTTGGGGCTTGGAGCAGCCTGGGACAGTGGAAGGTGTCCCTGCCCATGGCAGGGGTGGCACTGGATGGGCTTTAAGGTCCTTCCCACCCCAAACTATGCTGGCATCTGGGAAGCTCTGGGATTCCACCAAAACAGAACAACCAGAAGCTGAAAAATCCAGAAGAAGATGATCAAGTTGTTACACTGATGAAGACAAAATCCAGGGATATTCATTAACCGCAGGGCAAGAACATAGAAAACCCCACATTTTGGCTTTCTTTGGGGCGTGTTTTGGGGTGCTCCTGATGAGTGTTTCTCCTTCCTCCCGTGGCTCTCCAAAGGCGACAGGCTGAGTGTGCCAAGACTGCGAGGATCCAGATGGCTTTGCCAGCAGGAAAACCGGCCGGAGCCGCGGCCAACAACCTCTATGAGGAGCTTGGAGACAGCACCATGTGAGTATTCCTTGAGATCCATCCAGAAAATCACTGCCCTGGGCAATCTGGGATAGTGGGAGGTGTTCCTGTTCGTGGAATGGGATGGGTTTTAAGATCCCTCCCAATCCAAACTATTCTGGGATTCTCTAAAATCACTTCATGCAGTCTCTTTGCAAAAGGTTTCCTTCATTCCCCAGCTGCTTGGGGTTCTCCAACATCCAGAAAATAAATAGGCTGGCTCTGGAAGGAGGGAAAAAACCAATTTAATCTTCTTGTAATGCATAGGGCAGCCTTTAACAGACTTTAAGTGGGCAAAAAGGTCTCACCAGATGTTTTTCCTAAGAGCAACATCCCACAGCAGGTCAGTGCTGCCAGGATTGGATTCCTTGGCACATCCAGGCCAGCACTCTGCATTTTCCAAAGCTGTTAACTAAACACATCCAATAAAATTCATTCTTATCCATTGCATTCATCTGAAATGATAATTCCCTGAAAATTGCTGCCCCAAAGTCTTCATTTCCTATAGCAAGATGTGTTCAGTTTGTTGGGGCTTTTTTGTTCTAAATTTAAACCTGTTTAAATATTGAAATTAAAGTAACTATCAAAGCAGAGAAACCCCTGGTAGCTCAATAAACTCATCTTTTACCTCTTACATGCTCATAAAATAATAATCTTGCAAGACTGCCTCTCTTTTCATGCCTCTGTAAACTTGAAGTTGATGGACTCCAATAACAATTTAACTCTCAGTAGGAAAATATTCCAGCCAATTATTATTTGTCTGATACTGAGGGGTTGTTTGATAAGCTTTGCCACACTTCCTCATCTCTGTTTGTACTTGAAAACCAAGGAGTGCTGAAGAGCCCAGCTTGAATAATATTTGAGCAGGTAGGGAGTGAGTGGATGGTGGGAATGAGGATTGCTCTGTTTTCAATCATGATTTGTTTTGCCCAGAAAGTTGAAATTTTTCAGCTGCTGTGAAGGAGTTTATAAAATGTTAGAGGGCCATGACAGAGCTTTAACTCTTGGACAACTGGGTGCAGTCTCTGCATGTGGAATAATTTCAGGGCTTGAGCTTTCCTGGTTGAATAGAGGGCTAAAAAATGTTGGGACTAGGAAGAGTTTCTCCCAAGGGCTGAATTTTTTGCCTATTGCCTTTGTCAAGTTATGCTTGGGCAGGAAGTGAGGAAAAATATGTGAAATAAAGTTTTTTTGGAATGGGAGCACTTTGTGAGTCACATCTGTACCCTTATGGAGGGAGGTGCCATCTGGATAAAATTCATCTTTTTTTTACATTAAACCAAATTTCTGCTGAAATTAATTATCTGATGCTAAACCCAGAAAAGGCCTCGCTGTGCTTTATTTTATCTGCAAAGGTTTTTTGGGGTTTAGTACTGCCCCAAAGAGGTGCCAGTTCCCACATCTGCAGTATTGACTTTGAGGCTTAGCTTTATGTTAATTGGGACAAAAAATAGTCTTCATTGCACCAAAAAGGTGCTGTAGTTATGATATTTTCTCTCAGATGTCTTTCCATACAACCAAGGCTTATCTGTCATGCTGAGGAACTGATTAAACACAAAAATCCTTCAAAGATAAATCAAAATCCATAAGATTTGCAAGAAAATAACAGGCTTCAATAAATATCATTACAAATTAACTTTTTCTTCCCCATTAAATATTTTGCTTCAGGGCACAGGAATACCTTAGGAAATTCTTATTTGGGAAAAAATCTTTTATTGACATTTTTCTTGAGTTTTAGCACGTTGTTCCCTGTTTTAGTTGTCCTAAGTCTGTCATCTTTCATTTGCAGTGTCTTGTTTGCTTTCTTTGGTGTTTATAGCAAATGAAATGGAACAAAGCTCTTTAGTTTTAAATCTGCCTTGTCTCACCATTTTCATTTTTCCCTGTCTCTGGATCCTTAGGCATCAGTAAGTAAGCTTATTTCATTTTCTTAATATTTGTAGCTGGTAGAATATACTTAATTTTCCTTCCAGCAATTCCCATCCAACCTTGCAAGGTGAAGTTCATTTTTTTTTTTTGTCCATTGAGCAGGAAAGACATTTACTGGGAAGTTCCAATACTTCTGTGCTTCTTTATCCCTCTTCTTGGAAGCAGAGAGAGGAGGGGTGATTGCTGAACTTGAAGGGCATTATTTCTAAAGCCAAAGGGTCAAAAAAAAAAAAGCCAAACTAACACTGAGTGTTGCATGAACAGAGATTTGCTGGGAGTTCATGGAATTGTGGCTGGGTTTAACCCTTCCTTGGCTGTTAATTCCAATCCCATGCAAGGCCTGTGGAGTCTTTGAGCTGACAGAACCTGAACTCTCTGATCCTCAGTGATGGAAACAGCCCCACACAAACTGAAAAACATGGTGGGGTCACCTCAGCTCTCAGAGGCCTCATGTGGAGCGAGGAGGAGGCTGAGGAGCTTTTGAAATAATCTGCTCCAGTGGCAGAAAGGTGGTGGCACCTTGCATGAGCCTTCTGCTGGAGGGGCTCCTTCAAGTTCAGTCGCTGCTTCTCTCGCCTCTCAGTAGATGCAGTGCTTGCCTGACCTCAGAGTTGGCTGATTCAGAATTCAGAGTTCCTTTATAGAGGGACTTGGAGCTGCTGAAGAGAGTGCAGGGGAGGCACCAGGATGAGCAGAGGCATGGAGCAGCTCTGCTGGGAGGAAAGGCTGGGACAGCTGGGGGTGTTCACTGGAGAGGAGAAGCTTTGGGGTGACCAAATTGTGGCCTTCCAGCCTGGGATAGTGGAAAGTGTCCCTGCACATGGCAGGAGGTTGGAGCTAGGTCATCTTTAAGGTCCTTTCCAAACCAAACCCTTCTGGGATTCTCTAATTATTGAGGGAAGTTAATTATTTTTATTCATTCAGCCCAGAGGAAGCCTTAAGCACACTCAGCTCTGGCAAATTGCAGTGCTTGGAGATAATTTATTCACTTTGTGGAGCTTTGCTGGGTGTTTTTTGCAAAATAAAAATGAGAGAATTATCCTTGGGTCCTGTGCAGGAATTCCAGTCCTCCTGGCTCCCTGGAACATTGGGAAGCTGAGGGTTCCCTGCTTGGGTTGTCCCCTGATCACAACAGGAAACAAAAGTGTTTTGTTATTAAATACAACCCTCAGGGGACTTGTACATCTTAAATAACTCCAAGGAAAAAGAAGATCACTTAATTAACTCCTTCTAGGTACTTAAATTTCCCTTCCAATTTTGCTAGGGACTATTTAACCACCAGAGATTCATTTCTTATTAATTTGGATTTGGTTATGTGTTCTGAGATATGAAACAACTCCACCAAACCCACAGAATGATGTGACCAAGAGATCCAAAACTTCATCTTCCAACATTCACAGAATCATGGAAAACTCCATTTTTTAATTCTAATCTTTCAAAAAAATTCAAATTTTTGTAGAGACAAGGTGTAGAATTTTTAACTCAGAACTTGTGTGAAAATACTGGACATCTCTAAGCCACTAAGACCAATCTTAAATTATATTTTAATTTGTGCAGGTAGATAAGATTGCTGCTCATGTTGTACTTTAGCTCTGCCTCACACAGGCCCAAATCTTAAATTTCTCACAGTTTAAGAGAAAAATAAATCTCATTCCAGCCTGTGGTGAGCATTACTTAAAATAGGTCTCAAAGGGCACTTTTCTAGCAGGCAGTTTGGGGCTATTCCTTTTAAAATATTTTCTTTTCAAATCTGATCAGAAGGTTGTGGTATTAAAAATATTTGAGGGAGGAAGTTAATGAGGGACTGGGAGGTGATAGATGCAGTCCAGAAAGTGGTGAGACCTCCCACTTTTGGTGTAGAAATTCGATGTTACCCAACCGCAGGGGCTTTTCATTGCGAGCAACATGGTGAAGAGATGAAATTCATACACACAAAAGATGAAATTCATTCACATATTGATACTTCTGTGATGTTTGGTGCTTCTAGGTGGATAGGCCACAGTATTAACTGATAATTTTGAAATCTAGGAGGTCTTTTTAACAAGAAGTGAAATTATTTTTTAACTCACCAAGTAGCTATGCAGCTTCAAATTAAAGCAAGCAGCAGCTTGTTTTAATTTTTCTTCCTTCCCCCTTAAAGAAGATGCAAAAGTAAATGTCTTGCCAGTAGTAGATGTGCTCCTGCTGTTGGGTTGTAGTTTGCTAGAAGTGATTTAATGGCTCTGATTCATGTCATAAGTTCTTTTTTCTCTCTCTCATAAGTACCTATGTCCATGCATGTTTCCTCACATGTGATTATCTTCTTTTCTTTCAAGTCTTTTTCTTCTCTACCATTTCCAACAAAGCAGGGGAAAAAAGTCAGTCTTAGAAGAAGGAGACCGACAGAGAGTTATAAGCAGCTTTGCTTCCCGTGCTATAGAGGCTCACAAGCAATCCAATATCAATGGATCCCTGAACAATAACCTCCCCAAATCCTCGAGTAACATCACTTTTTTGTCCGATGAGAACCCGCTAACCACCCGAAACCCGCTTTATGTGGAAGGTCTCCCTCAAAGCCCCACTGCCTCTGTGTTCCTACGGAAAAGGAACGATACTTTAGATACTCTTTCTCCTTCAAGCCTGGCCTGGAGAGAGGCCTCTTTTGGGGGCAGCCACCGGGCATGGACAGTGCCCACTCACCTGAGCAGGAGACACATGTCAGGGTCCCTGGCCAGGCCGGTTATCATGGACCCCATCCAGTGGCAGCAGCAGAGACTCACAGCCAAGCAGGAAGGAGCTGAAAACCCCGATAGCAGTGATGATATCAGCAGCCCACTCTTCCAAAAGATCAGTGGCCCCAAGCTGACTGTGAAGGAGAAGGCGAGGCAGTTTGAGGCGCTGCAGGAAATGAAGCAAGTGAGGTCTCCCGAGGTGAAGTCTGCGCGGTCGCCCACGCACAGTGCCAGTGTCCAGGAGGGAGAGAGTGTGCCAGAGCAGTCTCCCAAAAGTGTGGTGGCTTCTCCCCGCCTTCGCTCCTCCCCTCTGTCCTCTCCAACTCCTTGTGCTGAAGGAGTTGAAGCAGAGGCCACCTTGGTCCCCGCTGTAATCGTCACTCACCATGACAACCCTCAAGAACATTCTCCTCCACCGACTCGCAAACCAACTCCTCCGTCTTCTAGGATAAAGAAACCACTTTGCCAAAGTTTTCTAGCTCCTCAGACCAAAGAAAATGTAGAAAGTATTCCAGATCCACCTAAAATTCCCCCACCTCCACCTCCACAGCTGCCACCTCCACTACCACCACCACCTCCATCCCCTCCTCTGTTGCCACCACATCCTCCACCTCCACCTGCAGTTTCTCTTCCTTCTTCTTCTTCTTCCTCTTCTTCCTCTCCATCTCCTCTTAGCACGCAGCTCCTGTCCCCTGCCAAGCATTCCAAATCCCCTGCCAAACAGCCAGCTGTCCCCACCCCGGCCGCAGTGCCAGAGCTTCCTCCCCGCAGGGAGCTCAAAGGAATTCTTAAAAACATTCAGAATTTGGCCGCCATCGAGAAGTCGGTGGCGAACATGTACAGCCAAATAGACAAGAACCACCTGCTGCCCAAGCACGTCCCCAAGCTCAAACCAGCCTCGACCCCGGAGCTCCCGACTCCAGAAGCTGCAGCCGAGCACAATCAGCAGAATGGGAACTTGAGCTCTGTTGTGGAGGAGCTGGAGAAACGCTTCCCCTCCCAGTCGACAGCTCTGTAATGCTCACAGGTGGATGTTCCCTGCTTTTTTTTGAGTGGGAGGACTCTAATGCAGCGCACAGTATCTGCCTCAGACTCTCCAGAAATCCTGACTCTCCCTCTTTTCTCTGCTGTACACAACTTTACCCCAAATGGAGAGACGAGACACTGTCCTTCCCATTCGCTCGGAAATTTGTGATGTAAAATACAATTCTGCAAGTTGTTTTCTCAGAACTGCATCTTGCTGGTTCTTAGTCCGTTTCCTGGAAATTCTTGGGGGAAACTTTCCATTTTTACCCAAGGATGTGGCATAAATGGCAGCAGGCTCCATACTTCTCTAAGCAGCCTTCACTGTAGGTAACGTCAGTCAGATTTTCCTGCAGCTGTGATTGGAATCTCTTGCTTTGCCCATAAAAAGGAAGGAATTTTCCCCACCTGGAAGGAATCTTCTGCCACATATTGGGCATCAAAGCAAGGAAGGCCTGGGAATAGCAGGCTCAGCTTTGGTGAGCCGGGTTATTGGATGGGCCTTGAGCAACTTGGGATGGTGGCCCTGCCCATGGGATGAGCTTTAAGGTCCCTTCCGACCCAGGCATTCCATAATTCCATACTGCATCTCCCCGCTCCATGGGCTCTGCTCTGCTGACATTTTCTGGCAGCTCAGTTCCTGTCTGCAGTCAGAAGAAGGGTTTGCTCTTGGTTTCTCAGCAAATACGGCTGTGTCCCCACTCCTGTTCTCCATCTTCTGCCTTCCATTGCATTTTTTTTATATTGTGACTGCATGTGAAAAGTTTATATTTTCTAAATTCCTTTCATGTACAAAGCATCTGTTGTTTGTTTTTTATGATTTTGCATGTGCATGTTGTTGCTGTCTCTCTTTAATTTCCATGCTGGTCTGTCACAAGCTGAAACATCTCACTTAAATTGTAATAAAGTCACTCTGATTAGTGTCACCAGGTGAAGGGTTTCCAAGTACTTGTAAAAATCCAGATAATGTGGATTTACTTACCAGCTTTTTTGCTCGCAGTGGTCTAAATCAGATCTTTACATTTCCATAAATATGTCACTTATAAATGTATATATAAAGTAAATTAGCTTGTCCTTTGAAAAAATGGTAAGTAAAAGCAGTTTGGGCATTTAAATGTTTGGTTCAACTTGCAAGTTTCCTTTCAGTCCTTTGCCAAAATCTAAAAAGTTCAATATGACAACTTTGAAAAACCATCTTGGGAAAGGCAGATATTACCTAATGAAGCAAAATGAAAACTTCTGTTCACTATTAATGCTGTAATTCTGAGCAAAAAGGTAATTAATTCTTTATCAGACTGTTTATCATTTCCATGGTGCTTGGCTTTTTCTCTTTTCTCCTGTTTGTTTTTTTGGATTTTTTTTTGTTTTGTTTTGTTTTTGAAGCCTGCAGTTAGAACATGTGTGGATGCTTCAGTCAAAAGCTGCTCAAGGTAGTTTCTCTTTGTTTGTCCCAGTGCCAAACTCCATGAACTTCATCCCACAAGTTTTGCTGATCCATTAGAATTTTCCTTTACTTAAAACCCTTGTTGGGATAGGTTGTAGGATCAAGCTGGGTGTAGGAGTGGCTAAATGTGTGAGGGGACGGATTATCCTATTGTCCTATTTTTGCTGTAACAGAATCTGTGTCATTTATGAGATGTGCGCCTTTTTGATGCTCAGTTCTCCAAAAGTGGCACAACTGCAATGTTTTAATCATATCCCCAAAGCTCAGCACATATTAGGTAGAGAATTTTTAGGGTAGAAGAGCCAGAGTGGGAATATGACTTAAATGTTCCCTTCTGTGTCCCGGCCATGTGCCTGGTGAGGGGACAGTGGGAAGAGGGCAGAGATGGGCACGAAAAATTATTGGGCTGCTCATGTTCAGGCTGGATCAACCCCAAAGACAGAAATTTAAATTTAAGCACCCAGGTCCCACATTAGAGCTTGTAAACAGCTGCTGTCCTGCAGATCTTTACATCCCCAGTGAGATATAACACGAATGGGACCTGATTTTGTGGTGTGTAAGGTCACATAGCAAAAGTGGAGGTGTTCAGTCATTCACAGCATAAACTCCCATGGTTCCATTTGGCTACAACTGATTGGGATGTTCCTTAAGTAGAAGGAGTGGACATCACACAGAAATTTCACTTTGGATATTTAACTTCATCATTTCAGAACAGTGTGGGAGGGGGTCATGACAATCAGCTCTTCTCTGATGAGGAACATTTACTTTCTCATTCTGGAAATCTTTATGAAGTTGAAAACTCTACAAAACTGGATTTATTTTGTCTGGATATAATGCAATCTTTGTACTCCTGCTGCATTTTTTTCATAGCCTTTGTATAAAAGATTACTCTGTTAGACTGGGAAAGAAGCTGTACCAGGAAATTCAGTCCCATTGAGATGTCTGAGTGGTGCAGGGGAAATTGTTTTAAACCAGAAGAGAGATTTAGATGGGATATTGGGAAAGAATTGTTCCCTGGCAGGTTGGAGAGGCCCTGGCACAGGGTGCCCACAGAAGCTGTGGCTGCCCCTGGATTTCTGGAAGTGTCCAAGGCCAGGCTGGACATTGGGGCTTGGAGCAGACTGGGATGGTGGAAACTGGGTGAAGGTGGAAGAGGATGAGCATAAAGGTCCTTTCCAACCCAAACAATTCCATGGTGCTGCAGTTCTACAAAGCATTAGATCCGGTATAGGAGTTGGTAGCAAGTTGAACATCTGTAATAATTTATATTTATATATAATTTAGTCCTCCCAGGTTGTCTGATTTGGTCAGTTGGGATCCTCTGTGACCCTGGATGTATCTCTCATCCTTTCATCATCACCTTGACGGGGCCAAATCCTGCTGAACAGGAGCAGAGATGGCATCAGTGGAGAGCTCTTCCACGCAAAGCTGGAATTGAACCACAGTGTTATCATTACTCATCCTCCTTCCCAATTTGTCCTCAGTTCCAGCTCTGAACTGCCAGAAAATCTTCATTTTAGGAGCCAGGGCAAACTGCTAAGTAGTTGTTCCCTCTGAGGAGTATCTGTAGTATTTGGGATTTGGGATGATTTTGCTTTTGATATGAAAAGAGATTTAAGTTATGGAAGAGCAGACACCTGCTGGGGTGCCAGGAAATGCTGCTTTAGGCAAATCCCAGTTCCTCTAACCTCTTTTAGCAGGGAAAGGGTGGCACATCTTGTCCACGTGACTTCATTCTGGCTTTGTCTCTCCCCTCAAGTACCAGCTCCCTGCTCTGGCTGTCCTGTTACCCCACATCCTCACAGGCTCCATGGCCTCGCTTCCCATTCCACACAGAAGATTCCCAGACTGCACTGAAGTCTGGCTGAGAGCATTTCCCAGAAGCAATCCCTCCCTCTGTGGAGAGCTCTAATTCCTTCCTGGAAACAAATGATGTTGTCCTGACCTTTGTGCCAGAATAGATCCTTGTGCTGTAGTGAATGAATGGGTATTTTATGTCTTTTGGGGACTTTTTGTTCCTTCTAATCATGGCCACACAAAACTATTCGAGAAGTATCAGCAAAACTCAGCATGGTGCTATTTTTATGAAAGTTGAATTCCAAATTTAATTAGAATTACTCATATTATGCCTTTAATCTGCAATATAGTGCAATTAAGAGTAATAGACTTCCTTCTCCTCAGACCTCCTTTATCTGAAGATTGTAGTAGGCGATATGGAAACTAAATCCAGCACTCCTTGAGTGGGCTTTGAAAAGTCACAGATCATCTTTGGATGATAAATCTTCATTTCAGCTGGCCATGAGGTTTATATTATATAGGAGACAGCATTAATTCAATGCTGATTATCAATTCCATGTGCTGAATATTAATAGGAAGATTTAGAGATGGGTATATTAAAGAATTAAAAGGATTTCTCTGGTCTTTATTATTTATTTAGTGTAATTAAAGACTTCCCCATGACTGCTGGCTGCGTCCTAGGTTAAGCCTAACCTAATTTTGAGCATTTACCCTTTCCTTCTTAAAAACCATAAAAAAATAATCCAGACTTATCCTTAAGAAAAATTCCAAGGCCTAAATTTTTGTTCCCTAGTTTTGCCGAAACCATTTCAATTTTCAGGGACAAAATGTGAAAATAGAGAACTTGACAGACATAAATGCACTGGTCATGCCCAGGAATGGCTCCAAGAAAATTAATTAAACCAACAATAAATTCCCCATAAGATCAGAAGCACAAAGTCTGTGGCAAAATAACTGCAGATACCAAAAATAAGGGACCTACCTCCCCCCCCACTGGGCAAATGTTAGGAAAGGTGTAATTGGAATGATAATGTTGGTACGAGTAATTCCAGGGTAATTCCTGATGGATACAGAAAGTCCAGGAGTAGGAGAAGTTGTTTCACTGCTTGAGCAGACGTGAGGGAAGAGGGTTCCTCTGTGGATGGTGGCAGAGCAGGGAGGGGATGGGACGGGCCTCTCTCCCAGTCCCCCTTTCCCTGTGCTGAGTCTCTCTGGATGCTCTGGCTCTTGAGGATTGGGGATTTCTCCTCATCCATTCACAATCTAAAGCAAGAAAATATCCCAAAGCATCTCCAGCCTTTACCATTGCAACAATCCCTGTGTCCAGAGCAAACCCAAAGAAAAACATATTTGGTATTAGAGATATGTATTTCTTTCCATACTAGTTATATTTCTAATTACATTCTCTTTCACCTCTCTCCAGCAAGAATAGTAATGGGCATCTGTGCAGGCTCACAGCATTATACTAATTTATTTCTTATCTTTTTCTGACTTCTAGGCGAGGATATGCACAGCAAGAGGTAAGGCCAGTGCCCAATTACCTTTCAAATATTGATTGTACCAATGTGCTTTTCCCATGCAGCCCAAGAGTGTGGGCAGCAGGGGAGCGCTCTTGTGAGAGCCCACCTGGAATTCTCTGCACAGTTCTGGTTCTCCCAAAATAAGAAGAACATGGAATTGTTGGAGCAGGTCCAGAGGAGGCCATGGAGATGCTGAGGGGTCTGGAGCACCTTCCCTCTGCAGCCAGGCTGGAGAAGGGAAGGGTGTGTGGAGACCTCACAGCTCCTTCCAGGGCCTGAAGGGACACAGGAGAGCTGCAACAGGAACTGGAGTGCCAGGACACAGGGAATGGGTTCAGACTGACACAGGGGAAATTTAGGTGGGATATTGGGAAGGAATTGTTCCCTGGCAGGGTGGGCAGGCCCTGGCACAGGGTGCCCAGAGCAGCTGTGGCTGCCCCTGGATGCCTGGCAGTGCCCAATGCCAGGCTGTACATTGGGGCTTGGAGCAGCCTGGGACAGTGGAAGATGTCCCTGCCCATGGCAGGGGGTGGGATTAGCTGAGCTTTAAGTTCCCTCCCAACCCAAACCACTCTGGGATTGCGTGTTGTGGAACTCCTGGCTACTGAGTGCTTTAGAGACCAGAAATGGAAAGTGATTTGTGAAGTCTATGAGCCATAGATCCCCTGGGGACTGAGATCCATTGTGGCAGGAGTGTGACCTCCAGGCTCAGAGATTGCTGCTTAAGGAGCTGCCAGAAGGAGCTTCCCAGGGAATTCCCTCCACGCCTGATGTGTTTTCCAATGTCACACCCAATCACCTGCCAGGCAGGAATGGGGCTCCACAGACCTCCCCTGCAGCTCTGTGAGCTCTGCTGCTCCTGCAGTATCATTTTCTCCAAAAATGAGTAACAGGGAGTAGTTTCCTTCAGTACAATATCATTTGATATTCCGAAAGTTCTCCAAAATACATTTCTATCACAAAGGTTGGTATTTACTGATTTTTTTTCCTCTCTTTGCACAGATGGTTTGTATCTCTTAATTTAAATACACAGCTTAGTTCTCTTGGCCTCTGGTAGAAGTTCTTGAGTTAAATACATTTGTCAGGTAATCACCACAAAAACTGGGAAGTTGATTTTGTATTTAGGCAAAATAAATGGTGCACTGTGAAAGGATTTTACTGCATCAGGTGCTCCATGTTCTCACAGCGTATGGAAGTCTCCAGCTGCCTGCCTTAAAAAAGTTCCAAAGGACCTATGGTTTCAGCATTTATTGCTAATCTTAGACACCAATCACCTGCACTTTAATTGTTGCTGCCTAATTAACCACTTTCTCATTTTCTTTTGTAGCAACAGCAGTTGCTGAGACCTTCTCTTCTCAGACCAGAGGTACAGCCATTTTTCATTTCTTATTTGTTCTATAAGTTTTGAAATGGTTTTTACATCATTTTCTAATAAGAACTTGTCTGTGTCAGGTAATTTTTTCCCTCTGGCTCTTAGATAAAAAGCAAAGTTCTGGCATTGTAAACCCAGTTATGTTATTTTAATTAAATACCTTAAATTTACTGCATCTTGGTACTTCCAAGACCAGGTTGGGTGGGGCTTGGAGCAACCTGGGATAGTGGAAGGTGGGAATGGATGGGCTCCAAGGTCTCTTCCAAACCATTCTGGGATCTGTGATTTTCCCCATGAGCATCTTTCAGTGGCTCCCACTGGCTTCATCCCACAGTTTCAGATTTCCCAACAGAATGATTCCATTGCTCTCCAGCTGCTGATTTTTTCCTGGTGTCAGTCAGCTGCTGATGGATTACTGCAGCTGGAGCTGAGCTGAGCAGTGGATGCTGGAAGCTTTAGCACCTTGCTGTGCAGTGCAATTGCAAATCTTTCTAATTTCCAATCTTTTAGGCCCAAAATTGTTTCCAGAATAAGCAATAAGAGCAAATGTGAGACGTTGGTATGTTTGTGCTACAGGATGGGGATCATTTCTGCAGTCAGAAGTAATTACATGATAAAGAATAATAAAATCAGTAATTACATTTGGGCCTTTTCCACACTCTTTGCATTCAATCAGTGTTTCTCTTTTCCAGGAGTTGAGTATGGAGTCTGGAATTGATCCAGGGCAGGAATACTATGGTCAGGATTACTACAGTTATGAGCACGGGTATAGTTCCATTTTTCCTCTTTATTTCTGAAAGTGATGCTTTTCCAGGCTGGTGATGTTTATTATTCCAGCAGTTAATCGTGGGACTTCCCTTCACCTAAGGATTACTTTAATCTTTGTGTCCACAAAGGCGTGAATCAACAACAAAACTCTTTTCAGAGGTTAAGGGGGTGTGTGATAACTCCCTGCTTCTTCAGGGGTGTCATTATTCCACTTACAGAGTGCACATCCTGTCCCTCATGCTGGGTTTGTACCCTTAGTGTGTGTATTTCTGCTCCTGGGAGATTAATTTCCATCACCTCCTCCCCTCATGTGTTAAGGGATTAATCTTTTCTTCTCCCAGTTTCCAGCCAGCTGCTGGCCTTTTAAATTTCCCTCAAAAAACCCATCCTACCTCATAGCCTTTTAAATTTTCTTCAAGAAACCCCACCCTTCCTGGTAGCCTTTTGAATTTCCCTCAAAAAATCCCATCCTGCCTCGTGGCCTTTTAAATTTCCCTCAAAAAAACCCTCCTGCCTTGTGACATTTAAATTTCCCTCAGAAAACCCTACCCTGCCAGGTGGCCTTTTGAATTTCCCTCAAGAAACTCCATCCTGCCTTGTAGCCTTTTAAATTTTCCTCTAAAAACCCCATCCTGCCTTGTGGCCTTTTAAACTTCCCTCAAGAAGCTCCATCCTGCCTTGTTCTGATAAAGCCCATTGGACTGCATTGGCTTTTCAGGAATTGCTGGCATTCTTCAGAACTGATCCCAGGGCAGCTGCTCTTTCATGCCGTGATTATTAAGAAAGATCCCCCAAAAAAACAGGTGTATTGGAGGAAGCTTGATGTACTTGGAGAGGTTTTGACTGATCCAGTAGACCCCAAAATTCAGGTTATCCTGAGGGGCTTGTGGCTGTTGGAACAGAAGTATATCTGGGATTTGGTTGCCGCTAAGGAAGAAAAGGCGGGAGGAAAACAAGGAAAGCCATTCCCATTGCTCTGGATGTGCACAAGTGCAGTGCTGGCTGTGTGGTGAGAGGTGTGAGCACATCTGGGCCCGTCCTGAGGAGCTGTGGTGTCCCTGGCAGGTACGAGCTGCCGCAGTACGGGAGCCGCCGGCGCCTGCTGTCCCCGTCGGGAATGTACGACGAGTACGGCGAGGTCGTGGTGGAGAGCGACGGTGGCTACTACTACAGTCCCCACGGGCCAGCAGCTGAGGAGGTAAGGAACAAACTCTGGAGGGCTCATTCTGTCTCTTTAACAACTTGAAGGGCCACCAAACCTCATCAGTTGTATGCTGGAATTGACTGGAATTAGGTTTTGTATAGATCAGTGTTAAGCATTGTTGGCCCCATAAAGTTTGTCAGCATTAAATGCCTTTTGTTTTCTAGGCACAAAAAAGAATTGCTGAGTTTCTGTTAGTATCCACATCTGGTTTTAGTTCAAAGAAAAATCCACTTAGACATTTTATATCATTACCAAATAAAGAAATCTTCCAGTATTTGTAGGGGCCTACAAGGATGTTGGAGGAGGACTCTTCAGCAGGAACTGGGGTGACAGGAAAAGAAGAATGGCTAAAGACTGAAAAAGGGAAAATTTACCTTGGATATTGGAAAGGAATTGTTCCCTGGCAGGCAGCTGTGGCTGCCCCTGGATCCCTGGAAGTGTCCAAGGCCAGGTTGGACAGGGCTTGGAGGAACCTGGGATACCGGAAAGTGCCCCTGTCCATGGCAGGGGGTGGCACTGGATGGGCTTCAAGGTCCCTTCCAACTAAAAGCACTCCTGGACTCTAAAAGTCTATTACTAATATTCTTCCTATAAATTATGACTTTGCACTGAGAAAAGCAATATCTAAATTCATTTGTCATAAAGTTCACAGTGAAATATAAAAAAATTTTTAAATGTCAGCAGCAATCAGAAAAAAGTTGATGTAAATGTTTCTTTTGAGAAAAAAGTCCAATTGTCATAAGTGACAGATCTTAATCTATTATTAAATGAGAAGACAAGATTTCAGTGTTTTCCCCATTGCAGAGTAAGGTAGTTGTGCATTTCCAGCCTATGCTAGAACTTTCTAAAACTCTAAAATTCCCAAACATTTCCCATAACTTTGTTAATAAAACTGTTCTAAAAGAGGTAAGTTCATTTTGATGCTGGGAAATAAATGTTGCATCTTCTCCCACCCTATTTTAAGGTACAGGTTTTCACATTAACTCTCTTTCAAGTGGTAATCAATTAATTTTCATAATTTTCAGGGCATGATTCCAGTCAGAGGCCCTCCCAGCAGAGGTATAAGCCAGGCAGCAGGGCCTCAAATGGAAGGGGGACCTGTAGGTGTTGGGATGGACCTCAGCCGTGGTCCTGGAAGAGGATTTAGGAGCAGCCAGGGAAAAAGGAGGCTAAA
Organism: Pyrgilauda ruficollis; assembly: GCF_017590135.1. NCBI lineage: Eukaryota > Metazoa > Chordata > Aves > Passeriformes > Passeridae > Pyrgilauda > Pyrgilauda ruficollis. The sequence goes on along the minus strand of NW_024509210.1, from coordinate 1,065,269 downwards.
GGGAGTGATGCATTTAAGTCGCGTGGCAGTCAGTGCCCACAAACCGGTAGGAAGAGCTGAGTCTGCCCATTCCCGGTGGAAGAAAGCAAAGATATTCCCAATGATCCTGCAGAAGGTGAAAGGTAGGAAAGATTCCAGCTATGCCAAGCTGCTGTCAGCTCGCCAAGCGGACGGGGACAAACCCATGATGATCAGGGGAAGCTACTTCCAGAAATCCACGGATGACAGGCCCTCCATGAGAAAACTAAACCACATGTTGAAGCGCATCAGCGTCTCCAAGAAATTCCAGGAGGGCCTCGGCAAGGATTTGGCACGGGGAGAGGAAGGCTCTGAAAGGGATGAAGCCAAGTCAGGAGTTTCAATCAGTATCACGGCAGAGAGTGAGCAGGAGGACAGCGACCATGAGAAGAGGAGGAAGAAGAGGAGGAGGCGCACCTCGGATGAGTCCTCTGAGAAAAGCAGCAGCTCCGGCTCTGAGTCGGAAGACAAAGACTACTTGAAAATAACCCTGGATCAGGATGAGGCCACAGAAAGCACCGTGGACTCAGATGAGGAAACTGCGGATGTCGGGGATTCCGATGAGGACTCTGAATCCAGCTCCAGCAGTGAGTCGGAGGAGGACTCGTCGGAAGAGGACGATGATGAGGAAGACTCTGAGAGCGATGAGGATGGCAGCCTGTCCAAGAGCTCATCCACACGGAGCTCCTACAGCAGGTCAGGGACCAGTGAGTCCAGCAGCAGGAGAAGCACAGATATGTCCAGTGTGAAAAGCAGGGCAGGCAGCTCCCGTGGCAAACGCTCCAGCCAGAAATCCGTGAGCTCCACTGCCTCAGGTAGCGACAGGGACACAAGCTACAAGAAAACCTCGGGATCCAGCTACAAGAGCAAAACCTCCTCTGCCAGTGTGGAAATAGAGGATACCATAGAAGAGGTGTCAGAAGAAGAGGAAGAGGCAGAGGAGACAGCAGATAGCTCAAACAAGGCGGTTTCTAAAACTGCCAATGCAAAAGCTGCTGCTGCTGGAGGGGGCAAGGGAGGACAATCAGCTGCTCCTGGTGAGGACAGCGAGGAGGAAAGTGAAGACGAGGTTGATCCAGAGGACAGTGACAGGGAGGACACTGCCAGTAAGAATGAATCTTCTTGCCTAGACAGTGAAATCAGTGTGACTTCCAAAGGTACCACAGGGACAAAAAGCTCAGGTAGTGCCACGTCCGGGAAAACTGCCACGTCCCCTGAGACTGAGACTCAGAGCTCTGACACCAACAGGAAAGGAATGAAAACAAGGAAAAAGGTGTCCCAGGAAAGCAGCCAGTCCCAGTCAGATGAGCCCCTGGGTACTGGAGTTACGGAGTCAGAAGCCACGGGTGATTCCACCTCCTTTTAAAGAGGAGTGACAGTAGGTGATGGTTTGCAGTGAGGAGTGGCTTTGTTTGCTGTGCCTTCTGTGTGGTCTTTCCTAAGCAATGCTGACAGGCTGGAGACAGCCAAAAGGAAAGGGTAAAGTGTATTGATCCAGCATTTCACTGTCTTTGGGAGAAAACTCTGGAAAACCAAACTAATTCCAGCCCTGTGGATATATATATATAAATATACATATATATATGTACACAAACTATAGATATACTCAGTCATAACTACAGAAAGTTTTGTTTTCATGGCACAATGAAACATGGGATTTAGGGAAGAATGGCAATGATGATGAGGAGGAGGATGTAAAGATTTTAAAGTCATCCATGATTATCAGGATGTAAAGATTTAAAACCATCTATGTTTTCATCTTATACGTTAATATTGTGTCAATACATTTGCTAATCTTCAGGTGAGTTCTCTGCTGTCAAGGTCAGCTCTGTTTGCAGGGAGGACAAGTGGAATTGCAGGAAAATAACATTCCCAAAACTACAGGGGATAACTGGAAGAGCTGGGATTGGGCTGTTTCTGTATCACAGGATTCAGGTTGCAAACACCAGTGATGCACAAGCCAGGAATGCTGAGGCAAGCTGGGTCAAGAAAGGAAATGGATTACATTTCCCACCTTCTGCCTTTCCTGCCTATCACAGTACAGTGGTTTTATTTTATTTTATTTTATTTTATTTTATTTTATTTTATTTTATTTTATTTTATTTTATTTTATTTTCTTTTATTTATTTTATTTTTATCTTATTTTATTTTATTTTTTATTCAAGCATCCCTTTGAACTCAATCCATGGTCACTTACCTGCCCCTTTGTGTCCCCACACAGCACAGTGTCACAGCTGCACACAATGTTTTCATGTAAATCCCACTTAAACTAAGCAGGAATCCACTGGAATATATCCATGTGAAGAACATTGTGAGTTTTTGTCAGGAAAACAAAATAGGCATCAAAGTAATTTTTAGCAAGTGTAACTTCTCAAAAGCTGAAGAGTAATCACCTATTTGTACCTTGCATGATTTTCTTTCTTGAAAAACTGGTTTTCTCATCTTCCTGTGTGTGTTTTGCAGTGGGGGTTAACTGTGATGGCACCTTAGTGTTTGAATTATTCATTCAAGAAGAGTAATAGCTCTTTTCAGTGTGCTGCAAGGAGGCATTTATTTTTAAAAGACCAATTATAAATTATAATAACTAGTGGGGGTTATGTGCTCACCATAGAGCAATCACTGCTACTACAGAGTCACAGCAACATGGAAATTGTTTGCATTAATTCTTTGAAGAAATATTTAAGTTATGTAAACCTAAAGCCTGTTTTCTCCACCATCTTCCTGAGCATTTCCACTGATCCCACCTGTCTGGAACAGTCACAAAGCCTTACATGGAGCTGTTCTTTTTGTAACCAGCCGGTTTTGCCAGCACTGTGCCTAAGATTTTCCCTGGTGTATGTCCTGGGATTTTCTCTGCTGGATGTGTGATGCACACAAAGCAGAGCTGGCCAGTGCACGGAATTCACAATGCAAGGGAAGAAAACTTCCAAGGCCTTCCTAGAATTTACACCTTGGAGTAGTTTCTTAAAGGTATCTCTCACACAGCAGCTTCCTCCTCAGGGCCCTTCCGTTTCTGCGCGCATCCCAAGGGGAAAGGTGCAAAATTAATAGAAATTCATGAGAGTCATTAATCAATGAACAGAAAGGGCAGGGAGATGAAAAACACTGCTAGGTTGCCCTGACATTTCTTTTTGTTGTCCAACAGTGGGCCAAAAAGAAGAGGATCAAGTTGGTGGTGGACCCGGAGTACGAGACCAGCTCCACGGGTGAGGAGAGCGCTCCCGACTCCAGCCAGAGGAACCGGCTGAGCAACCCCGCCTTCCAACCCAACGGCAGCAGCAACATCTACGTGGCCCAGAACGGCTCCGTGGTCCGCACCCGCCGTGCCTGCCTGGGCAACAACTTAAAAGTCGCGTCCCCAGTGAGGCTGGGGAAGCAGTTCAAGAAACTGGACAAGCTGGCGGTGACACACGAGGAGAGCGTCCCGCTGAACACGTTGTCCAAGGGACCATCCCCCAGTGACAAAATGAACTCCAGGCCATGCAGTGTCTCCTTTTCCTCTACTATAGGGGCCGAAAGTGTAGTGACAAAGGTTGGGGCGGCCAAACTGAAAAGCACAGATGAGCAGGAATCGGTTGTTGACCACGAGGAAGTCAAGGAGCCCTTGGAGTCGCACAGTGAACACACACAGTCCGACGAGGAGGAGCTCTGGATGGGCCCTTGGAACAACCTCCACATACCAATGACAAAACTGTGATTTTAGTTGATTTTTTTTATTTTGGTTTTTACTTCGGTTTATAATAAACTGTGCTTTTTATTGTCACCCAGGGGCAGACGTACGGAGTTTGTATGGTGCACATCCGTTGTCCATGACAAACGGCACGCTTTAAAATTCCCAGACAAAATTTGCACTCACATTTGGACCAATCCATTGTCCTCCCCAGTTTTGACAGGCTCCCATTTCACTAAACACTACTTGGTTTCAATTAATGAGTTCTTTTTGGATCTGGAGTTCTTGTTTAATAAACAGTAAACTACTAATAAATGCACAGCCCCCATTGGTTTAACCCTCCAGACAGTTCTATACCTGCCTGGCTTTGTTTTCCTGTACAGTACTTGTGGCTCTACTGTCTAGATTTGGGAATTGTCTGTTTATGTTCAAGAGTGATATCCAGAGCTCTGCCTTCTGACCTCAGAGTAATAAATTAAAAATAAACCCATCCAAGTCAATGGAGCAAATCCTCGGTTGCTGCTGGAATTTGAGTCCCAGTTCCAAAGTCAGAGCAATTTATGCAAACAGCACCCAGCTGGCAAAGTTATGGAATCAAAGTTCCTGGGATTACAGCACTGCCACTTAGAAAAGTACAAGAGAAGCTGAAATAAGATAAAAATTGCAAAAGAGGAAGGCAGTGTGTAGCAATTAATCTTATTCAGAGCTACCTGGCCATGGTTTGTTCATTTTCTTTTGTAAATTAGCTCGTTCCAATTTTCTTCTCTGGTCAATTTTTCATCTTTTCATCTCTTCCCACATCAGTTCTGTTTGCTTCTTTCCATGGTCTTTAGCTCCAGCTTTTGTGCTTTATCAGTAATTGTCATCCTATGGCTGTATTCTTCTGGAATAAAGCAGGATGATCCATGAGCCTGTGATAGTGGGAGGCACTAAAGAGGAGTTAATGGGAAGAGGATGGATCCATTTCCAAGCCCAGCTGGCTGGTGGGTTAAGCAGTGCCATCGCCATTCCACTTTGGTAATTGAACACAAATGTGCTGAAAAGACAAATGGATCCCACAGGGAAGAGGAGGAAAAGGGAATATTTTATGAGGTCAACGTGCACAGACAGATCTGGGAAGGGCAAAGAGTCTCAGGACACACACACAGAGTTGTTTCCAAAACTTTTAGTTCCTATTACCTGTGAAATACACGACATAAATTCAGGTACCCAGTTACAATTTCTGGTTTTACCAGAAAAATGGTTTTGAGTGTGTTGTCACAGCTTGGGCAGGGAGCTGAGAATTTTCACTGTTTGGTGACACCAACACCCAAAAAAGACAAAGAAAAGTGGTTTTCTCCAGTATGAAGCAGCAAAAGAAAAAAAGCAGAACCACATTCACATGAGAAAAGTGTCCCGTTGTGTTATGCAAACTTTTTTGGGGTAAAACCAAACCAATTGTGAGAGCAACCTGGATTCCTCTGCAAAGACTGGAAGAGCCAACAGATAAACATGTAATTAGCAAGGAAGAGACTGGCACCACCATTCTCTTCCCTTTCAGCTGCTGAGGCTCACCACCAGGTCTGGGTGAGGATGGATCTGCTCTGGCAGTAAAAGGACTTTGTGCTGCTGTGGCTGTGTTGGCTTTCCCTTTGCCCAGGTTCTCCCCCAGCAGATCCCTGGGAATGTTTGTCTTTGGGAGCTGTCTGCATGTGGTGTCGATGTGACTTCTTTGTCCAATACCTCCTTCTCAAGCTGAGGTTTCTGACCAAATATTTTGAGCAATGGTGCTTGTTTTCAGGCAAGAGAAATGCACTGTAGCCTCTCACACGTGGGGGAAACAATCCCACCAGATGTTTCTTTGCCCTAATTCCTTTTTCTTGGCATATTTGCACTTGGGACCAGCGCTAAAACAGCTGTTTGGAGTTAAGCTGGAGGCTGGACATACAGATAAGACTGATGGAAGAAAGAAAAAAAAAATCTATTCTTTGAAATAACGAGTAAAATGTTATATTTTAATCCTGTTTAAGACACTGTTATTATTTCACTGCCTCACTTTTATTGCAAGGTCTATCAGTTCTGTTCCTTATACTCATGAAGGTCGTGTGCTTTTTAGATGAACATCTTCTCCCAATTTTCTGAGGGAAAACAGAAGTTGTTTATTTCTAAAATAACTACAGCATCTGTAGCTCTGGGGCTGGACACTGGTGGTCAGTAGTGATGTCCCTGCTTATCCAAGGGAAACTCCATCCCCACTGCTCCTTTGTGCTGTCCAGGTGCTCAGAGCTTCTCCCACAATGCAGAGAGATCAGAATTCCCACTTTTTTTCCAGCAATGGGGGGCTGTGTTATCTAAAATTGACTCAATTTTAGCTAATCTTTTAAAATTGGGAATACTGTGGGGAAATCTTTCTCAGGTGTACAAAATTTGGGGGTGTGGGGGGTATTTTTTTCCCTTTTATTTTCTGGGGTTTTCATCCTATCAGTTAATACAGAATTCCAAACTTTGCCTCTTGGGGATGCCATGCCATGAATAACTCTGGATTTTAGGCTGTGAGCAGGTGCTCGCAGCCAGAACCAACAGCAGGAACCTCACAGATTGAGCCAGTTAAAAAAAAAAAAAAAAAACCCTTTTATTTCCCTTTGGGAAGTGAGGCATTAGCCCAGCTTTGGATACAGGGAGTAGAATTCTAGATCTGTGCCTTGGGATGTAATTTACAGCTGTTTAAGCACTGAAATTTGTCGGGCTGAGGCAAGGCACGAGCTGCTTCCCCTGAGTGGCAGAAGCACTCGCTGCTGGATCAAGGTGATAATCACCCCTCCTGCCACTGATTTAATTCCTGCACTCCTCCAAGCAGGATTTTGTGGCTTAGCACAGCATCTGGTACAGTTTCAGACCAGGAAAGATCCAAATGAGAAATTCTGGGGTTGTGGCAGGGCAGTGTAATCCCCACTGGGAGGGGAAAAGGAAAGCAAGGTGGAAAATGGAACTATTTCTATTTTCTCCCTTGTTTAAGTATTTACTACTTAGGACTATAAAAAAAGGCCCACAAATCTGTCAGGGATCTATTGGGAAATCAAATATTAATATTAAATGTGTTTGTATTAATGGTGGGGATTGGATCCAGGATTTGGAGCGAGGAAAAGGACAGCATGGTCATGGTGGGTTACAAGTGTCTGTCTGCTGGCAGAAATGCCCCAGCACAGTCACTCAGCATCCTCCCATCACAGCCTGAATCCTTCCAGAACCTGAAAAACAGCAAAATGGAAAAGGGATTGGAAAAAAAGAAAAAAAAGTGATTTTTTTTTTTTTTTTAGCAAATGCTGGGAAAACACCCAGTGGGAATGGGCTGGTTTGGGCCATGGAAATGCTCACTGGGAACTGTCACACAATACAAGGGTATACTGCTTGATATTTACAGGAGTCTCCAGTGCATGACAGCCATGGTAGTGGTTGTCCCCAAGTTCCCTCTGTGATGCTTTCAGTGGCTGGGAAGTGGCTTCTCCATTTTCCAGCACTTTACTCCAGTAAACGCCAGGTATAACAGGAAAGGTTAAAATTAGGGATAATTTCCAGCTGGTGAATGGGGTAAATGGTTCTCACCTTGTTTTCCTGCACACACTTGCTCACCCCTCAAATGCTGCTGCAGAAAAACTTTAAAACTCTCCTGTGGTGGATACCCCATGTGTTGAGACGTGAATCTCGACTCCATGTTTCAGAAGGCTGGTTTATTATATTATGATATATATTATATTAAAGTGATATATTAAAAACTATACTAAAAGGATGGAGAGAAAAGATTCATCAGACGGTGACACTCTTCTGAAGGACAGGGCCACCCAGGGGACCTGGACAAGCTCCAGAAGTGGCCCATGGGAATCTCAGGGGGTTTAATGCAGCTTGGAGCAGCCTGGGATAGTGGAAGGTGTCCCTGCCCGTGGCAGGGGTGAGGTGAGGTGAGATGAGATGAACTTTAGATCCCTTCCAAGGGAAGCCATTCCATGGTTCCATGTTGCTGAGTTACCATTGTTTGTAGTCTGAGGAAGATGTGCATTTATTACAAAGCACTGTTGAAACTCAAGCTTTGATTAAGCCCAAAGAGCAGTGCAGTTTATCAGGTGAATTTTAGAGGCAGCTGGCTCTCAGAAGCCCATTAGATGAGAACTGAGGAGTTTTGCCTTTTTTCCTTGTTTCTGGAAGAAGGGAATGTCAGTGATTTTCCTGTCTGGACTGAGCCCAGCTGATCCCAGGCTAAACTGGAGCTGGATCAAAGCTGTAGCAACAACAGGAGCAGAGTCAGCTCATAGCTGTGATAACCAAGGTTTCTGACATGGCACCAGCCAGGACAGCTGGAATGTTGTTTCTCTTTCTCGCAAGGATGATTGCTCCTTACAGGATAAAATTGTATTCATCCTCTCAGGAGTCACCCAGCAGGAGCAACAACCCTGCAAAAGGTGATTCCAGCCTGGCCTTGGGCACTGCCAGGGATCCAGGAGCAGCCACAGCTTCTCTGGGCACCCTGTGCCAGGGCCTGCCCACCTTCCCAGGGAACAATTCCTTCCCCATATCCCATCCATCCCTGCCTTCTGGCAGTGGGATTCCTGTGGAGTTGCTGTGCTTTGCACAGACCTGTAGGGTTTAGGCAATATTTGGCTTCCAGGAGGTCCTGGAAGCTTTGCTTGGAGGAGAAAACAGCAAAGAAGTTGTTTGTGTTGGATTCCCAAGTGGATTTAGGGAAGGGAAGTGTCTCTGCAGTGGCTCTTCTGCAGCTCTTCTAAGAGAAAGGACAAAATCTTGAGTCAAACTGTTGAAAACCTTTCTCTTCACCTTCAAAGCTCTGTTGAACTCCTTAGAGAATAGGAAACATCATCTTTTTAGGGCAGTAAAGCCAAAATTAACCTTTTTTTAGTGCTTACTTAGTCCAGATCATGTTTTCTGCTCCCAGAAGATTGTGGGCATGGTACCTAACTAAGTGGAATGTGAGAGCAGGCCTGGGGCTGTTCTCAGGGCAGGTGTTCCTGGGAATGCTACAGAAATCCAGGCAGAGATTCTGGGGCAGATTTTTGGGGTTCCAGGGATGGGATGCTTCTAGAGAATGGTGCAGAACTGAATGTTGTAATGCTGGAGGGAGGTTTAGATTTGTTTCAAGAGTTTAGAGAGAATGACAACACCAAAGTTCACAGAAACTCTGCTTTGTCATGGTTATTTTTAGTATCTCAGGAAGAATTTCTTCTTCCCTCAATAAAGGTCACCAGGGAAATTGTATTAAGGCCATTATTTAATCTGATGAATTTTGCACAGGTAGAAAGATGATTATTTTTTAATGTGTTACATTTCAGACATCAGACCTAGACAGCGTCGCTCTCCCAGCATTCACAAAGAGCTACTTGATTCCAAGTTGTTATCTCAGAAATGCGGGTGAGAGGCTCTTTTAATGAAAAAGGAAAGTGCAGGTTTTAAATATATCAAATATTGAGCAGCCTTTGCTTGGATTTAGCATTACACAGAGCTAGTCCTAGGGACAGGGAGGTGGGAAACAAATTGCTCATTGCTGATTAATCACCACGGTTTAAATGAGGAACACTAAGGATAAACTCAAAACTTTACCCCATCACCAAGCCAAGAATAATAAATTTTTGTCTCTCCCAGCAGTTTAATTTACTGCTGCACATTTTTGCCTTGCAGGCTGGAAATGCATAAACAACTGGGGGCTGAGGGTGGGAATTCTGAGGAGACATCAAGGCACAGACCTTGAACATGGATGGGGGTGTGGGAGGAATTATTAAATCCAGGAGAAGCACAGGGAGGGGAGTGGTGATCCCAGGGCTCTCATTCTTGGCTCCACCACTGCCTCCTCCTTCCTGTCCTTCCAAAAGGTGAGGGAGGGCAGGAGAGGCAGGACTGTGCCCAGGGATGGAGACACACACGGGTGCCACGCTGGGCATTATGCTGCCCAGGCTAATTAAGCTGCCAGGATGACAAATTTCAGCCCAGGCTCGTGGAATATCCCTGTCCTGGTGTGTCTGGAGGGGATTGGCTCCCTTCCTGCCCTTACAGAGACACCCACCATCGTGGTTCTCCTGCTGGGAACATGCAGACAAACACATCTTCCTGGGAAATGAAAGATGGAAATCCTGGTGAAAAATGGGATCTGTCCCCAAGGGGGCAGGAGGAAGGAGAAGCCCACAGGCACGAGGTGCAGCTTCCACCAAATCCCGAGCACTATTCCCAGGGGACGGCATTCCCTTCAGGAGGGGAAGGCAGCTAAAGGTCTCCCTATACCAAATGTGTTTGGGGTAGCAGGGGGCAAAGTGCTCCATAAACTGGGAGGTCATAGTGATTTGAGCAGCTGCTCTGCTCCTGACACAGCTTCCCAGCCTTCCCAATAACCTGGGAGAGTCCTCAAATTAACACGGGACTGGTAAAGGAAGAGTATAAAAGGAATGAAAGCAACAGCAAAGCTGTTGGGTTTTAGGCAGTGAAATCACCCCACCTGCTGCTGCTGCAGGATGTGTCACCTTGATTCCTGTGCTTCCTTCCCACAATGATTTGCCTTTTAGGGATTTAGAGAGAAATTCTTTACTCCTGGATTGTGACATACATTCATCTGAGTGCTGCTGGTTCAGCCTCCAAGGAAGATAACACGGGATCACGGAACAGTTTGGGTTGGAAGGGAGGAATATTTTTGTCCCTAGGAAAGGGGGAAAAAAAAAAAAAAGTTAGCAGGGAAAGTGGATGGGATGGCAGGAAAAGCTGGGAAGGATGGGAATCAAGGGTTCCCAACATCCTGGTAACCTCTAGCCCCCTCCCAAAGGAATCACTACATCCCAAGGGATCTTCAAGGAAACCTGGCCAAGGCTCAGCAGCAAAGCTGTGCTTGGGCACTCAGCTGAGCCAGCTGCAGGTGACAGGCTTGGCCTCAGCTGCTACAGCACAAATCCAGCCCAGGATAAACATATCCAATGCCAGTTTATGGAATTCTGGGAGGTGGATTGATTTTAATTGGCCAATTCACACCATTTTTCTTTGTGCCAAAGTAGGAAGCTTCCTCAGGAAGGATTTGAGGCCAAGCGATCACTTCAGAGCCACCTGTAACATTCATGAGTATCAAGACAGCCCAAATATCAAGACTCTGCCCTTTTTTTGACAAATTGTTACAAATATCAGCAAAAGAAGGTCAGGAATTTAGAAAAGCTGCCCCCACCCAGCCATGGCAGCTGCACCCTTGCACTTGCCGGTGCTCATATGACTTATTAGATTTTATCGCCCCAAAACTGTAAAAATAGAGCACATTTAGAAGTGTCCAAGGATGGGGCTTGGAGCAACCTGGGATAGTGGAAGGTGTCCCTGCCCATGGCAGGGGTGGAATGAGATGGACTTTGAGGTCTCTTCCAACCTGAACCATGCTGGGATTCCTGACCTCCCCTGGCACATCTGCATGCTATTATAAACAGCAATAATGCAAATTTAGCTGGTGTTTAATCCATCTCCATCTTCCTATAAAAAGTTTGGTTTCAGGCAGAAATTATAAATCAAAGGTCAAGTCAGGTAGGAGGTCTTGGGGGGATTTTATTTACAGCTGAGTACAGCTCTGTGTGGCAGAACTGAAGAGGAAACTACAACCCCAAACTGAACATGGTTCTCTTTCCTACTCTACATTATTATAAATGCTGCAGAATTCTCTTTTGCAAAAGGTTTAGGAAAGAAGGGTTTGTTTCACAGTCTTGGTTAATAACATGTTTCCAGACTCTTCCTGGCTGAATCCAGAGAAAGGAGTGTTCATGTAAATCTTACAAGATCACTAAAATCCCCAAAACCAACAAAGCAAAATTATTTCTTCATAGGCCCTGAGATGGAAGGAACCCGCAAGGATCATTCAAACACCCCCAAAAAAACTCAGAATAGCATTTCTCATTAATTTTAAATCCCAAAGGCAGCCTGAGAAAACCCAGAAATTCAGACATTCAAGTTCTTTTTGTGAGTGCTTTATTTCCAGGTGGGACTGGGCTTGTTGCACTTGGCAGAGAGCCCTATGATCCGTACCATGGATTCTGTGGGAAGCACTCCTGCCCTGCAGCACCACAACCCCACTGTGCTTCCAGCACCAGCACTTCCCAGGTGCCTGGTCAAAATTAGCCCATCAGTAATTAGTTCTTCAGCAGGTGTGAGATACTAATTAACTCCCCTAAGACTTGAGGCTCTCTTTTTTCAAATAATGTTCTCTTTACACTCCTGCTTTCAAATTTATTTCCTATGAAAATAACACTGAGGTGGGTGCAGTGTCCATCTACCTGTCAGGATAATTCAGAATAATTTCTGAACCAAGGGCCAATTTCATCCAGATTTGAAGGAAGATTTGCAGTCTACAAATTAATTCATTTCCCACAAACTTCAGGAAACTGACAGCTGGATAGAGGGAAGTGGGAAGCAAAGAGATGCTTCTGTGGCCTCTGGGGAAGAGGAGAATGCTTGTGGCCAACTGGAGGGACAAAAGCTGAAGATGGGCATCCAGGTTATTCCATGATTCTTGGAGTGTCCTAGGGATGCCTGATGTCACTGAGGAGTGGGTGGCAGAGAGTTGGATGAGGGAAATCTCATCCAAGGGATCCTGGGGGACACCGAGCTGTCCTGGGCCAGCAGAGTGTCCTGGGGACACCGAGCTGTCCTGGGCCAGCAGAGTGTCCTGGGCCCAAGGAGGCCAATGGCAGCCTGGGCAGCAGCAGAGCACTGGCAGCAGGGCAGGGAGGGATGGTGGCCCTGTGGGCAGCCCTGGAGGCACCTCTGCAGTGATGTGTCCAGCTCTGGGTGCTGAGCACAGCAGGGCCAGGAGCTGCTGGAGCTGAGCAAGGGCCTGGAGCCTCTGGGTGCCCAGGGAAGGCTGAGGGAGCTGGGGCTGCTCAGGCTGGAGAGGAGCCCCAGCTGAGAGGGGCCCTCAGGCCTGGCTGTCCCTGGCTGCAGGGAGGGGCAGAGCAGGGCCCAGGCTCTGCTCCGGGGCCCAGCCATGGCACCAGAGCCACGGGCAGGGCCTGAGCCCAGCCATTGCCCTGCACAGGAGGCACAACTTCTTCCCTGGGCAGTGCCCAGCCCTGAGCACATTGCCCACACAGCCTGGGGGCTCTCCTCCCTGGGGCTGTGGCAGAGCTGTGTGCACACAATGCTGTGCCCTGTGCTCTGGGATGGCCCTGCTGGAGCAGGGAGGTGACACCAGCTGCCCACTCCGCTCCCTCAGCCACCTGGGATTCTGTAAATTCCAAACACTTCCTCTGCTCCCTGCTCAAATTCCTTTCTTCTCATGCTGTCACACACAGTTGGGACCTCAAAAAGGATTACTAAAGGAGGTGAGGATCAGTCTCTATTGTCTGATATGTACATCTGCCCTGAGATGTGATGTGCCTATCACTGTTGCACTTTTCCTGGCAGAATAATTCAAGCACTGGCCTCCAGCAGAAAAAAAAAAAACCCTTTGACTTTTGGGTTTAGATAATGTTTTGAAGATATAAAAGGAATTTAATGTGTCAAGTAGGAACAATTATTTGCTCACTTATAATGAGAATTATGGCAGCAGTGCAATACAAATTTTCTCCCCACTAAAAGGAAGCCCTAATTAGAATGATAATGTCTCCTCTTTGGAGAAGCCTTTAAAGGAACTGCGAGGTCACCTCCACTTTTGTGGGAATTGGCAGCTCATTCTCAGTTCCATTTTAGTCGTGACTCTCACTACAAACCCACAGCCTCCCACTATATGAAGCAGCACAATAGCTAAGTTTCAATTAGACATACTCAGGGTTTCTTCTGCATTTTAGCAAAGACAGGCACTGTACAGGGAATTCAGGGTGATACTAACTGGCTATTATATTAACTCCCTAGAAATTGAGAGTTATTGTGCCTTTTATATTCACTTCCTACCAGTTAAAGGGAACAAGGCTTGTGTTTTAACTCTTGATTTTCTGGGTCACATCTGAGAACTCCAAATGTTTTCAGCATGTGCTGTGGCTGGGGGTAGAGAGTGATGTTTGTATTGAGATTTCAAGGCCACCAGGTGATAGTAGAAAGTACAGAAAACCACAATAAAATATGGCCACATTAATAAAAACCTCAAATTGTGCTTTTGTTCTTCTTCTGGCCATTTTCAATGCATTACTCTAAGGCAGATATGACTCCCTGGGTGACTGAAGTTGACCAGCACTGGCTATGCACCTCTTCCCTCCCTCCCAGCAATTTTCCATGTCTTTTTTCCTGCTCTGCTGCCCAAATTCCAACCCGTCTTGTGACCCTCTGCCCTTTCTACCACTGCCAACATCTGGCTCCGGTGCTTGGTGTACCTGGGCCAGGTCCTGCCAACCCTGGAATCAGGTCAGAGTGGGTTACATGACATAAAAATCTATGAGCTGTCAGGGCGTTGGTTGGTAATTTTTATCTAAACTGCATCATGCAAGGCTCTTCAATTCATTAATAAAAATTAGTAGGATATTTGCAACACACAATTTGCAGCATCAAACCAGGAGCTGAAAGAAGCCAGAGCAGCAGCTGGCCATGAAGGCAACCTGATACCTCTGAATGAATTTCACAGATTAAAAGATTAAAAACTTAAAGCCTAAAATGGGCTTTGCATATTCAGATGTAGAACTGATTTATTCCTCTTCTCCTTGAAGTCCTCTTCCCCCTATAAAGTGGTAGGAGAGTCCCCCTTGTGGCCCTGTCCAGGAAAGCATCGCTGTGATTTTTTACCTGCTTTAATTTCCCCACCTGCTCTGCAAGTTAAATCATAGATTTAACCCCGACTGGGTTGGAAAGGACCTTAAAACTCATCCAGGAGCACCCCTGCCATGGGCAAAGACACTTTCCACTATCCCAGGCTGCTCCAAGCCCTGTCCAGCCTGGCCTTGGGCACTGCCAGGGATCCAGGGGCAGCCACAGCTGCTCTGGGCACCCTGTGCCAGGGCCTCGTCAGCTGGGGATGCATCACAGCCCCTGTGAAATGTGCTACTGGAGAGGGGAGAAAAGGGCTTTTGCAGGATTTTCATCCATTCTGAAAAGCTGAAGTCGGGGGAAGAGGAAAAAAGTCACCAGGTCATGGGATGATAAAATCACAGGGGCTGGAAAAGCCCTCTGAGATCACCGTAAAAGGTTCATGGGGGTAAGGTGGGTGCCAACCAGAAAGGTGGAAAGGGACACATGTCGTAGCAGTTCTGGGTTCCCGATACAATGCCTCTTGCAGCTGAGGGATTCATGATTTTTGGAAGCCTACCAGGCAGACAGCCACTCAGCACCACAGGCCCCTGAACACAAACAGGGGATCATTTCCCTAGGAAACAAAACTCGCCAGCCCAGATTCATAGTGTCAGCTTGCAGGAGGTGCTTGGGACTCTCAATGCAGCTTGAGTTAGCAGGGGTGGCAGCTTGGGTCTGGGAGGCATCCTGCACCATACGGAACCTCAGTGGTCAGACGGCCACTAAAGGCCACAGGCCCCTGGACATCAATGAGGGCCTTTTCCCTGGGAAACAAATCTCACCAGCCCACGTTCCTGGTTTCAATTTGTAGGAGGTTCTTGGGACCATCAAAGCAGCCTGAGACTCTAATTGCACAGAGTGCAGGATGCCTCCCAGACCTGTTCCCTGGGAGCAGAGCCTGACCTCCCCCCGCTGTCCCCTTCTGTCAGGGAGTTGTGCAGAGCCAGAAGCATCTTATCCAGAACAGCCTGAGTTATAGATGGTGGCAGGTTGGGTCTGGGAGAAAACCTGCACCATCCAGAATTTTAGGAGGCAGCAGCCCATGAGGGGCCACAAGCCCCTGGACACAAATGCCAGCCCTTTTCCATGGGAAACCAAACTCAGCACCCCAGTTTTCTGATGCCAGTTTGCAGGAGGTGCTTGGCATTGCCAGGGCAGCCCGAGGTGGCAGGTTGGGTCTGGCAGACATCCTAGGCTGTTTGGAATTTTAGGATGCAGCATCTCAGTGAGGCCACAGGGCCCTGGATGTAAATGCTGGCCCTTTTCCATGGGAAACAAACCTCACCACGGACATCAAAAACACAACCTACACTGGAGAAGGCTTCAAGCATCAACACATAATTGTTCTTCAGCCCAACCTTTTATCCCCTCAGGTGATGCAGTGCACCTGTGTGCCCTCTGTTCCTGTGTGATTGCTCAGTGCCCTGGGCACCCCATGGCTCATTAATGTCAATATCAGTCACCTGTCCTGCACAGCTGCAGCTCATTGGGGATGAGGCTCGGCCACAGCCCCGCTCCCAATTACCACAAACTCTGTGCCTACACACCATCGTTACTTTCTGATGTCAGTTTGCAGGAGATGTTTGGCACTGCCAGGACACCTCAAATTGTAGGTGGTGGCAGATTAGGTCTGGGAGGCATCCTGCGCCATCTGGAATTTTAGGAGGCGCTCCTCACCCCAGTGTCACCGGGAGGGGCTTGTGCGTTCTGAGCAAGACCCAGCAGATGTCAGCAGAGGACAGGAAAAAAGCAGGAAAGAGCCTCTAATCCTCTTAAACATCTCTGCAATAACCACCCCAGGCCATCCTGGGGATTTATATTTAGGAAACTGTTGCATTATTTTTTTTAATAGTTAAACGAACATTAACACGATTATGGTAAGAAAAAAAGCCCAAAATGTGGTGGGAGTTGCAATATTCATGTTTTTCTGGGGAGGATTTTTTGGTAAAGCTGTGCATTCTGCTACAGATATTTATAATTGACTTGCAAGGCAAAAGTGAAGCCTATTTTTGAACAGTCCCAAAAGCAGCCATGGGAAAAACCTTAGATTTCTCCATAAAAGGAGTGGTCAGATGGTCAAATGAGTGGGTTCATTAAAAACAAGCAGCATCCTGCTCTGGTCTTTGCCTTCCCTGTTCCTTTCATTTCCTCTGAAGCACCAGAACTTTAAGGAGTTTCTCTCCTTTTTTACCACAAAGCTTAAAAAGGTCATTTTTCTTACAACGCTGCAGTGATGAACAAATAAACAAAGTGACTTTTTCTTTTGCAAAGTCAGAAAAAAAAAATGCTGCAAAGGAGTGTATCCATGGTGTGTCAGAGGAATCCACTAGGAATAGCACTGGCCTCCACAGAAGCTTTATGGGATCTGCAGCTGGATGTTCTGAGGTATTTTGGCTGCTCTTCCTTAACTCCTGAGTCTCCAGTTTCCATCTCTCCACAGGGGTTTTATACTCCACAGGGAATATAAAAGAGTGAAGAGAGAAAAGAAATAAAAAATTATAATAGGGAGCAGCTTTGCCCTCTTTTTCCTGTGGAAAATCCCAGTGTCTGCAGTATTTCCCAAGGAATTCTACCTCTTATTTGACAGGAGTAGAAAGATTTTGGGTGGTGCTAAATATTTCATTTTTAAAGTTCATTTGAAATTAGAAATATTTCTCATTTTTTAAAATAAAAGGGTCTCAGAAAAAAAAATTAAAATTAAAAAATAGAAGGCTTTGTCCCTAAATCCTGCTATTTTATCAAGATCTTGACAATATTTGAATGTTTATTCCATGGAAGTTTTTCTCCTGACTTTAAGAAATTGCAGCCCAGACTCAAATCTTCCTATCTTGGCTCTGCTGCTACTAAATTCTGTTGCATTTTCTTACTTATGTAAGAAAACACTTATAACACTTAATGCAGGGATTAAGGGTTATATAGAGAGCTGGGAGCTATAAAAACAGAACTATATTTATAAAAATGTAAATTATTACCACTGACCTATTATTGCCCCTTAGCTGTGCTCTGGCTGGGTATATTTAGTATTCCCTGTTTTCAGAGCATCTTCATACACCTTAAACTTACCCATTCCTTTTTTTTTTAGATAGAATGTTTTATCAATAAATAGATTTTTGGCAGGATCGTTTTTGCATTATTAGAGGAAAATACTGTAAAGGAGCAACAGGTTTAGGCTGTATCTCCTTGGGTTGTACAATTGCTGCAAATTTAAAGGAATATTAAATCACAGAATTGTTAAGGTTGGGGAAAATCTCCAAGATCAGCCAGCACTGCCAGGGCCACCACTAAACCATGTCCCCAAGGGCCACATCTACACATTCTTGAACATCTCCAGGGATGGGGACTCTAATTCCTTTAGCAGCCTTTTTCCAGGGCTGGGAAACCCTTCCAGTGAAGAGATTTTCCTTTATATTCCCCTGGCACAGCTCACTCAGAGTGACTTCTGTTGGATTTTACCCCACTGAAGCAGTTTTGGAGGAATAAATTAAAACTAAAAAGCTGAACAGACTGCTCTGGGCTTGAGATTGGAAGGATCTGGGCAGATGCAATCAGTGAGAGATTGAAGACAACATAATTAACACCAATCAAAGGCGTCTTGTGAGAAATAATTCCTGCAAAGCAAATAGCAAATTTGTCCTGACAGGGTCAGGAGTTTAATCAAGACAATCAACTTTTAGGAGCAGGGCTGTGAAATCATTCGCTGCACTTAATTAAAGGCAGGGGAAAGGGAATTTCATGGCGTGCTAAATGCAGAGTAGAGCACTCAGGGGAGCAAAAAAGAAAAAAGAGTTCAAAGAGGAGGCAGCTCTGATTTGGGGAGTGAAGATCCCCACACTGGGCTCTGCCCTTCAGCTCTCAGACAGGAGCTGGGTGAGTTTATCCAAAGCTCCTCGAAACAGCAATGGAGACACAGATAAATAAAAGCATTCCGCAAGGTGGATCATGGAACCAGAGCATGCCAGAACAGTTTGGATTAGCAGGGACCTTAAAGATCATCTCATTGCAGCTCCTGCCATGGGTGGGATGGCACCCACCTGATCCCAGCTGGGATGCTGGCAGGGAGAGCTGGGAATGCTCAGCCTGGAGAAGGGAAGGGTGTGTGGAGACCTCACAGCTCCTTCCAGGGCCTGAAGGGACACAGGGGAGCTGGAGAGGGACCCTGCAACAGGAACTGGAGTGACAGGACACAGGGAATGGGTTCAGACTGACACAGGGGAAATTTAGGTGGGATATTGGGCAGGCCCTGGCACAGGGTGCCCAGAGCAGCTGTGGCTGCCCCTGGATCCCTGGCAGTGCCCAAGGCCAGGCTGGACATTGGGGCTTGGAGCAGCCTGGGATGGTGGAAGATGTCCCTGCCCATGGCAGGGATGGAATGAGATAATCTTAAAGGCCCCTTCAAACCCAAACCATTCAGGAATTCCATGATTTCTACCTCAGTGCACACATTAATCAGCATAATTGCACTGCACTGGGATTACATTGATGAATGTGTATAATTGTATAATGTGTGTTTTGGTAAAAAAGCACACAGAAAATCTACATTATAAAAACACCCACCCTAAATTGTTTGGTGTTGTTTTCAGGACAGCATCTGGATGGAAAATCCAGGATTGGAGAGCAAGCAGAGGATCCTAACTAGGTGATGTGCAAAGGGGAAAATCTCTCCTCTTGTAGCTTCACTGTAGGGGAGGAGGGGAGGAGAAACCATCCAGCTGCTCAGGGCAGGTAAGGAGAGGCTTTTTTGGAGTCATGCTATCCCACAGGACAGATTTCACTGGGAACAAACACCAGGATTTGCTTAGAGGGTCAGAGACACGGCCAGGCTGTGAGGGTGTGAAAGGTCCAACCTCCACCTGCATGGTTCTCCTGCCACAACATCCACTGGTTTTCCTGCTGAGGAAATCCTGTCGGGCTGAGCCCTCTGCATCATTTTCACAGCTCCTCCATGAAAGAGAGAATCTCCCTTGATCTCAGGGAAAAGGTGGCAACTGCTCCCTGATAAGGGCAGCTCCTTATCAGGGGTGTGGGTGTGATCAGCCCTTGATCAGTGGGATGGCTGAAGCCTCTGGAGGGTGGTTCCACCTTCCCAGAGAGGCATTTTCCCACTCCTGCACTGGGAATTAAATCCTCAGTTTTATGATCCACCAATTATTTAACCCTGAGGTTTCTGCCTTTTTACCTGGCAATTACACACCCTTGATCACAAAGGTGTGGGCCCAAGTGTTTAAAAAGTCGTTTAAAAGAGTTAATTCCAAAATGCGCTCCAAGAAAGTGATGGAACACTTTGGAAATCACTCCAGATCTTCGGGATAAGGGAGAAGATAAAGGTGTTCTCCCTTTCTGTTGCTGCATTGAACCAAGGGATTCACTTTATTCATCCTGTTCTTCAGTATCTGCTGCGAAATGGGGTTGGAACCTCATTCCTACCTGGATTTCATCACCTGGATGGGGTTTGAAGCAACCTTGGGTAGTGGAAAGTGTCTTCAGTGAATGACATGAGCTTTAAGGCCCCTTCCAACTTAAAACAATTTGGGATTCTGTGACTGTGTTTGCAGCACCTTTGCCAGGAGTGGATGTGGCAGAATTCCCTACAATCATCTGACTGGAAATCATCCCAGATATTCCATGTCCTAACTGTATTTCACAGTTATTTCTTCTGGCACTTCTCAAGTTTGGTGCTAAACTTGATAATGAATTATTTGTTATTTTGGAATCACAGCTCATCCCAAAATTAATTGACAGATTCTGTTATAATTTGCACCATTTTAAAAATGGAACAGCAGGTATGAAAGACACAAAGGAGGCAGTAAATTAGAATTGAAAATACATTTGGAAGGAACTAACACAATCAAGACAGAATTGCTTTTTCCTCCCAAAAGAGAATCACTCCATCAGTTCTTCTGTGAAATTACTGGAGTTAGAAACGAGGTAAATTTTCCATCTCTGAGATGGAATTGATCATTTACAAAGTCCAGTGATTGCAGGGACAGGGGATGAAAGGGTTTAGCAAGAGCTAAATAGATTGAGGAATGCTATGGAATAAATTTAGCTCAGTCAAAAAGGGGATTTTGTGCCAGTGAAACCAGGTCTAATTAAGATTGTGCAGGATAGCCTAGAACTGAGTGCCCCAAATGCTGGAGTGAAGGATAATTTGCTTCTCTGTCCTGTGTCAGGGAGCTGGAATAAATCCACAACACAGGCAGAGTGAAATGGGGGAAAACTGGAGCAGTTCTGTCACTTAAAACATCAGCAGGAGCAAAAACCAGAGAGGAACTACTTGCATGGGATAAAACCAGACCAGGGGGAATGGAGGTGGTAGGGAAATATCTGGAGAAATGACCAGAGGCTTCTGCGCGGGGATTTAGAGAGTCTGGGATGGGATGGACCTGAAAGATGCTCCCCAGGCTGCACCTCTCTGTGCAATCACCTTTTAGCTGCTCTGGCACCTGGGATGAACCAAATCAGCTCCAGGCCAGGCTGGATGGGGCTTGGAACACCCTGGGATAGTGGAAGGTGTCCCTGCCCATGGATGGGCTTTGAGGTCCTTCTAACCCAAACCATTCCCTGATATTGGAGTTGTCACGGTCTCCTCTGGTGACATCAGATGCTCCAGATGCTGGATTTCTTTCTTGCAGCCCAGGCATTGGAGCAGGGGGAGTCAAGACCTTTGCTTTGGGGCCAGGATTCCAGTCCAGCAGCCCTCAAATGCCCCAGCTGATGCCAAGAATTTAAGCTGGAGTTGGGAAGGTCAGAAAAGGCTGTGCTCCCTGAGAATGTTCCTTGGAAAAGTCACTTAATCCTTAACACCCCAAAGATCATAGCAAGCAACAGCTTCTGCATTCCAGAGAAATTGCACACTGGGATTTGGGAATTTCTGGGCATTTTCCAGTCAGATCTGGCTACCAGGATAACCCAAGCAGTATCTGAGCTTTTAAAAAGAATTAAATTCTGCAACGCCATTGGATTGATGGAGATTTGGACCCAACAGCTCATTCCTTCACTGTGGAGTTGGGAATATCCTGTTCAGGCTCTTGGTCTCAGGTTTCTCCTTGTGGAAATATTATTCCATAGGAATCTTTCTTGCCCTATGCAACATTTCCACTGTGAGGATTTTTGTCATCTGTGGACTTAAAGCCACTTGGTGAATTTAAACCCTGGTAAAAAAATTTTAAAAATAAAAATTAAGCTTAATAATTAGAATAAAATTCTCCAAAGCAGTGTGATATTAACTCTGATTTGGGGGTGGGGGTGGGGGGGTTATATCCAAATTCATCCATGCCAAGATTATTTCTGGAGTCTGGACATAAAGATATTGTATTTATGAATTTTCCTGGGTCAAGTTTTCTGTCCTGAGGAAATGCAGAGCTGGAAGTTTCACACCTGATTCTCCTGCTCAGAACAAGGTCCTCCTTCTCCCAGGAAAAACAGTTGGAAGGTGACCTGTGAAATCAGGGCAGGGGAAAACGTGTCACTGAGTTACGTAACCCCAGAAGGTGACTGCCAAGGCCAAGGGAAAATGTGTTCAAGGGGAGAAGGAGCAGGAATTCAGAACCAAACTGCTGATGGGGAACACTTGGGATGAGCTGCTCTTAACTGGGAGGAATGAACTTTCCACTTGGTGAATCCTTTTCTATTGAAAATAATTTTAATTTCCTTTGAAAAATATCCTCGGGTTTTGTACGCCCTAATCGTTCAAAAGAGGAGGGAATTGCTAAGGTCTAGCTGTGTGTCCTGAGTTTCATCCATGATGGAATTACCAAAAAACGTCACTAGAGGGGGATCATGAAATGTGTAAACTTCGCTCTGCGTTAAAATACCGAGTTTTCACGGTGTTCTGCTGCTGGCTGTGGAAGGAGGAGGGTGCTGGAACTCTTTTCCCACCGCTGTAGATTGGAAGCTGAGGAAATTTTGAGAGGATGCCAAGTGAAAAAGCCCCAGGGGAAGTGAACTTTGCATTTTGTGCGGGTTTGGGTTTAATGTATGGATATTTGGGTTTGATGTATAGATATGTGGAGCATGGAGTGACCTCAGTTCCTTCACTGTGGTCCCAGATTCACCAGAACGAGCTTTTCCCAAGGTTTTTGGAGTAACTTTTCCCGTTTTAACCATGGCAAAAATGTCATTCCTCTTTCAAATAATCCCAAATTGTGTCGGCATCTCTCTGTAGAGAGATGGGATCAAATATTGGATTTCTCAGGATAACGACCTGTCCTTAAATGTGACAGGAATGTAGAAGGAGTGGGAAAGGGGAACCAACAATGAGCAAGAGGCTGATGAGCAAAATAACCCAGGTAGGAGAAGGGGAAATGGTTTTAGGCTACAAAAAGAGATTTAGGTGGGATATTGGGAAGGAACTGTTCCCTGGCAGGGTGGGCAGGCCCTGGCACAGGGTGCCCAGAGCAGCTGTGGCTGCCCCTGGATCCCTGGCAGTGCCCAAGGCCAGGCTGGACATTGGGGGTTGGAGCAGCCTGGGATAGTGGAAGGTGTCCCTGCCATGGCAGGGGTGGCACTGGATGGATTTTAAATCCCCTCCCACCCAAATCACTCAATGACTCTGCAGTTCTATGACCATGATGCACCATAAACCACCCACAGAGGCAATTTCTTGACTCAGAAGTTACTTCTTATTTAATTAAACCTTAGATATTTTTGTATATTTTGAGGCTGTTTCATATTTTTATTTTTTTTGTGATTAATGTTTGCTGTTGATAAGAAAAATTGTGCTGAATATCAGGACCAGAAAAAACCCCACAGTTCTAACTGTTACAGGTATGGCAGCATTTTGTTCTTTCCCACCTGTGTTTTAAGGCCCTAAAAGAGATGCTCCAAAACCCCACCAGTGCCTGGTGTGCCAGTATATTTTATATACCAAAATATCCCAGGATTTTGAGTGGCAGGAGTATCCTATTGACTCCAACAGTACTGAAACAGCAGGACACAACACAACAGGCATTAAATATGTGTTTAACTGCTCCTCAGTGTTTGCTGGGCTTTAACCAAAGCTGAGCAGGGCTCTTTTTAAGGCTTTTCTCTCTGGATTTGCTGCTCCAGCTCCTGCTGTGACTTCCCTGTGGATGGGAATGACCTTGGATTTGCTGTCAGGGCCATCCTATTGACCCGTGGTCGATATTCCAGGAGTGGAAGTGGTGTGGGGTGTGTTAATTCCACATTTCCCTCCCATAAAACAACGGCACAACAACCAGAGGAATCGGAGCGTACCGGGGTTGTTTGCAGGTAATTGAATCCATCTGGATTTTGGCCTCATGTCCTGGAGGAAACCACAAGTACAAGGTGCTGAAAAATCCCCTGTGAAGCTGGGGAAGGACAGTGGACCTTTCCAGAGCTGGAATGTTGGAAAGTGGGTTTGCAAATGTTGGTTGTTAATGGTGCTTGGGTAATACCTAAAAGCAAAGCCCTCCCAGGAAATGGCCAAACAGGGGGATTTTTAAATTTTTTTTCCATGTAAAAACAAACACATTCCAGCCTGTTGTGTGTAAGTGTGTCTGTGCAGAGAAATATTCCCTGGGGATCGTGGAAATGCATCAAACCCCATAAGAAGCCGGATAATCCATCCTGAATACATATATGGTCTAAAATACTGTGTTGGTAACATGTCAGGTTAAAGATCCCCCCTTTTGTTTCTCCACAACCCAAATGCTGTAAAATATAAATGGTATTCCCAAGTCCTTGACAGCAAGTTTGGGATAAGAGGATTTTTTATTGCAGAATAAATGGGAAGGGCTCAATCCTAACCAAAAACTGCATTATATCAGGCAGTCCTTGTATGAACCTGAGCAACATCAGGAACTGTCTGCTTTTGGACTTATTGATGGGTGTTCCCTTTCTATTTCTTTAATTTCCTGGGAATATTGGCTGTTACTGGGATTGATCTGGGGTTGGGCTTTGTGTGTTCCTGGCAGAAGGATACCACCAGAGCAGCTGAGGTGAGGCAGGAGCAGATGCTGCCAAGAAAAGCAATTTTCAGCACCTGTCCTGCTCTCTGCCTCTCACAGTTCATGCTTTTTGTCAGCACATGGCGGGGGGTTTCCCATTTTCTTTCCATTTTATCCAGTTTTTTCCCAGTCCAGGTCCTGTATGTCCAGCACCCTCTAGCCACAGCCTCACCTGTAATTGCTTTCCTTCTGGGACAGCAGATGCCAAAGACGTGATCCATCTCCTCCCACCTTTCCTTAACCTGCCAGAGCAGGAATTGACCTCAGGAACCATTTTATCCAGGCTGATTTCAGACCTGTCTGCTCCCAGGGCTGACCCTGAGCCAAAAACTGGGATTAGGGATCTTTTGATCTTCATTGCATCCTGGCTGGAGATGAGAAGTCCCAAAGGGAAAACGCCCACAATTCCAAGTCTGCTTTATTCCCTGAAATCTGACCCGAGTTTTGCCACCTCACAGCTCCCGCTTCCCTGTGTGGATGCACTTCCTTCATCCCTCCAGCTCCTGGTGCAGAAACCAAGGGAAGAGCAGCTCCTCACTGCTTTTTTTGCAGCTTTACAGCAAATTAGGTTTACCTTGAAGCTGTAAAGAAATAGTTCCATTTGTTCCTTATACTTTGATCTTGTGGGGCTGGAGAGGGAGGTAGCTGGGAGAGGAGGAGGTGTTTTACAGGCAGCAAAAATCCTCCAGGAGCTGCATCAGCAAATTCAGGTCTAGGGCAGGGCTGCCAAATCTGATGTGTGATCCTAAATTGTAGCAAACTTCAAGTCCTTCAGACTTCTGAGGTCTTAATTATCAATCAGGGTAGAACAGAACCTATCAAAACCTTCCCTGTCTCTCTTTTTTTTATTCATTTATCTTTTAATAAAGTGCAATTTTTCAATCACTTACTGTTGGAAAAAAGGATTCAACCCAAACTCTGTTGTTTTATCTCTATTGTCTTCTGGGCCAAGGACGGGGAGTTACCAAATCTCTTGTTTTGGGGAACAGGGAGGCAAGAAATAAAGTAAAAAATATTTTGCGCTATTTTTGAATATGAAAGGCAAAAGTGTTGTAGTGACAGGACAAGGGGGAATGGGTTAAAACCAAAAGAGAGAAGGATTAGATGGGATATTGGGAAGGAATTGCTCCCTGGCAGGGTGGGCAGGCCCTGGCACAGGGTGCCCAGAGCAGCTGTGGCTGCCCCTGAATCCCTGGAAGTGCCCAAGGCCAGGCTGGACTTGGAGCAGCCTGGGACAGTGGAAGGTGTCCCTGCCCATGGCAGGGGTGGCACTGGATGGTCCCTTTTTTCTCATTTTCCTCCTGGTAAATACAGAACTCTGCTCTGAAGTGCATCCACCACATCACCTCTGAAAGAAATCCACCTGGCCAGCCCAGATTTTTATAACCACAGCAAAATTAAGCTTTGGGGTGCACTGGTTTAGGTTCTGTCAGCATCTGGAGGTGATACAAAAAATTCCTGTCCTACAGTAAGTGGATTATGTGGACTAAACAACTCCAGCTTAGTTGAGCAATAAATATCACCAATTTAAGCATCTCCCTTAAATAAAGGCCTCAATTTCTGAACGAAAAGTCCTTCCTACCCCAAATCACTCTGAATTATGGGGAGAGAGAAATAAAAGGAGTTGAACTGCCTAATTGTAGTGAGAAAGAAAAAAAAATCTCTCCCCTCTTCTTCCTACAAAAATGAAGAAACACAAAGCATCAGCCTGAGTCTTGCCAAACTCTGGGTTCCTGGAAGCAGCTGGGTGCTTGGACAAGCTGGAGCTGGATTAATGAGCAGGGTGCAGGAGAGTTTCTGGGTGCAGAGGTCCAGATCCATATGAATCAGCAGGAAAAGCTTCCTGCAGTCCTTGACATCAGCTTTTCATGCCGAGCTGCTTCCAGTTAAGTGCTCATTAACGGTGCATCTGTTGCATCATCAGATCCCCTCAGGAGCTGGCTCCAACTCCCCCTCATCCTCACTGGCTGATGCACTCCTAAACCCTTGGCGTGTGTCCCCTGGATGCAAGGGGTGGGAATAAAATCTCTGTGTGTCTGGACAGCTCCTTTTCCAAGAGGATTTCCAAGGGCTGCTTGTGTTGTTGTTAATAAAGCACCTCTGTTTATCCAACAGCTCTGCAAGGATCAAGCACAGAAACTTCAGTGTGTCAAATTCCAGCTGCCTGGTCCATAATCAGATGTTGGAAGGCAAATTTTCCTTTCCTTTTCTTTTAGAAAGACAGCAAATGTTCCAGGTTCTCCACAGTGTAAATGCCTTTAGTTAACATTAATCAAAATTCCTTATCAGCTGCAAGCTGCACTTCAGGATGTGCTTCTCCAGAGCAGCCCAGAGACAAAGGGGAGTCAGGATTCTCATGGATGTCTCATGGAATTCTGTTCCACCAGCACCACTGTGGGTTCAGGCTGGAATCTCATCCTGGGAGAGGTTTGTACCTGAAGGAACCCACAGAAAATATAGAGAGGGATTCCTTCCAATGGCCAGGAAAGACAGGACACAGGGAATGGCTTCCCACTGCCAGAGGGCAGGGATGGATGGGATATTGGGGAGGAATTGTTCCCTGGGAGGGTGGGCAGGCCCTGGCACAGGGTGCCCAGAGCAGCTGTGGCTGCCCCTGGATCCCTAGAAGTGCCCAAGGCTGGATGGGGCTTGGAGCACCCTGCCATGGCAGGAGTGGCACTGGATGGGCTTTAAGGTCCCTTCCCACCCAAACCATCCTGGGATCCTTTCCACAGATCCCCAAACTTTGAGAGTTTCTTGCAAGACTGAAAGCCCAGTCACCAACTGCTCCCCTTTTTCCTTTTTCCAGTCCTTTGGGAATGCCTTCCCACCTACCCCACAGTGGGACTGCTGGTTGCCACCAGGCTGGGTTGTTTTAAGGTGGAAAAGCCGGAATTGCTGCAGAATGCTTCTGATTTAATCACAGGACTGTTACAGCGGCGTTTGTGAGTTCACTGCTGTTGATTTTAGACCTAAAACTCATTTCCTCGGGTCCACAATCCCTGGGAGACTGGGGCTGCTGCTGCTGGATCCCCTGGGATAATCCACAGTTTGTCTCCATGCTCCCAACTTCCAGAGCTTCTTTTCCAGGCAGTGCACTCACAGAGAGACTGTCTCTGCTCCTTGGCAGGGAGCTGCTGACCACTGCCTTCTGCTTTCTTTGGGTTTTACTAATTCTCTTCCTTCAGCCTCTGTGGCTTTTAATCCATCCCAAATAAACTCCTGCTTAAATGAGATCCTTCTCAGTGTTTGGCCTCTTTCTGCCCAGCCAGCTCAGGGCTGGTTTGCTTTTATCCCTTCAGGCTTATGTATGATTAAGCAAAATTTCATTGAATTTTCTGAAGAATTGTGCTTAGAAACAGTTTTCTGTTGATATTTGCCATGTGAAACCCACAGAGAGACATTAGAGAAACCCAGACTGGTTTGGAAAAGAAACAGGTTCATGCACCTAATGCCAAATTTGCTCTGTGTTCACCAGGTTAAACCTGATTTTAAAGGCTCACTTGATTCCTTTGGTTTAATTTGGTATCAGTCATTAATAAAACCACAAGATAGGCAGAAGTTTGGTTCTGCATTGGTGTTTGTGGTGCTCCAGGCCAGGTTGGACAGGGCTTGGAGAAACCTGGGACAGTGGAAGGTGTCCCATGGCAGGGGTGGGAATGAGATGAGCCTTAAGATCCCTTCCAACCCAAACCATTCCATGATTCTTTCCACAATTCTCTGCAGTTTCTGCTCTTTTATATTATCAAATAAGGAGTTTGGCAGTGGTTGTCCAATATTCCCTGGGCAGAAACTCCGTGTGGAGCAGGTGAGGGTCAGGGCTGGCTCCAGGCTGACCCATGCTCATCCAGGGCATTCCAGAGTTGCCACTGCCCACCTGGGCATTCCAGAACTGCCATCCCAAGCTTCTGCATCCCCAGGGCCCTGGGTTTGCTGTTCCTGCAGCACCTGGGCGGCAGATGTTGAACAGCTGGGCAGAGGGACAGGTGACCCTCTTGGTCATCCACATGTCCCAAGCCCTGCTCATGGGAATGTCCCACTGTGTCCTGGCAAGGACACAGCATCCTGTGGAAAAGCTGATGGGTGGCAGTGAATCTGGATGATGATGATGATGATGATGATGATGATGATGATGATGATGATGATGATGATGATGATGATGCTTAGCAATGAAGAGGTTTTAAACTGTGGCTACAGCTCTGGGACATGGCAGACTTTGGTGCTGATCTATCTTTGCTTCAAGCCAGTGCCAAAAATCCCACCTTTTTTTTACCTTTGGGATACTTTTTCTACCTTTTTCTCCAAAAATCCCACTGCCAGCAAGAGAAGCTGGAGAACAGGCAAGGGTGAAGTGCAGTGAGCTCAGCACCTAAATCCTGGCATCTGTGTCAGCAATGTGTCTGCACTCAAGGCTTTGGCTGTGGATTTCAGTTCCTCCAGGGATGAGCTTCCATTATTCTGCTGAAAGTAAAGGGGAACAACTCAAATCCTGGAATTCATTGGGGGTAGGTTCAGCACATTCATGTGCTGCAGAATCCTATTTTTAAAAATCACCTCTGGGTGCCTCTAACTCCCAAGGCTTGGGAACATCTCTGAGGTGCTCCCTGCTGCTGGAATGCTTTTGACTGGCAGCACCACTTCCATGGAACTCCTCTGTGTTTCCTTTTGGATCATTTCCAATTACAGCAGCTTCAACAGAGCTGTCCACAGGCAGAGACGATGGAAATTGGATGCAGAAAGATGCAATGATTCAAGGAAGGGTAAATACAGCAGTGTCATTTTTTTCTGGGGGAATAAAGATTTCTCCACACCAGCTCTGCATCCTGAGTTGAAGTGGCAGACAGGAAATGTTTGGGTTTTTTTTCTTTCTTTAGGTCCCAAAGGATGTTCCTTTGTTAGAAAGCCAAACCTCCATTTCCTCTGTTTCTTGTAGCAAACCTGGTGAACACAGAGTTGACTTGGCACCAACTGCCTGAACTTGTAGCCTATTTCTTTTACAAACCCATTTGGTTTGAGTGCTGGAAGTCTGCCTTTGTTTGCTGCTGGATAACTTGGTAGGCAACTAATTGATGTTCTTGTGGCCAGATGCTGCAGCCTGCCCTGATGTTAATGAGCCTCCACTTCCAAAAAGTCCCACTGAGGATAACAGCAGCCCATGTGTGCCTGGAAGTCCCCAGAGCAGCTGTTTTATGCTGAGGAGTGGCCTGGTCTCAATCCCCACTCTGACCTGTGACAAATTCTCCCTTTCTCATCCCAAATCCTTTGTCTTGAATATGGCTGGACTCAGAACAGAGGTTTCCAAGCTGGATTTGGGAATAAGAACAACAGCTGTGGACAGCCACAAACCTGCTCTTAGGAGGGCTGGGCATAGTTTGGGGGTGCAGCCAACATGTGCAATGGCAGGATGGAAATTCCAGGAGCATTTCAAAACACATCAGCCTTGGAGCAATCCCAGAGCTGTGGGCACAGCCCAGGGGTTGGGAAAGCTGGGAATGTGGGATGCTGCAGGAGTGTGCAGTGGGGGTTTGGAGCAGGTACTGCACAGCTGGGAGAGTTGGAGAAGGACTGCAAGGGTTTAGGGAAGCACCATCTTAAACAGCACAAAAGTTTGGGGTGGTCCTGTGCAGGGGCAGGAGCTGGAATTGTTGTGGGTCTCTTCCAAGGCAGGGCATTCCATGATTCTGTGAAAACTGAAATGTGGCAGAAATAGCTCTGGAATCACAGAATTTCAGAATTGTTTGGGTTGGAAGGGACCTTAAATCCCATCCAGTGTCACCCCTGCCATGGGCAGGGACACCTTCCACTGTCCCAGGCTGCTCCAAGCCCCAAAGTCCAGCCTGGCCCTGGGCACTGCCAGGGATCCAGGGGCAGCCACAGCTGCTCTGGGCACCCTGTGCCAGGGCCTGCCCACCCTGCCAGGGAACAATTCCTGCCCAATATCCCATCCATCCCTGCCCTCTGGCCGTGGGAAGCCATTCCCTGTGTCCTGTCCCTCCATCCCTTGTCCAAAATCCCTCCCCATGTTTCCTGCAGCCCCTTCAGGCCCTGCAAAGCACAATGAGGTCATCCCAGAGCTTTTCTTCTCCAGGCTGAGCAATCCCAGCTCTCCCAGCCTTTCTTCATCATCTCCATGGCCTCCCCTGGACTCATCCCAACAGCTCCATGTCCTTCCCATGCTGGGGACTCCAGGATTATATATTTATTTCTGGCTGTTTCTGGTATATCATTCCCAGCTGGAAAGCTGCAGGATCACCACGTGGCTCAAGCTGCCCTCACTTCCATGGATGCAGGACCCTAAAAGTACCAACTGTGCTTTCCCCACATGCAGGTGATTGTGCCTTAGGGGTGAATTAGCCACACATTCCTTGCTTATAAATTGCAGACTATTCCTATGAAATGTTTGTCTTTGATACAGGAATCACAGGTAGAATGGCAAATTTATGGAGGCCCGGACAACAAGCCTACCAAAAAAAAAATAATTAAGAACTTATAAAGGACTTATTTACAGGCTGGAATTGTGATAGTTGGATATCTTAATTTTAAAAAATTGTATTGTTCTGCCTGCAAACCAGCTGAAGAAATCTTTTACAGGATTATCGGTGAAGACAATATTTTTGGAGATTAATTCCTGTCCTTACAGCAAACTATAGTGCTGAAGGAGCACAGGGAGAAAAGGAAAACATGGAAGAAGAGGTCTGTTCTGTTACCTGACTTGAGCTGTGCCCTTTACTTCTCCTGAGATTAAATATGATCTTGACAATCAGCTCTGGGATGAAGGAATTTGCTGCCCTGCCATGCAATGAAAGCAGTGAGGAGTTCTGACTGCTGCAGTCCAGTTTTTATAAAATAGGAAGCTAAAACTGCAGCTTGATCCAAGCCAGCAGTAAATTTCAACTGCTGTAGCTGGCAAGAAAAATAATATCCATTTTAATAAACTCAATAAAAATAATTTTATGGCAGAAGATGAGTGATCAGCCTCAAAACACACATGTAGGTGACTACAGGCCATTGAAGTAAATACTTCTTATTATGAAAAAAAATTAATAATATTATTATAATTATATAATATATTATTAAGAATATATTATTATGAAGTCAATACTACTTATTATGAAAAAAGCTACTGTTAATAATTTAATTATCAGTCTAACTTCAATAAAATACAACCATTAGCACCTGCTTATTTTACCTAATGTTTGTTTAGGTCCTGTTCCCAAAAAGAGTTTATTTTCTCTCCAACTTCTACTTTTTGTTTGTAAAATCTTAATATCAGGATGTGTTTAGAACATCAAAGAGCTGTTAACAACAAGACTTTTCCAGGAAGGGATCATAGATTTTTTCAGGTTGGAAAGGTCCTGAAGATGATCAATCTGACCATTAATTACTGTCCCCTATTTGCAAAGTCATTCTTCCTACATGGCTGGATTTGCCACTGAATTACTTTTAAATGGGATCTGTTGAAAATGAAATTCTCTTTCTTCATTTCCTCCTAATTCTGTAGACATTATGCAGGTCAGTGGACCCCCAGGATAGAGATGCCCTGTGCAGGGAGGATAAACAGGAGTCACGTTTTGCCCACAGGTCTCACAAATCCCCCTGGCTCTCCAGAGAGTTGGCTTCATCTCTTTCCAATTCTTTTTGGGGGAAAAAAAAGGCCCAACAAGCTTTGTTTCAAATGGAGAAATACCAGCAATCAGCTCACACAGCTGAGTCTGTGAGGATGAAAGCAGACTCAGGAATTACCTGGGATACATATGCCAGTTCTGTGATCTAAAATCTTCTCAGTGAAGAAACTTAGCAAAACCAAAAGGACATGGAGCTGTGCCAGAGGAGGTTTAGGTTGGATTTCAGGGAAAGATTCTTCCCCCAGAGGTGCTGGGCACTGCCCAGGCTCCCCAGGGAATGGGCACAGCCCTGAGGCTGCCAGAGCTCCAGGAGGGTTTGGATACTGCTCCAGGGATGCTCAGGGTGGGGTTGTTGGGGTGTCTGTGCAGGAACAGGGGATGATGATCCTTAGGGATCCCTCCCAGCTCAGGATATTCCATTACTCTCTGATCTGCTGGCAGCTGAAGCTCTGAGCTGGCTGCTCCCAGGGCAGGCTGAGCTGTTCATCCTGCCCTCTTGTCCAGTGAATGTGTTGTGGCCTTGTGAGGACATCGAGGGAGCTGAGGAGAGAGATGGAGAAGGACTTTCTACAAAGGATGGAGGGTCAGGATGCAGGGAATGGTTTCCCACTGCCAGAGGGCAGGGATGGATGGGATACTGGGAAGGAATTGTTCCCTGGCAGGATGGCACAGGGTGCCCAGAGCAGCTGTGGCTGCCCCTGGATCCCTGGCAGTGCCCAAGGGCAGGTTGGACTCTGGGGCTTGGAGCAGCCTGGGACAGTGGAAGGTGTCTCTGCCATGGCAGGGGTGGCACAAGCAGCAGTCCCCAAAGGCTGCAGGTCTGTTCCTGACAAGGAAACTCCTCATTCTGATGTTCATATGACCCTCTATGTTCTTTTATGATATATAAATCTCCAATCTGGTACTCCCCCTTCCTGCTCATCAGCTGAGCTGTAGATTTCAACAGCAACTGCAGAGTTTGTGCTTCCAACAGGATTCAGAGGTGTGTGTTCACTTTCCCCAGCTGCCAGGGCAAAATCTCCGTGGTTTCTTGATCCACTTTGGTACCAATCACCCCTTTAATGCTCAGTGATGTGTCATGGTGAGAAATCAGCCTCTGCAAAGGGTTTTTGAGGCAAAAAAAAAGCCTTGCTGCTCTGCATGGGGGTCATTAGGAAGGTGGGCTGACCTCCTGGAGTGTCCTGCCAACCCCTGCAATCTGACACATCCCCTAACCACCCCTCACCTCAACTCAAGCTGCACAAACTTAGCACAAATTCCCTGTGCTGCCTCCTCAGAGCTGTTAATCAGTGCCATACCTTGCTCCCTGTTTTTTCCAACACAATCATGGTGCATCCTGTGTTTGCTTGATCCACTTGGGGACAGGGGTGGTGCTGAAACCCTGAGTTGCTCCTTTTGAAGTCGATTTTATCCTTTCTGCCCCATGTGTGGTTTTTCCTGTGCTGTAAGGGCTGGATTTCCAAACAGACACTGCGGAGCCTGGCTTGTCCAACAACATTTTTAACGAGAGTTTCCAAATGTTTCAGGCAGGAAGACCTAAATATTAATGCTCCTAGGAAAACAAGGAACTTGAACCACTGCTGCTGATCAGTTCATGATTTCCAGAGGTGCTGCAGCTCCCCAGATAAGGCTTGTGTGTGCTTTTTGTTCAGCAGTAATTCAAGTTTATCTGTGTGCATCACTAAGACTGTGAAAAAGTGTCTTTGTTGTTGTCATGTCTAAAGATGGGTGTGAAGATCCCATGGAATAATTTATTCCTGTTGTTTGGGCAAAGTGTGTGAGACAAGGAAAAGAGATGAAGCCCAGGAAGAGAAAATTGGGGTGTTTGTGTAAGGCTGAGAGAGCTGGGAGAACTTGTCCAGCCTCAGTGATCCTGGAATTCTGTGATTAAGTGGTGGTGTCAGATGGGAACAGCAAAACAAGTGGGTTGGCAGCTGCCAAAAGCAATTTACCTTGCTGACCAATATCCCCATGGCTGCCTTTCCACGCTCGTTCAGCAGCCTGCACACTCCTGATCTTCCCAGTCTCCAGCTCTGCCCTGCATTTGTTTCTGTTGGTGCCTAAAATCTGGTTTGGCACAACCACTTGTGACTGAAGGTAATGGCAGCTCCATCCTGACTCCCAGATCTGTGGGAATGCACAGCCTCCTGCCCCTTGCCTGTGGGGTGGCTCTGAGGGATCCCCTGAAAATCCCTGCAGGGTGGCTCTGAAAATCCCCTGGGATTTTCCCAAACTGCTCTGGTTGGGATGGGTATCAGATAAATACCAAACCTTGAGAGGACATTGTAAGCCTGGAGGTCAGGACACACAACAGGTGAGAGCCCTCAGTCTGATCCAGAGGTCACAGATGAAGCCCAGATGTGGCCACATCTGCCAGGCAGGAGGCCACCTCTGCACTCTCTATTTTGGGATCCCCACTAGAAGGACATGGAGGGGCTGGAGCGTGGCCACCTGAAATTCCATGTTTAAGTGGAAAACCAAACA
This sequence comes from Pyrgilauda ruficollis, assembly GCF_017590135.1. Taxonomy (NCBI): domain Eukaryota; kingdom Metazoa; phylum Chordata; class Aves; order Passeriformes; family Passeridae; genus Pyrgilauda; species Pyrgilauda ruficollis. The sequence continues at coordinate 1,030,812 of NW_024509210.1, read as the reverse complement.
GCACAAACTTTTTTTCACTGGAGGCAGGGTATGATGATCACTTATATACAATCCATGAGGTAGAAGGAGGTACTGTAGGAAACAAAGAAAAAGGGAAGAGGAGGGTGTTTCAAGCTACAAAATCCAGCTCCTGCTCTGCACTGCAAAATTAAGAAAAGCTTTGTACATTTAAGGCAATGAGCTCCTTGCTGCAATTCAGGAAGAGGCTTTTTCATTCCATTTAACACCAGAATTCATTGATTGTTTCCTATCAAGAATTTCTGTGGACTACATGGTTTTGCATGCCTCAAAGATCAGGTGTCCTAAACTCTGAGTATTCCAGAGCTGCACAGCTGCTCTCCAGCTGTGAGCAGGAGCATTTTGAGGTAATTGGTTTGCAACCCACCTGGGACCTGCCAGACGAAATGCAAAAGGGCTGTTAGCATTCTGAAAGATTTAGCTGCACTTTCCCACTCCTTTAAAAGGGCACAGTTTGGACTATCTCCCCTTGCAAATACTCAAAAATTATTGTCTTAGATATATTTTTATTTTCTGAGGCCTGTTTTCTTCCCCTGGGTTTTTCCTGGCTGAGGCAGCATTTCTAAACCAGCCACTTTGAATTCTGGCTTTCCATATTGGACTGACAAAAGACAGAGTCTCCCCCAAGGCAAAAAATTTGGGAATTATCAGCACCTTGATTCTGGTATCATTCTGTAAGTCCCAATCAAATTCCAGCAGAATTTCTTCCCGCAATTGGGATGTGGTAAGATGTTCAGTCTGTGGGTGATTCAGAGCAAGCCCTTCGCTGGAGCTGTGTGATTGGAAGGATTTGTGTGGCGTGAGCAGCTTGGGAAAATGCCTTTGGAATCATCCCTCGCAGGGCACCTTGCTGCATGTTCTCTGTAGGCTGCTTAGGAAGGAGAAAGTCATGGTTAATCCCATGGGAATGTCACCTCTACACTCCTCTTTACACCTGTGCTTCTCCTCTTCCCAGCACACCTGGCTTTTGCTGCCCCTCAGAGGCAACCTTTGAAGTTCTTTGCCAGAGGAAATCATCCCTAGGGATGGTGGTTTAGCAAGGCAGGGTGGGGAGGAGAACAGAGGATTATAAAAGGATCCAAATCCACTGGATTGATCTGAAGGAGGGACACAGGGATGGGAAGAGCTAATAACCCTTATGGATCCCTTCCAGCTCAGGATATCCCATGATTCCATGATCTGCTTGTGGTTGAAGCTCTGAGCTGGCTGCTCCCAGGGCAGGCTGAGCTGCTCATCCTGCCCTCTTGCCTTACAGGCCTGTGCTTGAAGGAGAACTGATTCACCAGAATCCTCTGCTCCCATGGCCCTGCTTCCCAAGCAGCCGTGCCTTGTGAGGTGTCCCACATTCAGGAATTCAGGTTAGGAAGAGGTAAATGAAGGTTAAACAGGTGAGTAATGGTGGGCTGGGGAATCGAAGAATAATCTCCGAGTTGTAGGTGGGGGAAATTCTTGCAACATCTGAGTTGCAGAGGGTTGGAGATTTTCCTGGACCTCTCCCAATATTCACCTCTCTATTAAAAACTTCCTGTTCCTCCTTATCCTCCTCCTGCAGAATGAGGGATCTGTGGTTTTTAGGGTGAATGAGGGTTCCTGGTGGTTTTTATTACTTTGAGGGTGGTTATCATGTGTGTCCTCTGTCCAGCCCTTCTCCAAGTAACCAGGAACGGATGAATCCATGGTATGGATCCAATGTTATTCCAGGTGGAGCAGCTGTCTGGACTCTCTCCAGGTGGTTCTTATCTCCAGGAAATGTGTTGTGCAATACAGGATCCTGCATTCTGGATGAGACCTCCTGGATACAAAACAAAAATACCTGGTAAAGCACCACTTTTTCCACCTGAAAGTTGAGCTGTTCTGCTCAGAAATTATACAAAAAGGGCTGCTTTTTTAAAAAGAAATTAGAAAGAAAACCTGTTTGAGGTGGAGACAGGTTATTGTCATTTTTATTTCAAACACCTTCACATAAAATCTCTTTCTCCTTTCTGAGGAGGTTTTATATTGTGCCAATTCTGACAGTATCTGAGTAATTCCTTGGGTGTAGAATCACAGGATAGGGAATGGTTTGGGTTGGAAAGGAACTTCAAGATCCTTCAGCTCCCATTCTCTACCACCTTCCACTATCCCAGGATGTCCTGGTGTCCCTGCTCACGGCAGGGCTGGAACAGGATGAGCTTTAAGGTCTTTTCCAACTCACACCTGTTGGTATTCCATCATCTTCCAGTGCTTTTATAGATATCCAAGAACAAACCTGCTGTGGTATTTCTTTCCAATAACCAAACATTAATTTAATAATATTGTTTAATGAAAGATAAAGCAATTTAGAAGCTTTTATTAAAATACCTTTCAGCAGCACGGTGGAAACTCTTTCTGCCTGGCCCTGGGCATGTGCATGGGTGCAGATTATTCAGGTGAAGGCTTATAAAAATGGACAAATAATTGCTCAATTTACTTAATACTGAGATTTATGGGACAGTGAATTAATCTCTTGGGAGGAAAAAAGCCCAAGCTGTGGTTTTGATGGCCCTCAGGCCATCATTTCTCAACTGGAAAACTGAGGCACATGCCAGAAAGCCTTGGGATGAAAAAGAAGGAGCAGCCTGAGGAAGGTTTGGAAAGGGAAACTGAGCTGTGAAATTGCTGTGGCTGGGAAAATGAGCCATGAGCTCCATGGAAAAGGCTGGACTGATCCAGGGACAAGGATCTCAGCCTCACAAATGCCCTGGGGAGAGGAGGAAGATGAAACTGGGAAGTGGGAAGGAGGGGTTTGTTGTGTCATGCTTTGGGATTAGTGGGTTGTTCAGCCAGGAGCAATCCCATCCCTGCTGCCTTTCATCCAACAGCTGCCTTCAGGGAGGTGAGATGTCCCACCTGCAGGGAATGACTGAGGGAGGAAGAAATTTGGGAGTAGGGAAGGGATCTCTTGCCTGTGGAAGCCCTAGAGAGAATGGAGTCTGCCTCCTTATTCCTCTCCTAAATTCCTACCCCACTGCTGCCCTTCCCAAGGCAGGGAGGAGGTTCCTGAGCCCTCCTCCCCAGAGCAGCAAAAATCACTTCCTGTGAAAGCTCAGGACTGGTTCTGCTGAAACAAACCTCACACTTATCTGCCACTGATCAGCTGTGGTGATAATGTGGGAGATTCTGGATCTCCTCAAGATCCCTGAGCCATCAGGAGACCAGTCTGGGAATTCGATCTAAACTTGACTTCTCTCTTTAGCTCTAGGAAGTAAAAAAAAAAAAAAAAAAAAAAAAAATAAAAAAAAAAAAAAAAAAAAAAAGAGGTAGTAG